>NC_073308.1:16870378-17186378 GCF_027595985.1 Sorex araneus
ACACCGCCGTTCTCCAAGTCTTCCCTATTTTCGGCTATTATCCCTTTTTCACAAAGAGCCCACTTAATAACGTTCACTCTAACAACCTCATTTATTTTCCAGAAAATTAACTCAGTTTCAACCCTGATTAATGATTTCATCTAAATGAATCAAATTAAAAATTGAAAATTATATTTCAAAAGCCAAAGGAAAAAAAAATTGACCATTTCCAGTTAACAAATGATCCTTTCAAATATTAAAAGATGACCATGAAGGGAGTATGATAGTAATGAAATCAGGCTTGGGCCTGCTGCTTATCTAGAGTGCATAAAAGGGGAGAATTAAAGGGGGTGGGGGAGTAAGAAAGAAAGAAAAGGAAAAGGTACCTAAGCATTTTTTAACACAGACATCCCTGGGACCCCCCCCCCCAGTTGACTTCTGCTTCGGCCTTGTCTGATAATCAGGGTACCAAATAACACCAACATTTCCCAGCTCATTAGAACAGCTGGACACCACACCCAGGAGTGGAAGTCATGGCTGGTGAGCCCCTGGGAACAGAACCTACCTGGAAGTTTGCTTCAGGCAACCCTATTTTCCCTGGGAGCCAGGAACAATCCACATGGGAAATGAGCGACTCATATAGGAGCAGCATCCTGCCTGATTTGTTATTTTTAAGCCCCACCCTGGAGTCAGAGAGAGAATGCAGGAGGTAAGGCACCTGCCTTGCACACAGCCACCTGGGTCCCATCCCCAGTACTGCATGGGTCCCCTGAGCCCTGCCGGGAGTGCGGGCCACAAAAGGAAGAAACAAGCAAATAGGAAAAATCCACCTTGGCCCTGGAGGGGCTTGAGGGGGTCTGGGAGAGGGGAAGGATTTTAGGGTAATGAGAGGCTTTCCTGGGATGTCTAAAGGTGACCCATGCTATTGTCCATTTGCTTATACCCAGGGAACCCCAGTATAGACTCTGACCCTGGGGTAGAACAAGGTGCCAGGGCAGATGCATCCATGGGGGCAGAGGGATCCCCAGTCTCTACCCACACAGACCTTGAGAGTGGGTCCAGCATGCCTGTGTGGAAAAGGCACCTGGGAATACTGCTGTGAACCTGAATATGCTTTTAAAAAATATCTTTTGGGGGTCAGAAAGATAGTACAGGGGGCAAAACATCTGCTTGCATGCATCCATCCCTGGCACCCGATATGGTGGGTCCACCGAATCCCACTGGGAGTGATCCTGACCTCTGCTGGGAGAGGACCAAAAAGCAAACAATAAATATATCCTTGGGGCTGGAGCAATAGCACAGCGAGTAGGGCGTTTGCCTTGCATGTGGATCACCCGGGTTTGATTCCCAGCATCACATATGGTCCCCTGAGCACTGCCAGGAGTGATTCCTGAGTGCAGAGTCAGGAGTTAGCCTGAACATCGCCAGGTGTGACCCAAAAGCCAAAAAAAAAAAAAAAAACAAATTCAAAACACCCTCCCCTTTCCACCCTTTTGGGAGGTGCTCACAAACAGTGCTCAGGAGACCAAATGGGCCAACTGGGCCAACTGGTCCTGCAATTCACTGCAAAGGCCTCAGGATGTAACAGTGTCAGAGCCCTGAAGTACTAGAGCCCTGGGGCAACCTCAGCAGCCTCCTAGGCTGCAAGAGTTCAGGGACATGCAGTGTCGGAGGTTAAGTCTGGTTCTGTGCATGCAAGACCTGCATCCTTGTCCCAGTCCTACCTCTCTGGACCCATAATACCTATTTACAAAGAAGAAGGAGGAGGAGGAGGAGGAGGAGGAGGGGGAGGGGGGCAAGGAAGAAGGAGGAGAAGAAGTGAAAGAAAGAGAGAAAGAAAGAAAGAGGGAGGGAAAAAGAAAGAGAGAGAAAGAAAGAAAGAAAGAAAGAGAGAGAGAGAGAGAGAAAGAGAGAGAGAGAAAGAAAGAAAGAAAGAAAGAAAGAAAGAAAGAAAGAAAGAAAGAAAGAAAGAAAGAAAGAAAGAAAGAAAGAAAGAAAGGAAGGAAGGAAGGAAGGAAGAAAGGAAGGAAGGAAGGAAGGAAGGAAGAGAAAGAGAGAGAGGAAGAAAGAAAGAAAGAAAGAAAGAAAGAAAGAAAGAAAGAAAGAAAGAAAGAAAGAAAGAAGGAAGGAAGGAAGGAAGGAAGGAAGGAAGGAAGGAAGGAAGGAAGGAAGAAAGAAAGAAAGAAAGAAAGAAAGAAAGAAAGAAAGAAAGAAAGAAAGAAAGAAAGAAAGAAAGAAAGAAAGAAGAAAAGAAAGAGAGAGGGAGAAAGATGCTCCCACCTTGCAAAAGTCCAGTTTGTTGTGGACTGGAGAGATATTACAGTGTGTAGGGCAATGGCCCTGCATGCAATCTACCTGGGTTCAAGACCCAGTACCACTCAGAGTCCCAGAATCCTGCCAGGAGTGGTCCCTGAACACAGTGGAGAGAGACCTAAGCTAAGTCCCATGTGAAACACCCTATCCCCCCGCCAAAAAACTAGAACCCACATGCGGGTTCTACAGGGTTGGCTGTACAGCCCCACAGCTGGAGGGCGAGCCTGCATGAATCACGCAGCACTGTCAGTTACGGCTGCATTTCCTCAGGAATTCCCTCTCTCCTGAGAGTCTCAGGGCCTCTAGGGCAAGCGGTGTGGGTGGCCGGTTCCTGCAGGTGTAGGGGACCAGGAAGGGAGGCAGGAACAACTACAACTGCCTGAGGCTTTGGGGCCCAGTCCCCGAAGGTTACAGAATTCTCATAAGGAGTGAGAAGAAAAAAAAAAGGAGTGAGAAGGAGCTGCTCCTCCCTACTCCCAGTTCCCTCCTCCATCTGACCCCTGGGACCTGTCAAGGGCCACATGGGTGAGGGGGGGTGGTGTGTGTCCAGAGCGCCCAGTCCAGTCTCTGCTGTAGGTACAGTGGGATGCCCCAGACCAGATTTTCAGCTCTAGCCCCAGCCCCTGGAGGCTGCCAAGGGGAAGCCTGGCTAGTAGTTCTGCTCCAAGAGGCTGCAGGGCGGGCAAGGGGGAGGGGGTACTGGCCAGCAGCTGAAAGCACCCCAGGGCCTCGGGAATCTCCATGGCAGTCAAGGTCAGATGGAACTGGGCACAGCAGAGATGAGAATCCAAGAGGCACATCTCCATGTTTTGGGGAAACATGGGGTCTATTATGGGCAGGATTTACTAAACAGTGAGACTTCTGGCGGCTGGCGCTGGAGGGGGAAAAGGCTTCAAAGCACAGGATGTGTGGGGGGTGCAGTGCTCTGCCAGGTAGGATGTGGGTCCAGCCTGACCCCGGGCGTGGCAGCTCCCTCTGGGCGCTGGTTTCTGCCCCTTGTCCTGGCTCTTGGGTCCATATGCCCATATGCCCCACTCGACAGTCTGTAAGATGTTCCATCCCTCAAGACAACCAACCATTTACAAAGAGAAACAAAGACAGAGAGAGAGAGAGAGAGAGAGAGAGAGAGAGAGAGAGAGACAGAGACAGAGACAGAGACAGAGACAGAGACAGAGACAGAGAGAAAGAGAGAGAGAATCAAGTTCTCCTTAAGTATTTAAATCAGCCAGACTTCTATCTATACCTTATCAAATCTAGAGCTTTTATTTTCTAAAATTCTTTTGTTTTTGTTTTGTTTTGGGACCAACACCTAGCAGTGCTGAAAGCTTAACTGCTGACTCTGTGCCCAGGGATCCCCCTGGTGGGGCTGGTCAAGGATCATTCCTTGGCAAAGACTATACAAGTGCAGTATACCTACAAGCCAAGAATCTTACCTACTGTACTATCTCTCCAGCTACCAAATTCTACTTTAAAAAAGTACCCTACCTTTATCTGCTTTCAGCACCCATCTCCCATCCTGAACAATCCCTCCAACCATCTTTGACTTAGTGATCCCTTCTCTATTCCAGCTGCCTTCTCCCCCAGTTCAGGAGGTCAGCTTCTAACTATATTCCGGGCCTCTCTCAGTATCTATATTGCAAACCATAATGCCCAAAAGTAGAGAGAGAGAGTATAGGGGAATCATAGAGGCAGGGGGAGGGGCAGGAGTGGGGGATACTGGGGACAATTGGTGGTGAAAATGTACACTGGTGGAGGGATGGGTGTTAATTGAATGACTAAAACTCAAACATGAAAGCTTTGTAACTGTATCTCATGATGATCCAATTAAAAAAATAATAAAGTACCCTACTAAAAAACTGAAAAACCATGATCAAATACAATTCATCCCTGGGATGCATAAATGACTTAACATACACAAGTCAATCAATGTAATGCACCACATCAGTACAAAAAAAAATGAAAATCATATGATCATACCAGTAGATGCAGATAAAGCATCAACAAAATCCAAAACTCATTTATATTAAAAAATAATCACTGTAACACTGTCATCTTATTGCTCATCAATTTGCTCAAGCAGGTACCAGTAACATCTCCATTGTGAGACTTGTTGTTACTGTGTTTGGCATATCGAATACACCACGGGTAGCTTTCTAGGCTCTGCAGTGTGGGCGGGATATTCTTGGTAGCCTACCAGGTTCCCCAAGAGGGACAGAGGAATCTAACCAGGTCAGCCGCTTGCAAGGCAAATGCCCTACCTGCTGTGCTATCACTCCAGTCCTCTGCCCTATCTCCAAAACCTGAAATTCACTCCAAGTCCTTACAAATTTAGCCCTTTGTTTTTGTGTCTCTGTGTGCGGGTTTATTAAAATCACTTCATTTAAAATATATATTTTATATTTTATTTAAAATATATATTTCATTTAAAATATATATCATTAATGTATGATATATTAGGGGAGAATGAGATGTCACACAGCTAGTCAATTAAGTAAAAGTCAAAAATACAGAAAAATGTAAGAATAAGCTCTGATCTTTCCATGTTCTGATCAAGTATCTGGTCATTGAGTGATTTCTTAGTACAGGGCTCAGGCTCCCACCACTGGCACAGAAACTCTGAATTGGCTGTGAACATCTATAATGATGGGTGGGGAAGGGTAGGGTGTTGCCTCTGCTCCCCTCTAACACCTTCTCTCCTCCCTTTACCTGAGGAGTCAAAGTGTCTGTGGACCCTTGTTTGCCAAGGAGTCTGAGCATACTCGTAACTGTCATTGGTACAGACGAGTTCTTGATATAAAACATAAAGCAAACAAATTTGTGCTTTGGAAGAAGCAACCTGTTTCTCTGCACTTTTCAAAACTACACCGTGGGGCCCACTCTAACAGGTGCTAACAAAATGTTTCTATGAATCCCCTGTGCTAGTATGATCTCTCCTCTGACCTGCAATCTTTTAGCCACGTCCATGCCAAGTTTCCCTGGATTGTCTCCACATGGCTAACTGTGCCCGTGTGGTTTGCTGATGTGTTCACTCAGTGCAGTGAGAGAGTATCTATGGGGATTGTGCTCCCAGAGCACAAGGATTTCTACAACTGACAGTCTAGACGAAACAAGTTTCAAAATTATGCCTCAGTGGATTACCCGGGAAGGACACATTTCATAACAAACAGAATATGGAAATAACTTTCTTCATGTTCAAGATTTTTGAAAATAAATGTATACTCACTGCAAATTAATTTAGCTTTTAAATCAATACCTGATTAATAGCCTGACATCATTTTCATTGTCTATATGAAGAAAATTAGGAACCAAATAGTTTTCTGGTGTCTCCCAGCTTAGTGTTTAATTCTGTCTAGCAGGAAGGAAACTAAGATTAAAAGTCCTTTTTATAATTTGATTGCAGTATATAGCAAAATCTGATAAGAGATTTCAACGAATCATCTTTTTACTCAAATTATCGAGTTCAGCTGCTATCTATATTGATCAGAATAACCACATTAATTTTCTTGCTTTAATAGTTGATATCACTTAAAATCCCATTTTAATCACTAAATGTGCTGAATGACATTTTTAAAAGAAATTAATCAAGGTAGTACTTAAACTATTTAATTTGCATTAATATTCCCCTTGTTTATTTTTAACACTGAATTCCTTTGCCCATTTTAGGATATAATGCAAAACCTGCAATGCATACAGTATTTTGAATTAATTTTACTTGTTTGTTCCCTCAAAGACTGAAACAGTCCACGAATCAATCCTAATTTTCACTGAAGTAGTATGCAAATATTTGCTATAACTTTATTTACCTATCTGCTTTATCTGGTTTGACTACTAGCTGAATGAAAATAGATTTCTATTTAATCCTCATCATAAGAAGATAATATTGAACGGTCAGGAGCCTGTGAATATTCCATAAATGATCATCATACAAATCAGTATAAGTAGAAGACATCAGGAAATACAAAAAACAGGGGCTGGAGCAATAGCACAGCGGGTAGGGTGTTTGCCTTGCACATGGCCAACCCGGGTTCAATTCCCCACATCCCATATGGTCCCCTGAGCACCACCAGGAGTAATTTCTGAGTGCAGAGCCAGGCGTAACCCCTGAGTATTGCTGGGTTGACCCAAAAAGCAAAAAAAAAGCCAAAAAACAAAAAACAAAACCCAGTAATTGATTAATCCTTTTCCAACTATTTTGCAGCACCCAAATTGCTGGTAAAGAACATAGAGGCAATTAAATAAAATTTGATTGATGCCACATCACTCTACCCACACTTTCCAGGACCTACTGAGGACATGAAGCTGGAACATTCAAAGACAAAGTGTGCATGAAATTATGAATTCCCAAAAGAGGAAAGCAGAAAATGCTCTAGGCACTGAAAGGGACCGTTCCTTACAGAAAATTGCCTCCAAGAGTACTGGAGAAAGCAAGAGTCAAAATAGGGGTAATAATGCGGGGGTGGGGGTGGGGGTGGGGGGTGAGGGGGTGTGGGGGGGAAGCTGTTGTTTTTTCAAATTGTGAGTCAAGAGTAAAGTGGTTCAGCACCATCAGAATCAAAAAGCCCAGGTGAGAGACCCTGTCAGGCAGAGACTCAAACCTGCTGAAGTGGCTCACAGTGGTGGAAACCTGTGGGTGGTCCTAAGTTTCCTGATGCATTCTAGCACTTGATCAGGATTTCCAGAAAGAGCTAGAAACTGTACTGACCAGACAAAAGGTCTGGGCTGGGAGTCAATATAGGAACAAGTCAACACGAAGTCATTGCAAGTCTCAATCCCCTTCTCCCTACTCCTGCCTGCAGTCCTAGCGCCCCTTCAACAACCCCCCCAAAGAAACAAAAAGTGGCAAAAGGTAGGGGGGAGTGGGATTTCATTAAAATTATTTCAGTGGTAGAGCTTCAATCCCCAGAACCACACACTCACCACACACACACACACACACACACACACACACACACACACACACACAATATGTCTCCAAACACTATGTGTCTGCATGTTTACAGACAATAGGTTGCTAAGGGTCACAGAGATTTTGAAAGCTCATGAAGCTCATCTCTAAGAAACAAGCCCTTTCCATAAAACATGCATCTAGGGCCTTGCTCTGTGTTTCGGAGTCAGTAAGATGCTGCTAATCCCTGTGCTCACCATGTACCTTCACTTCCCACCCCTTCCCAAGGCCTGCATCCCCTAAAACAGTCATTTCCCCTTGATCTTTAGGCGTGCTCTTAACCTTAAAGAGACAAAGCTCAGTGCCCTGTCACTCAGCACACCATAACTGAGCATGGAGGCAGCGTGGACACATCTCCGGAGGGCACTGACACCTTGCGTTCTGGCAGGAGTCCAGCCTGGACCTGTTTCCAAGGCATGGGTGGGCCTGGAGGCTCAGGGTATGGGGAGAGGCTGATATGCAAGTGTCTCTGGACATCTAGGCCAGGGTATCAGATGAAGGCCCTGATCACAATCAGACCACAAAATAACCCCCCAAAATGGAGCAACGTGTCCAAGCCAGATCAAGGCATGCCACGGTTTGGGTGTTAGCTTGTATGCTCGTGTTTTTGGTCAGCTCCCCATTGTTATATGAAAACAGAATGAGGCCTGTGAACCGGTTTACTAAACAAATAGCAGCTGCAGTCAAGCATCTGTTTGGGCAAGAGGAAATATCAACTCATAAAGACAAATGAAAGCTAAACTATCGGTGGTGTCACCAATCTGTGACTGGCAGGCATACAGAGCCAGAGGGAGCCCGATGCACCACTCCATCAGAACACAGCCTGAGCGAGCGGGGCCACGCAATGGTCTTCACACCACAAGCAGGCTGGTGTCGCCCGCTCTCTAGAACAAGCATGTGAATATTTCTGAGGGATGAGGAGCTACTGACTTTTCCCTTAGTGGAATGAAGGGAGGGAGAGAGAGAACCAGAGAAAGAGGGAGAGATTTTAGACAATACAAGAGCATTCAGTCTCAAAATAGCTCTATGTCTCTACACAAATATCTCAATGAAGTGGGGTTGGGGGGCGCACCAGAATGATCCTGAATGTGTGATAGGGGCCCAAGGTGCTACTGGAAAGGGCACTTTCTGTTTGGTAATTTAAAAAAGGTAGATTTTTCTGGTAGACTTTCTTCCTCCCTCCCTTCTTCATTCCCTTCCTCATCCTCAGTTTCTTTTTCTTTCTCATCCTTTCTTTCTCTTTTTTCTTTCCTGAGAAGGGGGAAATAAGACTATTCAGGATGGGAACTTCTGGTCTATGTCACTAAGATGAGAATGACTTGCAATAATATAATTATACAAGCTGACCCCAAGTCTTCAAAGCCAGAAAGAAGAGTGGCCAACAGTAAGATGGGACTTGAGAAAGACACTGGTTCTATTGCACAAAGATGTCCCCAGCATTTATTAGGGCCAAAGTGATCTAGTTTAGAGGTCAATAAGGTGAGGACGAGAATAAAAATGTCAATATAACTATGAAAGAGAGTGAGGGAAAATAGGAAAGATTGTGCTTCATCCTTCTGTACCCAGACTGGAAGAATAGCAAAAATCAATAAAGAAAACTTAAATCAAAAACACCACCAAAGAGTCGAGCCAAGCCCAAACACTTCTGTGGCACCATTGTTCTTGCCCTCACCCCAAGCACAGGAAAGCCAACTCTCATGGCCGCTGCCTTCCTTTGCCTTTGATTCACAGAGGTGATGTTCAAACCGAGGCAACATATACCACATCCCCCACCAAGACTGCAGCCCCCACCCGTAGAAAGCCCATCTAAGAATGGCCATAAATGTCATAGCCGGAAAAAGCAAAGGCAGCCGTGAGCTTCCAGAATTTCTTTCTCTCTCTCCATACTCAGAAGTGAAATACCTCGCTGTTATCTCAGTGTCTGCAGAACCTCCCCATTGTAGATTCAATAATACAGAGGCTTCTTATCAGCCACTGGAGTGACTGATTGGAGCTGTGATATGTTTAGACAATGCACTGTATTTAACTGAATTTAGAGATGCCCCAACTCAGATGTGGCAGTAAACGCCAGAGACTAATAGGAAATTAAACATGTACAATGGACTAACTCCATTTGCTCTCCACCAATGTAACATGTTTAGTTAACTTACTCATCATCACACTTTATCTTTTTCTCTATGGATTCCCTGGGATATGTTTCAAATTGGCCAGAGATTAAATCTTCTTTTCAATTTTTTGTTCTCATTTTATTGCCGTTTTCTCTTATTATTAGCCAGTCTGCTACTTGCCGAGGTAAGCTAAACAAGATGACCCCGCCATACCTGCCCCCACAACCCAATTATCAGATACTCGGCAAGGAAAGGGAGGTGACAGGAGTCCGTAATATTAATATTAATATAACATGAGAAGAACCCAAATCAGTCACTTATTTGAAAGCAATGGTGTATTTAACTCATTTGAAATTTAAATGTGAATTTTAATGTACCTGATATGTAACATACATAGAGACAGTGTGGAAGCAACATGCATAGGTCAGAGGGAGAATTACTTAACTCTTGGTGCTCCTGAACATGAGCTGCTGTGAGCAGACACGTGTCTGTGCAAACACACACTGTGGCTGTGAAGGGGAGAACAAAACTTGTCACAGGGCACTGGAACTTTTCATCTGACCAACAGAAAGGTAATTTACCATTAAGATCAAGCTCCAGATTGATCTGCAGAGCTTCTGCAAGAGGCTGCTTCCAGCCAGGTTCTCTGCTAGACACGTTTCTGAATCCATAAGCATTCTGTTGTCCTTAGGAAGTGGTAAAGAATTTCCACATTCATGGAAGCAAGTTACCATGAAAACACAAAAGCCACCTCACATCTGTCCAATCACATTCAAACCTCTAAGGGGAGCAAAGACAGTTGCATCTACATCTGACCACCTCCCCTCACTGCAGCCCTGGCTTTGGAAAAGTTGATGGAGGGAGATGCAAGCAAGATTAGCAAAGGACAGGTGAGGCAGATAGTTGACCTCTGATAGCTGCATTACCTCCAATATGGACACAAGTGAAACAACTTTCGCCTCAGCCCAACTTCCAGGGCCAATGTAAGAAAATCCTGAGCAATCACTATAGTCTGTAGGAATGTGCAATCAACATGCTTCAACAGTTTGATAGTGTAAATTTTCTGTCTGTACTTCCAGTCCAGCCTCTGGATGCCTGGTCCCAATCTCACACACCAGGAGGGACTCAGAGCAGAAAAGAAATGCATGGTAATGTAGACCCAAGAAGTCCCAGAATACTATGGTCCTGAATCAAAGTTCTAATTTCCTTAGAGCAGAGAGGGCACCAAATAAACACACTAAAAACAAACCACAGCACACTATCATTAACAATACTACAATGAACATGATTTCCTCCTATCCCCAGATAAATTTTTTACCCAAAAAGAACTGAAAAGCATGTTATCTAGAAGAACTGATTTCATTTGAATATCAAGTTATATGCAAATAACTTATTCAGTAAAATGGACTGCCGGTAATCATTTCTGTCTATAACTGAACGATTCAATAAGGGTTACTTCTCTTAATCTGCTGTGATTGGTATTTGCTATCGAACAGAGAAATCTTTGAACAATCTTTAATTAGTATCACTGATGAAATATTTATTCTTTTAATTTGAATTTAGGAACCCAATAAAGCCATGTTTGCATCTTTTATCAACTTAAATATTATCGTCCTTTATTGCTTTTGTCATGTCTATAGATTCAAAGGCTGCTTTAAAACAATGTGCCTTTGACACAGGCAGTTTCCCTGGGTGCCATGTATTTAGGGCAAATATTTAATGTAGGTGCTTAGGTCATAAATGCATTCCGGTCATCCTTCTAAGGGGATCATGAGGTAGATTTCCTCTAAGTGTTAAGAGAGAAAAGAAAGCTATTTTTAAACATATTAAGACCTTCTAAGGGAATCACGAATTCACCAAATCGCCATCTGATCTCCCCAGGGTCCAATTCAGAGAAATGGTGGAGCCAGACAAAACAGTGGAGCCTCGTGCCGGGATTGTGACAGATCTTGGAGTACCCAGACATTCAATCCAGAAGCCAGGGATCATTTTTTTAATCTTCAGCTGATGAGCTGCTATCTCCAGCAGAACCCATCTTCCCACTAGCAGCTCACTTGTATCATTTCCAAGTGGAAAGGTTTGCAGGGACAGGAACTTATTGAAAAATAGCAGAAATCACCAGATTATTAAAATATCATGGTATGATTGGGTGGTATCTTGATAAAAAAAATCACCTTTCCCTATTTTCTGAAGTGAGCAGATATGCAGAATAGCCTATGGAGTGGAAACAAATGGATGGGACAATGCAAGATCAGAAAGTGCCCACAAAAAGGCATAGACAGCCTATGCACTGATTAATGGACTTTGGTACATGAATACTCAGCCATCATCCTCACGGATGTTTCCAGTTCTCTGAGTTCCATCAGAGTTCTGCCCTCACTGGTGAAAACTAACTCAGTCACAGATACATCGGAGGTGGGTCTCTTAGTTGTTCACAGGAGCTAGGCTTTGCTATCTGTAATATGCCCCCCTCAAAAAACACACACACACATGCACACAAACATGCACACACACACTTGCTGCACTATGTTTCTGCTACCCAACACTGTGGAGTCTAATCATACACACCACTATGATATGTAGATCAGAGACTTTTCTAGAACAAGGACTATGCTGATTGCATCCATCTCAGCCTATATAACAGCTCATATGATGCCTGGTGCTGAAATGTCACCTGCAGAGGAAGTAGACCTTCTCTCCAAGAAGCCAACATGGACTCTATCCTTACCCTTAGGCCTTGAATGATAGAGTCTCCACTGGGTTTAGTCTGAGAGCTCATGGCACCCTCGCACACAGCTTCTGAGATGGACCTGAGTTTCAGGAGAGCACCATCTTGGAGATATCCCTCCATCCTGCTTCCAACCAGAAGTAACCAAAGTAATTACTCAAGATCATGCTTTTATGGGGAAAGCAGGGAGGGGTGTTCTGAGCCATTCCTGAGCCATATCCAGAGGTACTCAGGGCTTATTTCTTGTTCTGCTGTCAGGGATCATGCCTATTGGGGCCCAGGGGCTCCATGCAGTACCAGGGATCAAACCAAGATAGGCCATGTGAAAAGCCAAGTGCCGCTAAACTATTAACCTCCATACTATTCCCTGGCCCCACGTTTCATGCTTATGGACTACATGCCTCATGAAAATCTATGAAATAGAATATCTTACCTACTCCACCAGATTTAAAACAATAGAATTCTTGAAGATCCACTACATAATCTTAGCTAGAAGTTACTCCTAAAGGAGTAAGTTTCCCCTTTTCTTAGAATGACCTGCCACCCAAAAGCTGGGAGACAGAGGTAGAAGATGAATGAGCCTGTTGGTTCCTGGGGTAAGTGGATGTGTGCACAGTGCCGTTTCTCATTCATGAGCATCATTAGGAGTTAATTCTGTCAAGTGCCATCCTGACCTACAATCTACTTGGTGGCTGTCAGCTTGTGTGTGGCGTGTTTCCGTATTATTTAAAATAATTTTTCCATATTTGACATCTGATGGCTAACTGTACCTCTCCATGGGCATTTATCAACCCTCAAGAGTGACCAGCTCTGAAAAAGTGAAGCTCACTTATAGGGCAATCCTGTTTGCTCATTTATTTGGGCTTTCTGCATTTAGGGTAGAGCAGGGTTTATGAAATAGGTGTCCCTTTCATACACAGGTCATGTATTCAGCAATAGAAACGTAACTTATTAAAATAGATGGGTAAAAAACATAAAGTGCCCTTAGAATAAACATTAGATAATTGTGCACAACTCATTTTTTTCTTTTTTGGCGTCTGGATTCCAAAATGATTCCCAAGTTTCCACCACTTTCCAATTTGAACTCCCTTGATTGGTTGCACTGAGTTTAGAAAACAGTAAAAAAAAATAGAGGTTTACAAAATCCCCCTGACCAAAGTCACCTTGCCTAACTTCTCCATCTCTAAAATTCATTAAAGAAACTCTGCTTATGGGGCTGGGAGGAATTTAAAGAGAAAAGTCGCTTATTCCTATGGATTCAGCTTCTATGTGATAAGATCCTCTTACGATTTCTGAATCCTTCCCCAGTGACTGGGCCTTTCTCTGACCGCATCTGATGGACTGAGATATGTGTAGGTGGAAGACATTCATGAGCCTTAAAGCCCTGAGTTTGATCTGCCTACGTCCCCCCAGTTCTGCCATTACTTGTGTATATGACGTTAAGTTGGACACCAAAGAGCCTCTAAGTCTCATTTCCTTATCTGTATATCATGAGGATATTAAATACTACCCAAGCTTTAGAGCATCATATATGTAAATCAGACAAACACAACACACACACATACACGGACTCACAAAGGAATACATTTTTGTTGACAATATCGATCACTTATCATTCAAGGTCTTAAGTGTTTTCCACATATTCATTTATTTATTCTTATATAACCATCGAGGGAAAAATACTAAAGGAATCAGAAGCATATGGAGGTTAAGGAATTGCCTGAGTCTCCTTGACCAAAATTGGTGGAATGGGACCAAGTCATGGGGGTTCCTCTGAGAGGTGGGACTAAGAGTGCAGCAGGCTGCCAGGGTGTGTCTGACACTTAGAACCTGAAAAGAAGCATGGGGGATTGACATCTGAGCAGCAGTTGAGCTCACAGCAGAGATGGAAGCCATGGAGAGCCCTTTATGCTTCTGTGCAAACTGTGAGCAAAGCCATGGATGGAAGCGGCGGATGCAAAGTGTAGGCAACCTGGAGCAGAATCTATGCTCCATGACTCAGCTGGTCTTTGGGACCTCCTGCTGGGACGTCTATTTTACTAGACCCAAGTGCCAGCCAGGACAGTTTTTGCTTTTCTGAATGGACTGTAAGTTGTTTCTGCTTTCAACGGAATCTCAAAGAATTTTCAGGGGAATTTTTCCTTGGTATCAATTCCTCACAGACTGGGGACAATCTTTTGAAATTTCTGGATTGCTCTGGGAGGGAGTTTTCCTGCAGTGAATTCTTGGTTAGAACTCTTTAAATGCTTATACACAAAGCAGACTTAAAATCCTGGGTATAAGAAAGGGTAGTTTTTATGTTATAGGATTCACAAAAATATCATAATGGTAGTGTCCCATAATGGCAGTATTTCAACTAGGAGCCATGCACTTCCACCTGAATCCATACATTCATTATTTAGAAAAACACAAAACGGGTTGAGGGGAACCCCACAAAAGTACGAAACGTGTTCTTGACAATCCATTTCGTTATCCTACTTATTTTTGGCAGAAACAGTATAAAATATTTTCACTTTTACTTAAAAATATATTGATTGTGATTTGGGGAAGTTGATGCAAAAAAAAAAGAAGTGGAAATCACCGTAAAATATTTATCCCCAAGGTCAACTTATGGACTGATAGTAACCCTGAGGAGAGAACACTTCCCTGGGCTCCACTCTCAAGTCATTTCTGGGATTGGAACGTACACACTTCTCTTCCCATCCAAATCCCCTCTGTTCACTGCCTTGGAGAAATTCAGTTTCCATTCATTACAGTGACAATTCATGGGCCAATCTAAAACTTCGCTGAACATTTTCTTCTGGTTCATCTCTGGCACCCCAACACACACACACACACACACACACACACACACACACACACACACACACGAACCAGGGAGCCAGAGAAACAGTACTGTGGATAAGACGCTTAAGACACTTGCTTTGCATGTGGCAGACCCAAGTTTGATCCCCAACACTGCATGCGGTCTCCTAGCAAATCAGGGGGTCATTTCTGAGCACAGAGACAGGAGTAGTATTTGAGTAGTGCTTGGTGTGGCCCCCAAGCTTAACCTCCTCAAGATATTTTGTTATTAAATTACTCATACTATTATATTCATACTGTATTATATTGTGTTAATTATAATAAATTGATGTAATAACAAAGTTCACATGTAGTTGGAAGATACTGGTCATAGCTGGGAGAATTAGCTCTAGTTTTCCAAGAGCAATCAATCTCTTATGCTGTTCCCAGCTTTTACTTCATGGTCAACTTTCTCACACAAAAGATGTTTTTCCCCCAATTTCCCTTTTTATCTGAAGTCTCCCCGGAGACTCCTCTCTGGGCTTATGTCTCCTGGAACCCAGATCTTTCCCTGGGCTGTGTCCACCCAGACACCCCATCTTGGCTGGAACCCCTCCCTCTGGTTCCACACCCAAGCTTTAGGAAAACACACCATTCGCAGATCAAAGAGAGACGATTTATGCTTTCATCCCACTGACAGATGATTAAATTAAAACAGATCAGCAGTGTGGTGCTCGGGCAGGTGGCTTGAGCCAGCCCTGGTCGGCCTCGGAGCGATTAAATTGTGCCGGAGACGGAGGCCCTTCGGCCCCCATTCCCGAACTCACAGATCAAACGGTGACAAATGAGATGTTACTGCTCTTGTAAAGCAAGGCTACAATCTGTCAAAATCCAACATAATTTGTGACCCTCTGTGACATCCTCTTTCTCTCTCTCTTTTTTTTCCCTGACATTTGAATACAGTGATTGTACTGGAGTCAAGTCCATTTAAGTGAATGGAGTCAATCGTATCTAAAGGAATACAGCCCGCTAGCTCCAACACGGAAGCACAGCACCCGTCTGGCGAGTTCTCCAGCGACCCTTTGTGTTAAGTGCATACCATTAACAATGAATTCTGATTCTCCCCAAGTTATATAATTTGATATCTTGACAGCCCAGACACTTAAAGCACTACTATTTGTTTTAAATGGCTTTATTTTATTGTTTAAATGTCAGTATCAAAATAAAGTAATGCACACAGTCTTGTCAGTTCTGGTGCAGGGAGGAGGAGGGGGGGGTGAGGGTTTCTGTGGCAGAGAGTCTCGAAAGAGTTTGTTCTAAAAATGGACTCAAAAGTCAATTGCGATGTCTCTTGGCTGAATTCTTCAATGACTCATGAAACATATTATACTGCATTTTCTGTTTAGCTGGTGCATTTAATAAGGCACTGAAGCAGAAACAGCAAAGGGAACAGAGGATCTTAACTGGCTCATCTGAAACTGCTGCCAGGTTTCTTGAAACAAAACAAAACAAGCCCTTGCTGGCGAGGGGGAGTCACTGGGGAAAACATACTAGAACCCACAGTCTGGACAAACAGGCAGACCACCTCAGGCTTCTGGGTGCACTCTCTACTGGATGAGTTATTCTGGCTTAATCCTGACAGAAATCAAAGATTTAAGACTGGCCTCCCTCCTCTCCACTCAAGACCCAGAAGACATCTCTGAATCAGCTCAGTCCCTCCACTTTCAAGTGGCTGCAGAGCTTTGCCCCAAAGACTTTTAAAGACCACCAGCTTTCAGGCAGGTGACTCAGCCCTCAAGGAAATCTCATGGAAATAACTTTGTTTACAAAGAATAGAAGTATGTCCAGCATCTTTGTACAACCTTTAAAAAATTAATTAAAATATATTTTTGGCTTCTTGGGGTCACAGCCAGTGGTACTCGGGGCTAATTCCTAGTTCTGTACTCAGGGATCACTCCCACTGTTTGCAGTACCAGCGATTGAACTAGGGATAGCCGCATGTATAGCCTTGTCCCTGTACTATCTTTCTGGCCCCACTTACTGTTTATTTAAAGAACTAAGGTCATGCTTTAAGGTTAAGAGGACAGTATTTGAGACTGAGCTCCTCATCCTGGGAGCAATGAAGTGGGTCTGCAACTCAGCTTGTCTGACCCTACCTGCAAATCTCACCAGTGGAGGAGTCTGGCTGCAGACTTGACTGCAAAGCCACAGCTGACTGGGAGTGAGAACTGGGCTGATGGCACCCCTCTCCCCCGACTACAACAAGATAGACCCTCCAGTATGGGGGCTTGGGCCTGTGGCACACATTTGTCCTTTTATGAGGACATGCCCCAATTCCTCTCTATACTCAGCGCTTGCCATCACCCGTTGTTGGGCAGGGGAACACCATCCCGGAGACACCCCATTCTGGGCGGGAGCAAACCCTCCATTGAAGTGTAGCTGAGGGGTCAGGCAACTGCTTTCTCAAACCAGGATTAGTGTTCCCTCACCCCACCCAGCTTACAATAGTGGGATGCTCCATGGTCTGTGCCCAGCACTTCTGCCTGGAAGGAATTCCAAAGAGGGGCACATCAATGGGGCGTCACAGATGACCACTGAGTGTGTGACTCTGTGTCCACGGGTACCTAGCTGTCAGGTACCACCAAGCTCCCCTAAACTTCAGGGTCTTCCTGGTGTGTTATCTCCAGGGCTGAGCAATAGTGTGAGAGGGCCAACAATGTGCTGCACGGCGCTGGCTGGGCATGGGTACAGTCCACAGACCAGGCCAGGCTGGCCAATGACTGCTTCCAGGTCATCCTTCCAAGTTCACAGCCCTGGGAGGATGTGAATCTGAGGGTCTCCGGCTTCATGCCAACGCTGTTTCCAGGGAGCAGTGGGTCAGCATGGTTTGTGGGTTCTGCTCTAGAGCGAAACTTCCATCACAGAACCAAACAGGAGCTCTGACTCGGGAAGCTTCCACTCCTTCCAGCATCTGCAAAGGCCATGGCTGGTCTTAGGGGCTGCCACTCCCCCAGACTGATTTCTTTCCATTCATTTCCTTTTCCTTCTCTAGTATTTCTCCTTTTGAAATCAAATCTGCAGGACAACAGACTGGAGGGGAGGTTTTCCCTTCCTGTAGGGCAGGTGTGAAAGGCCCTCAGCCAGAGGCATCAGTTTTGTGTCTTCTTTCTGCCTTCAAGCTGAGAATGCATACCTGCCCCCATCCAGCCCCTAGCCCCCACCCCCACAAGGCCCTGAAAGTTGCACAAAGCTGCTCTTCCCCAAAGGAATCCCTGCTCACCTTGGGGTTTTTCTTCTTTTTGCTTTAAAAAACAAAAACAAAAACAGGCTAGAAGACACTTGGTATACACAGAGATGTTTTCAAAGGAAGTGTCAGTTTCATTTGAAACTCAGCCTGGCTGGTTCTTCCCACCTTTTTCGAGGCTGGGGATAGGATGTCAAGGAGATCAGAACTTCCCTTCCTTGAACAATGGCCCCGAGTTGCACTGGATGGGTTCACTGCAGCCCGCACTCCCATTGAACTGTTCAAAGAACAGAACAGAAGTGCATCTGAGTGCTTGATGTTAACCAAACCAAAGGCCACTTGAGAATGCCACAGAAGAATACCGGCTGAAGGTTATAAATAGGGGACACTATTTATAAAGCATAAACAAAATGTTTCATGATGGGGAACATAAAGCTCAGGCAGTCACATTGTTAATGGCTGTGCCCGTGTCTGCATAAATAGCAGCAGGAACAGTGTCTCGGGAAGCTCGGTTTGGCCTCCAGCTAATCGCAGGCACAGGACATGAAACCTTTCCTGTTAATTGCTGCTCTTCATTAAAAAGGGGGGAGGTGGAGGCCTACAATATGAAAGACACGAAACATAGCATGGCAGAGCAGCATTCAAAAGAATGCAAAGGGTTCGGACATTCGGCATCCATGGCAGCACTGCAGACCTGCGCCAGCCACTGAGAACAGGAATTCTAAACTCTTGGCCTCAGCCTCGCCCAGCACTTGTTGCTCCTGAAAGATTAATGTTATCTCTCTATTTAAGTAACCCACATATATATGTCCAAAATTAGACTGTAAAGCAGCAGTGTACTTGGCTGGAATAAAATGGATTTAAACATCAATTTATAACTAGTCTGAAAATGCAAATCACTTTCCCAGGGCAGAATGACGAAGGCATTACAAGATTTTGTGATACCCCCACCCGTGAGTGTCAGGAAGATTTAAGTGCAAATCAACATGCATTTATTCTATGGTGTGGCAATATGGAAGGCTGAATGCATGAATATTTTACAGTAATGTTTCAATATTAAAATCCGCATATTGAGATTCTGTAGTAACATACAAATTATATTTAACCATCAAAAAATCATTGAAGTACTTATTAGAGTATCAGTAATAATAGTCATTAAAATTTTATGATCATTTTAAAGAACACTAAATAAAGACAGTTTAGCAAATGCCCTATTTACATATTTTAACAAGACTTACATAGTAATATCAAAATCACATTGAATTGGAGAGTAAAATTAAACTTGCCCTCAAAAAAATAGATACTTTACAGAACTACCCAGTGAATCTGTTTGCTTTTCCACAGTGGGGTGACTGGCACTGATTCACTCTGCTTCTTGAGTACTCGGTACAAAATCATAGTGTATAAGACTGTGGGCGAAGGGGGTTAGGGAGCATCACAGGACTGAGAACACGAAGCGCAAACAAGTCTTAAGGAACTGAGCCTGCACCCTGAGGCTCCTGTCCTCGCTGGCTCAGCTGAAAACAGGAACATGTAAAACATGGCAGCAGGTCTCTACAGAAATCAGAAATCTGCACGAAACCATCCCCACACATGCATGTACATTACAGGGGACTCTACTCTTACTGAGAACATGTATACAACTTATACAAGCTCTAATTCTCAAGCATTTTGCGTATTTTGTGGATTTTTCATAGCCTTTTGACTTGCTGGAAAAAATAACTACAAGTTGTTATATTGTGGACCTCACTATTTGCATACAAATACAGTAGAATGGAAGCCTAAGACAGCAATATGGGGGCCTTGTGGTCTTCCCCATCTCTGCTGAGTGCTGAGTGATGACTACTAATTCAGTGAACTTGAGGGAACAGAGGGCACTGGAAACTCTCCAGGAGAGATATATGGAGGCACACAGGGAAGATAAGTGGCCTGAGGTCAGTCACCAAGCCTTTGAGAATGGCTCTGCCATGGACACAGGTCACTACAGTCTCCTTGGGATGTGTGATTTATGGGCAAACACATTCAATCTGTCAGAATTAGAGGTTCATGAGTGGCATGATCATCACCACCACAAAATCCCCAAAGGAATCAATAAACCACACCAAGATAGGAGATGGTGGTCATTTTCCATGTTTCATGGATTCGTGAATATCTAACACTATGAAGGGACAGACTTACTAATCATGCCGTTTTGATTTGCTGCATGTATTTATGCATACATATGTTTGTGTGTAAGAGAGAATCTTGACAGTCATAGAAATTAATGAGCTACATATAATCAGAAATTCAGAGATGTTATTAAACACAATGTCAGATGGAGGGATTGAGTACATTGGTGGTGGGATACAGTAACTTTGCTCATCAGTACATATTAAATATGAACAGGATTGTAAATACTACATCAAGTGAGGCTTTAAGAAGTAAATATATATATATATATATATATATATATATATATATATATACTATCAGGAATTGCTGAGCTGTCTTCATTCTGTTGTGGGTAAAAAAACTCATCAAAAAGTCCAACATCAAATAGGATTGTTCCTGTTTCCTTTCAAAGAAATGGGAAGTCAAGGTATCTTGCCTTCCTGGGCTGCTAAAAAAAGTTGAGAAACAGTTAAGGACACTAACTTTTTTTCCTGCCAAAATGTAGCAAAAGCCAAGCTAGGAGTTCTGCTGTATTATGGCCACTAGCTTAGAGGAAAAAAAGGTGGCAACTACTTGCTATGGATTATAGCCCTTCGCCTTCAGAGTACATATCTTCTCCATCATATTTCTTTTGAGATTAATCTAAAAAACTAGTAACATTTTTTGCAGCAGAAAGTTCTTTGTTTAATTAAAGAATTAACAGATACCTATGCTACCCCACACAATTCTATTCCTATTCAGTAGTCTTCTAATTCACTAGTTCATTCAGTTGTTAATTGTTGTCCAAAATATTGTGGTGGCCTTACAACTAAAGGAAGGGCAAACTAAAGAAATAAACCAGTTAATTGACAGTAACCATGGATTTTTGTAAATTTCTCAACTATTTGAGCGAACGCTTCTTCATTACCAACAGGTTCAAGATAAATCAAGGTTTAAATCATTTACGTCTGACCCCTGAAAATATTTCCAATGTATTTCATTTAACCCAAAGAAAAAATGCAAATGTTTTAAAAATATATGTTCCTATAAGGTAGATTATTCCCTGTGATCAGACCATAATTATTATTTGGAGCATCTTTCTACTAAACATTCTCCATGTTCAGAAAATAGCTCAAGGGAGAGCAATATTTCAACTGAAGAAAAAAGAGGAATTGATCTAGAAATGTTCCACTCACCAATTTGAAATCTGCACTCCTTTGAGATAATATCAATATTGACACCAAATTTGGACACAGGACATCAAGAGAAGGGGTGTTTTCTATGAAGACTCCCATCCCATTTTGCTTTTATATCAATCAATGAATATGGATAAGATGCTCCAGGCAGCCTTTGGTCTGTATCCACTGCGGAAACTTAATGTAAGTGGCTTATAAGTGATATTTATGTATAAAATTTTGCTTACTTATTCTAGGCTAAAGCACTCAGAGCACTAACCTTGACCTACCCTATCCAGCTGGGCAAGAATCCAATTTGTTATCCAATTTAAAATTTTTTCTTTTCTTTCAAAATTATTGGAAAATCATCCCTAGTCTACTTGATAGTTCTCCTAAAAGAAATATCCTAGTGATGTGGCCTTTTTGGCAATGAGGGTGGCATGGTTAATGCCTCTCCTTCAACAAGACCCATTGCTACCTGTGTTGGCTTGTTGTATGTGCTGAATGGAATGTATGAAGAGATAGAGATGGCTTGGAGCTGTGTGTTGGAGGGTATGTGACAAGAAGCCATGCTGTTTGAAGGGCTCCATTAGCTCCTGTTCATCTTAAGTCAACATTTGAAGTTCTCCACAACGTCACACTCACCTTACTTTGAGGCAACAGAATGTTCCATAATCAATGGAATCATCACTAAGCAGGTCTTACCCTACATAGGAGGAGCGATTCCTGAGCACAGAATAATGATTAAGTCCTGAGGATTGCCGGTGTGGCTCCAAAAAAACCCAACCAACCAATCACACACAAACAAATAAAAAGGAAGATAAGATGGCACTTTCCAAGGCCCACATTGAGGTGTTATTCAGGACTGCAGGAGGTGAATCCCTCACCACAGAGGGAATCTCCATCACAAACACCCCAAAACAAACACTCCATCACAAACACTCCATCACAAAACAGCCCCAAACCAACCTGGCATTGGATCAGGTTCATTCTGCCTTGGACATGTTCTCTAGTCTCCTTGCCACTGTTGCCAGGGAGACCACCGTTTCACCCCTCAATAGCCATAGTGAGATGGTCACCAGCCCTCATGCCTGTCTCCCCTTCACCCTCCCAGCACAGACAGAGATGAACCTATTGGGCTTTTCTTTCCCCCAATGCAGCCAAATAACACAATATCCTCCACCATCTCAGTCTTACCTACTTCTCTAGTCATGGCTCCACATCCCATCTCAATGAAAACTAGACATCATGGACAAATCATTCTCTCTACACCCCGACAACAATACTCGAGCTCTACCTGTGACCTAAAAGATACTTCTGTGTTGCTATGGACCACAATTAGCTCTGGGAGAGGGCCTTTGCTCTCAACCTCTGCAGTTCAAAGCACTAATGACGTCTGAGAACAGAAGAAACTCATCTTTTAAAAGAACCGTTAAAAGCTCTGGTCAATCAATTTAGGCATGTAGCTCTGATGCTAGAGTCTACCGGATCTCTATGGAACCTGTGACATGTCCATTTTCATTCAGAGTTCTGGGATCCTTCTCAATTAGATCCTTGGGACTTTAGGGGCAAGAAAGTGACATTTAAATACTTTGTACATCTGACAGTGAACTAAAATGGATCTATAACAGAAATTCTAAATTTTTATTTCTCCCTTTTATTCAGCAGCTCTAAAGCAAACAAAGAATGTTTACATATTATTTCATGCTAGTTTGTATACAATTGTATATGTTTTCCTTCTAAAATTGTATATGTAACAATTTTACTAAACAAGTCCCTGTTTGTTATCACTGTTTTGCTTTTAAGAAACTCAACTTATAAGGCCAGAATTGTCCTGAAAAAGAAGTGTAGATGCACATAAATCACTGTGGTTGCAGGTTTTTACAGGCTTCTTTTTTCAAAGTATTCTACATTGATTAGTACCTTTTGAAGTCTCAAAATAAATGAATTACTAGTGTGCTTGAAAGAAATGTCCCTCTCTCAAGATGAGTTTGGCACTTTTAAAGATATGGAAACAGATAAAAAAAAGAGATACACATCATCTTGTGAGCTAATCTACGTGTTTCCTACAGAAGATAGCAACTTTTCAGTAATTATTTTCCCAAATAGTTCAAAATCTTTATTTCTTTTTTCATAGTTCAAGGCAATTTTGGATTAAATTTGGTGTTGGTCAAAAGCATTAAACTCTATATTTGAAGTAAAAACAAAATCCAGAGAACAGAAGAGATGTCATTTGCAATAATTACTCACATATAAATTTCATCATTTGATAGCTCAGTAGTTTTCAACTGCTGGCCCATGGACAGGGATGGTCCATTAGCATAAAAAGGTTGAAAACCACTGACATAGCTAAATTTCTGCCTCCTTTAAAACTATACACTCATGTGGAGACTAAAAGTATTAATCTAGCCCCTATTATGCCCCTGAATCTCTCGAAAAAGCAAAAAAAAGTTGGTATGGACAGAGTTTAGCTATTGAATGACTTAGGAAATTGGAGAGTTAATTTATCAATCTTGAAGCGTGCCAGAAAGGAAGAAAGACAACTACTCATCTGCTCACAAATACTGACAAGGATAACTAGGCCATAGAGTGCTAACAATTTGCCCATGTCACATTAAACAAATGAGTTTCTAGGAGACCTCACACTCTGAGTGATGTATAAGTTAGTGAAAACTAAGTAAGAGAGATACATTGAGACTCCCAAATATTGTACAGGGGTTGGACTGGGCCTTGCTGGAGATGTGCATGGATAGCCAAATGCCCAGTGACCCAGAGACACTAAGACCAAATACAGCCCAACAGAGAGAATTTCTCCTGTTCAGGACTGTACATTAGCATAGATCAAAGACTTCCGGTGGAACCACTTTTCGCTTGAATTCTCCAAACTGCATCCATATGCTCAATTATTATTTGGAAAAGACTGGCACAGTTTCTTTTAGGAGAAAATCCAAGAGGCTCATGAAACAAGAAATTCCATAAGAGATTCCCAAATGCTAGCCTTCATCTCTTCTCCCACAAACCATAGGCTGGTGGGTATAGATCACTTACAAGGCCAGGGAAAAAATAGAGTCTAGTGCCATGAAAAGAAACTTCCCTTTCTCATCTCCAGCAATACTGTATTTCGTATTTGTGTCTGCTTATCAGTGCAAAAATAAAAGAGCATTTAGATACCTACCAAGGTCTAATAATAAGATACAGCTGAGAACGGAAATAATTCCAGATCTCTACAAAACCTGTCAAAATCTCCCAAAGTTAAGAATGAAGAACCTATGGTCATGGCCCTGAGGTGCAAGGGTGAACTTGAAAAAATGTAGCCAAGATATTTGATGACAGGTGATGGTGACATTATTTTGACACCCAATCTGAAACAGATAATGCACTTTAAAATGAATATTCAGCAAACCTGCCTTCAATACCACATGCCCATTCATGCTGGGATGCTGGGGGAAAATGACATTTTTTTTTTCCCTCTTTCGGTGATCCTTGAACCTCTAGCTGACCTAAATCTCAGAGTTTAACTCCTGCTTGCCAATTAATATCACAGGCCCAGGAATTTGTACCTGGATTCCAGCCTCAGAATGGTCATGGCTGGGAGTTTATTTATTTGCATAGCCCAACAGGACCTGAGATCCAGAATGCAGAACGCAGCTCAAGGTGAGGGAATGTCCTGTGCTGATCAGAGCTCATCCGAAAGGACAGAGAAAAATCTTGGCCAAGGCGAGTTCTGATTTCAGAAAGAAACCATCCTTGTTGCTTTCCAGCCCTGTCTCAGCTGTCACAATTCCTAATTGTGCCAGACACTACCTTCCTACCCAGACCAAGTCCTGGCGCAAACACTCAACAAGTCTCAGGGTACACTCCAGAAACTCTGTTGGAAGTATCTTTCTGCAGATTCCAGTGAAATGCTTGTCATCATATACTTGGGCACTGAAGCTGTCTCCTTCCCTTTTTATCTACCTGACAACTCCCGGGGCTTAGGTTTTTTTGAAAAAAAAAAATGCTTTTAAAAATTCTTAGGAATCCTAAATAGCCCCCAATGGTTGTCTTTATCAATTCCCAACCACAAAGGTGTCTTTAAATGTTTCTCTAACTGAAATCCCAATACCCCTCAGCCTGTCCTCCTTGGGAACATCCCCCTGATGGAACTGACTTCACTTAGGCAAACTCTCGATAGTGTTGTTCTACTACGGGGAGGTCTGTTCTTAACATTTTGTTTTTCTCTCTGAGGTTGGTTCTAAATTTTGGACCTGACAATATCATAATCTTAGAAATCTTCATTTTCAGTCATGGTAGATGTTTATTTAAGAGGCAATAGATATACTACAGCAATTGAGAGCCAAACTAGGGAATGAGACTGGGTTCAAGTTCCAACTGCAGTGATTAAAAGCTATGTAACAAACCTCAGGCAAGCTTTAAAAGCTTCTATTTTTCAGTATTCTTTTATGTGAAAGGAAGATAATATTTTCTAAGGTTGTTCAATCATACTTCCTAAGAAAAAGTCAAATATGCGTAGATATATAAAGTGCTTAGGCAGTGGGTAGCGTGGTTAATAACTCATAATTTTACTTTATCTAGTGATTCTGTTTCTCCTAGTTACTCTCTATCCCTCCCCTTCTATTTTCCCTTATTCTCCCCTTCCTTATCCTTCCTTCATCCTTCTCACAGCCTCCCTTATTTCCTGTCTCTCTTCCCTTACAATGTCAATGCTGGGGAAACATCTATTCATGTGCGTTAATTTGATTCCTTCCAGTCTGCGGTAATACTTCAAACACCAATACCCAATGAATGCCCATTCTATTCTAACAAAAATATTCTAGCCAAAACAGTTTCACCTCTTGGTCGCCTAGCCTTTTCACGTCCTTCGATATACTATTCATTGGTAAACATGTGTTTTTTAAGAAGTCTCTCTCTTTCTGGGCTGGACAAAGAGCACAGGGGTTGAGGCTTGGAGCTGGCACCATATGGTGACCCGAGGACTACCATCTGCAGCTTTCAAGGATCTGAGCCCCACACCCCCCCACACACTGCTGGTTGGTGGGAGTAATCCTCGTGGAACTATTGGGAAACACTGGCAGAGGTAGCTAGAGGGGACTCCATGCTCCTGAGTGTGGCTTGGGTGCTTCAAAATCCGTCCATGGCTCCTCTTCTCTGATGCACAGAATATGGCCTTCTCTTACCCCTTTTATATCTGCATTCCTTGTCATTAACTCCGTAGATGCCTGCACCCTCCCCTCCTTGATTTAGTCCTGAGCTTATTCCTCTTCTTGGGCTTTATGCCAACATCTCCAGTGGCCCCCTCCAACACACACACACACACACACACACACACACACACACACACTGTCAGCCTCACGAGAAGTGCCCTCAGTCTTCAGCAGATCCCTCTCCATTCTGTTCCTCCATCCCACTCCAAACGAGCATGTCCCGAGTGCCACTCCTCCATCCCCAAATCTTGCCCTTTATCCCGACCTCCTCCATGCAGCACAGGGACTTCAGGGTGCGAGGGCAGGGGTGTCTGTGAGGACCCCTGCCCTGAATCCAACGAACTCTGTTCCTTCCATTCCCCAGCCCTGTGATGCTCAGTAGCTCAGTGCAGGGCCTCCATCGGGCTTCCTCAGTGCTGTCCCTGCAGTGACTCCCAGGCTGCTTCTTTGCTGTCCTGCCTCCTTCCTTAGCCACACCCCAGTCTGATAGCACGGCCTTTCTTAAATAGGGGGCTACTACCACCCCCTAGCTGCAACCCTTCCCACAGTCTCCCACTACAGGCAGGTAAGAGACAAACTCTCTGCAGACAATAGGAACCTGGTGGCCCGGCCAGACTGTCTCCCATTTACCTTCTTGACAAAATTCAACTATTTCTGTTCTCTGAAGGTGCTGTCTGGGTCCAAGAGATAGGACAAAGGGTAAGGCACTTGCCTTGCATGCAACTAACCCAGGGTTGATCCCCAACATGCCATAGGACCCCCTGAGTTTCACTAGAAGTGATCCCTGAGCCCTGATAGGTATGGACCAAATCCCTCCAAAAAGAAAGAAAAAAATAACACAAGGGAAAACAGAACTAATGAGGGGCCACAAAGAAATAGTCAGGAAGACTTAAATGTACTGAATTAGAAAGGAAGGCAAGGAGGAAAACAATGACATGTATGATCACAAGAGCCTATGGGCCAGAATAAATGTTTCTTCGTGTGCCTAGCCAGAAGGAGGGCTAAGCTCTCTGATGTTCCAGACAGGCTGCGAAGGACTGGTTCATCCTCAGTCACACAGCACCCAAAAGCAGGGTACAAAGCAGCAATGCTAGACTGGGGAGAGCCAGTGGTGAGAGCTTACACAGGCAGCGCCCATCTGATCTACTCCCCAGCACCACATGTGCCTAACAACACCACAGCGTGTGCCTCTGGAGGTCCCTCTGCACTGTGGCATTGAAGCAGCATCGTGTTCCTGGAGCCTGCACTGAACTGCCCCACCTGGTTAACCAGGAGTGGCCAGAGTGTCTCAGGCCTTCTGAGCCTTAGGAGGCCAATCAAAATGTCTGGGATGAAGAAAAGGGAGAGTAAACTCAATGACAGCGTTGTGTGTCCTTGATGCTTACCCCAGGTTGCTAAGATGTCCCTCTCACAGCTCTGTGCTCAGTGGGCTGGCCAGTGTCTCAAGGTCAGAGAACAGCAGGAGTTCCAGGCTCTGTGGCCAGCAACATCTACAGAAGTGCAGGCCTCTCTGCAAGGGCCGTTTTCTTGCTCCTTGCCCAGGCACTGCCTTCCAGTATTACAGGTGACATTCCAGATGGAGGTGGAGGCATGAGGTGACAGAGAAAGCTTCACTCTTTGGGATGCAAATAACTAAAATGCCTTTAAACCATTAGAAATCCCCTAGTCGTGATTGTAAATTTTATTTTTAAAACCAAATCAATGTGGGGCAATTTGGGGTTTTCTGCTTGCTATATTTTTTATACTTTGGGAGATATGGTTATAAGGTCTATGGTATTGATGTGCAAAGTCACTGTTCCCCACCACTATCTAAGTTTTAGTTATTGTTTCCTTCCAGGACTTCATCACTGCCCACCCCCCATCACTGTTACTATTAACTACAGATTTTTTTTTCTTTTGTGGGTCACACCCGGCGATGCACAGGGGTTACTCCTGGCTCTGCATTCAAGACTTACTCCCGGCGGTGCTCAGGGGACCATATGGGATGCTGGGAATAGAAACTGGGTCAGATCATGCAAGGCAAACACCCTACCCACTGTGCAATTGCTCTAGCCTCTAACGACAGATTTTATTTTCATTAATTTACTTTTGGTTTCGGGACAACACCTAGAAGTGCTCAGGTCTTATTCCTGGCTCTTTGCAAGGATCACTGGCTCTCTGTTCAGGGATCGGTTCTGGCAGTGCTAAGGGGATCTTAGGTGGTGCCAGAGATCAAACCAGGTCAGCCATGTGCAGAGTGTAAACGGCTTCACTTCTGTACCATCTCACGGGCCCTGACAATAAATTTGAAAATGATGTCAGTAAACTTGGAAATTCCTTCCTTCCTAGGTGCTTATATTTAACATTTTTTTGGTATTTCATACATTTCTTCATCTTTCTAATCCTTCTCCCTGATCATTTCCCTCTACTGAGACACCCCGTGACAGTCCCTGACCTTGCACTCCACAATTCTCTTCTTTTTCTTTTTGGTTTCACTGTATCTGGTTCTTATTCGCTGATGCCAGCTCAGCTTGTCACCGCATCCCCTCCTGTTTAGCTCTATTTCCACTCTGCTCCATCTAGTGGAATCACATTTTTTACAGCCTGCCGCTGGCTTAAAATAATAATAATAAGCTATATTCTCTTTGGCTGTCAGAGGTTAAGGAAGAACCACAGGAAACAATATCTATATAAAGGCACACAAACTTCCCCTTTGCTTGGGTAAGTCATGTCTCATTCCCAAACACCTGGATAGAAATCTAGAATTCTGACAGCACCAAGCCAGTGGAAATGGGCTCAATTCTGTGACAGCATAAAGTGATGCTTGAAAAGGCTATTTTGTCAAGAAATCAAAGGCAAGCAAACAATCATTTACTCTATCATATAAGCTGCATTAGCATGGTCCTGTAAAAGATCAATGATTATCAATAACTGTACAACATGCTCCAAAAATCATAAGGAAGAATTGCTGTGCCCCACCCCACACTATGTAATAAAGTGAAAAGCGTTAGGATAATAAAACTATTCCTGGGCTTTGTCATTTATATTTACTGAAGACCAGGTGTGCTGGAATCATATGAAAATTAATTTTATCACAAAGACATGAGCATGGTTGTCTGGAAAACAGATTATAAATCCCCACATGAGGAGAGTAACTTACAGTGCCCATGGAATATGAAGTGGGCAATAAATAAACTAGAGCCTGGTGCTGTGCTGGCCTCAGACCCGCTCGGATCAATTTGCACACAGCATCCTTGTGATTAGAATAATGAATTTTTACAGTCGCAGAGGATTTGAGAGCCTAGAGTCACAAATGTCCGCTCATGCCCTTACCCTACTCAGAGTGGACCCTCTACTTGTGAATATAAATCACTCTGTTGACTTGGACAGGGTCCAGTCAGAAAGACTCCAGCTAAAAGTCAACGTAGATTCAACTCCCTAACCGTCTTCCTCCTGGACTTGAGAAGCATATTGACCGTGACCATGACCATTCAATGAAACAAAGGTTCATGGCTTTGACATTGAGAAGAGAGAAAAGCTCAGAGAAGGGAGTCGAAAAGCCCAAGAACAAACACATTCTGGAAAGGACAGCTGGTTCAGCCATACCCACCCTGATGCCAGCACCATGCACTCACAGGTTTATCCTCCAACTGGAGCCAAGGGGTTCTTCTTCTAAAAGAAATCAAATCCTCTCAAAAGGACAAATGACACACCCCTCAAACACTCTCACTGGAGCTGTTGGAGAGGTAGTACTGTGGTTAAGGCACAGGCCTTGCATACGACCAACATGGTTGCAACCCCATCTCCAGGTCTACATGGTCCTGCAGTATTGCCAAGGACAACCCCCAGCCTCAGAGTCAGAGGAGCTCCAAGTAACACTAAGTATGGCCCTACCCCTGCTCAAAAACATTTCCCCATGCCTGAACTTTAGGTGAAATCCAAATTCTTTTAGTGGATTTCAGGAGCCTTTATTATCTAATTAGTCCCCCATGTATCACCATGGCTCCTTGCCTCACTGGCAGCTCATTGCCTCCCATGATTTCTCAAACTACTTAACATCTTACACCTCCTCAAAGGAGCAGAACTTGGGGACGGGGATGGAGTTTTGATCTTGTGCTTGCCCTGAGCAAGAGATTTCTCCACTTGGAACCCCTCCTCTCCTGATTCCCACCTTGCCCTCAGGCTGTCTCTGGGGACAACTCCATAACTCAATTGCTCATAAAACCCAAAAAAGGGGCTATGGCGCCTCCTCTTGTGCCCAAGTACCTTGCCACCACTGCCCCCTCTCCCACCACCAACAAAAGAGCAACTGAATTCATGTTTACTATTCACCCCATCACTTTGAGTCCTGTTGAACAAAGGAGGAAGTTGATGTGCCTTTGTGGAGAGGATCAATGAATAAACAAAGGCAGGAAAATCAGATGTTCAGAGTGTGGAGGCTCAGAAGATCATGAGGAGACATGCACCCCAAAGTTTTAGGGTGCATTTTATTGAACCAAAAACTTGGAAAGAAAAGTAGTTTTCCTCTATGAATCTAACATCAGGGTGTGAATCAATCTTGTTTTGGGGGAGTGAAGGAATGACAGGGAGTGATGGAGAAGCAAGTGGGAGACTGGTTAACAGGTGAAGTCTCTTGAATCATTCTGGAAGGTCCGTAAAATTTCCCTAAGGGACCTATTAGCTCCAATATGTAAGTCAGTCTTTAGGGAGAATCTGGCTCCTCTAGAAGAATACTAAGTTGTTATTGTTCTTCCTTTCACCAGAGCAGAGTCTAATCAAGTGTGCAAATGCTTCAGAGAGGGCAGAGGAGAACTCCCATTCCTGCTGGAGGCCCCCTCACGAGCCGCTGGGAGTGACTTGGGCATGGAGGCATTATTAGAAATAGTTGTGCAAAACAGGTGGAGAGGAACACATTGGCTTTCTGAGAAGATCCAGACCCCATGAGCTTCTCTAAGGTGCTCTTTGAAAGCCACTTAGGTGAAATGCCACATTTTATTGACAACCAGAGCTCAGAGTCAGAAAATACAACAGCTTACAAGTCCTGCGGAGATGTAGTGTTGGCTTAAAACATCACTTGAATAATGCTACCTCAGACACTGTAGCGGGGTAATTCTTTCACTTTAAAATAAAAGGGAGGGGTAAAGATAAGGAGGGGTTGCACACTGCCACAAAATGAAAACCCTGGTACCAAAATATCCTTTAAAGCAAAATATCCTAAAGAAGGCCCTCCCTAAAAATATTGGGGTGGGTGAGTAGGGACATACTTGACTTTCAAATCCTTATTACATTTTACTTTTTTTTTTTTTTAAGTTGCAAAGTCAGAATTAGAAAGATGTCAGGTCAGGGGCATCTCATAGCCACTAGTCAGCATTTTGACCGGTAGCCCACCACATTCGCTGGGCTCAGACAGCCTTTGGGTGACTGAAATCGCTGGCAGAGTTGAACAATTGAGTCATTTTCCGTTTGCAACCTGAAGGCTCATCGGCATCAGAGGAGGGATCCGGAGCTCTCTCACAGCGCAAGGCACACTTCAGGCTGGCCACTTTGGAAGACTGTTTGCGAAACACACATACACACTCGCATGCACTTCAACTCATACTCCCGCACTTAAATCTTATAGGAAAAAAGGCTCCTCCATCTGCCAAATTTCAGCTGGGAGCACATTTTTATGGCCAGCTAATCAACCTGCTAAAAACAGGGGTGGATAAAGGAAGCCCTCCCGAGCCCTTAACTACAGTGTGCCTGGCTATAATAAAAAGAATTAATGCAGTCAATTTGTACTACTGTTCTCAGAACAAAAAAAACCCATTTCAACCCCAGTCTTTTCACCCGCTGATCGGCAGCCCTGTCTGCGTCCCCTCTGCCTGTTGTCAGAAGTCTTCAACATGATAATGAGCCTGTCACCATATTCAAATAGCCCCATGACAGCGAGTTTTGTGACTGTGACGTCCACTGCAAAAGGGACTGTCAGAAAGTACCTTTCAGAAAATGAAAGGAGCATGCTTTCCCGATGATCAACCTAATTTCTCCGGAGATAAAAGAGGGAGATTTTTCATCTGATTTTGTCACTCTTGTGTTGCATTTATCTCTTCAAATGTTTCCTGCCCCAGCCCTACCCCCCTAATACCCAATAGATACACCGAGGATACGTAAATTTAGATGTGTTAGGGAGGGGGGGAGGGGGGGTGATCCGTGGGACATACTTCCTTTCTGTCCCAGGAAGCTGAGCCCAGATGTCACCCTGGAGGTGGAGAAGCAGGAATCAATGTGTGGCGGGAGGGTATGGGATGGGATGGGGGAGGGGCAGGGGGGGAGAACTCCCAGACTTTGTCCCAAGGAAAGAAGAAAAAAGAAGTAAATTAGAGCTAGTCTAGTGGCCTCCTCACTTCCCGGGTGAATCTCCAAAGTGGGGCACTTGTTCATGGAGCCCAACTGCCCCTAAGTGCACACAGGAAGTTGCTGTTTGCATCCAGAGATACTGGGTCAGGGTTCTAGCCCCCAGCAAACAGTGACTCAAGGGGTGCAGGAACCTACTTTGACAGCGGGACCCTGCCCTCTTTGCAGAACTGATTTGCTGTGCAGTTTGCTGGGGGCCCATAAGAGGGGAACCACATCTTCCGAACCACGTCTGCAAGTTTCATGAGAAGGTGAGATGTTTAGAAGGACTGATATGGGTGGATGAGGTTGTGAATCTTTCTTCAGTGGCAAAGTATCATTTTGTACAAAGCCCAGTAAACTTGGGGTCCTGATCCCATGAGGTGTGTGTGTGCCAGGGGGTGGGTGGGAGGGGGCATTATGTAACTGAACAGTAGGATGGAAATCTTAAACATTTGGCTTGAAACAAATTCCAAACGTTTGGTTATTTATAAATGTTCATAAATTTTAAACATTTGGTTTGAAATACACTTATGAGTTATTATCACTGTTTGATTTGCACATCTATTTTCTTCACCTACATGTGCAGGGTCATGCAAACACTTCCCCAAACAAAAAGGGGCTATTGTGGGCCATGTTATGAAGCCCTACTCTAGAACAGACAGATTAACTCCTTGCTCCCCAGACCCAACAGAGACAGATTCCCAGAGGATTCAACATGGATGTACAAACTGAATTCTGTGTTTTGTTATTTTTTTTCTAGCAGGGATATGTATTTGTGTGTGTGTGTGTCTAGATGTGGAGATAAAATCCACCTACAGTACACATGGATATGTATCATATATCAACATACACATGGATGTGTGCCCACACATACGGATGTGTTATCTCTCTCTCTCACTTAACGCTACTATTTATATACCAGAACCACCTGTGCACTGGCGCATCTGTGCATCTATAATACATACCTTGACACACACAGGAAAGAAAACCAAGGAATATTCTTTGATAAAGTTGTGTCTCAGAGTTACACATGTGCACAACTAGGGGACAACATGCTTTCAGGGCAGGAGAGACAAGACCGGGTGAAGAAGGGGGTAGAAACTCCATCTCTCACTTCTGAGGGGGGGCCTGAAACCCCCTTCAGCAAATAAGCACAGATATCCACAGGCTTCTTGGTAAGAAACCCATTCAAGCCCACTTAACTGTGACAGTGAAGACTAGGGTGTCTTAGAAAGCATACCATCTGTCCAGCCCACCAGCACAAGATTGAATGCATTAATATTCCTAGAGAGACGGAGCCAAACCTTTGCAAAAGCTCTCCCCAAACACAGCTAACCTTGGGTTTCAGGCCTCTGCTTTCAGTCAGGGGCTCCTGGACACGGACCCCATGTTCAACTTTCTGTGTCTTTTCCAGCCTCTGACCTGAGGGTAACTTAGGCGTCTCGGCAAAATACAACATTTGGAAATCTGTTTTGGTTTGGTTTGGGCTTGATAGTCACAAAACAGGGGGAATCACTGGAAATCTCAGTCTCTCCATTTCAAATAAATACGGTCCTGCTTGTGTCTCATTTCAGCTGAGTGCACCGACAGGGCCTATTAGCTGAAGAAAGCCATCGTATCATGTGTTTGTATACAGCCTGTATCTAAGGCTGGCAGGACTGGAGGGTTTTCCTAATTAAACATGAATAAATTTTAGTGTTGGAGGAGCAGGGCTATGAGGTGGGGATCACGGTCTTTGCAATAGAGCTTGATATAAACTGACTGAGCAGGATTAATGTTAAAAAACCCTACAGAGAGTTTTTGGCTTTTGTTTGGTTTTAAAAAGTATAATTCACCTTCACTACTCAACAATGAATAATGCTGAAATTACTGAGGAGCTTCTGATTTTTGTTTTGCAGAGTAAGAGAAGGATGTTAAGAGTAAAGATTGGCAAGGGGGCGGGGGAGGGGAAGGAGGGAATGGGACCTGCCCAATGTGTGCATAATGCAGCCTCCAGAAGATAAAAGTAACCAATTAAGGACAGGCAATAAATTTGACTGATTTCAAGTCCGTCAGCTGGAGGAAACAATTATAATCCCAACAAATAGAGCTGTAGGCAGCTGGCTTTGTGCTAGTCCCCGTTCTTCTGCCGAAATGTTTAAACCATTGATTTATCTGGGATTAAAAAAAGAGTGCACAGGAGAGAGATGGCAAAGAAAGTATCTGCAAAGTACAAAGCAAATTCCAGAATCTTGAAGACTTTCATTGTCTCTGAAAGTCCTTGTCACCACCCTAATCCCCTCATTAAAGCTACAGAAATGCTGGGATGGCATTAAAATGAATGCAACCCATTTGCAACAATCTTCTGCTCACACCATCTCCAAATGCAGGCAGGCACATTGCATAATCCAGGCAGCAAGAGCTCCTGACAGGTGGATGATTTATGCTCATAGGCAGAGGAATCCGAGGGCCTGCAGAGGAGACAGCAGGAGCAAGGCGGTGGCGAGACAGATGCTCTCAGTAGGCTTGTGGGAGCTGGCAGCTCCAGTGAGCTCAGGTGCAACCTGGACACTTGAAGTGCTGAACTCCTACTGCCTGGATTCCAACACTCTGGCGTGCCATTTGCAAGATTATATGCAATGTACACAGTGAATAAACCATCCGCTCCAGGCAAGAACCACGCACATACAATATGCCCATTTTACACACACACACACACACACACACACACACACACACACACACAGATGTTATGTATACCTGCTCCAACTCAGTGGTGCAAGGAAAGGAAATGCATCTTAGTCTGATGGATCAGACAATACAGGTGCAAACGTTAGCGAACGCAAGGATCTTCAGTACTGAAAATATCTCTCCCAGGTATAGGAAGTAGAGAGTGACAAGATTCCTAACAATTGGATCAATAGTAAAGATTGCACAGTGGGATTACGAAAAACACACCTCAGCAGAAAACCGACATGCTGTCAATTATATTAATTATTTTTCAGATACATGATATGCTTGTAGGACCTTTGATGCCAAGAAGGCATTGGAACCTTTGAGAGGAAAATGAAGGTGAGCAATAGAGGAAAGGCAGGATTCTGAAAGGGGGTTAGTGCTCTGAAATCAATCTTTCAAATAGCTTTTCGGAATTTCTCTCAATAGCCTCCTCCCAAACATGAACAATCCGGGAAAGATTATGGTATTGGTTTAAAGGGTAGATAAACCTAATTACAGCTATTGACGACAAATTACTGCAATGTGGATCTCTAACAGAAGGAATTAGCCAGCATTCGACTGGTCAGCAGTAAACCAGTGATAGAGAAATTCCGCCTACAGCACGCAGCTTCCCGCGTAGCGCTGTATCTCTCAGGCCCAGAGCTCCCGGCAATGAGGAAAGGGAGAGGAGGAGACAAGGTGCAGGCAGAAGGTAGCTTGGATGGAAAGCAGCTTCACTTTCAAGTACATCCTGAAGGGTCAAAGTGGCCCTGCCAAGGAGGAATAGGGCCCAGGCAGCCTTTCCGTTAGCTAACAAGATTCAAAGACTTGTACATGCCAGAGAAAAAGCAAAGCACTTAGCCAAGCCAGAGCTACAGTGCTCTCTTGGGGTGGGGTGTATGTGTCTGTGGGGGGCTGCTGTGTATGTGGGGAGGGGGGAACTGGTGGCTTGTTTTTGCCCGCAGCTGTAAGAGAACTGTTTAAAAGAACAAAGTGGAATGTGCTGTAACGAATTCAGAAGGCCTCTGGACTGGCAGTCCTCCCCAGAGGAAAAACTCAAACAATTTGAAGTCTTCACAATATAGCATCCAGATCTTTTTCTAACTTCATTACACTGCAGTGCTTAAGAATCGTTCCGAGCAAGTACTTTAATTAGACACGAGCCAGGGCAGAAAGAGTTGAACGGGCAGATGCTCACCAAGTGAGCAGACTCTGGAGCCTGGGCGGCTGAGTCTGTGGGGGATGGGGACCCCTGAGGCAAAGAGGGAAAGGACCAAGGTGTTGATGCATTTGCTCCACTCTCAAAAGAAAATGGGGGGTGAAAGGTGGCATTCTGTGTTCTGTATTCTGGCCTCTCAGGATTTGGCCAGTTTATCTGTCAATAGGAAAAGAATTGGAAATGTATGTGAGTGCAGATTTCACAAGAAGCAGAGAACTGACACCTCCAAGCTATGCCAGCCTGTTTTCCTGACTGTGCTGCTCACAACCCCTTCTCTTTCCCCCATTTTTCCTTGATGCTTTCTCTTTCTCTCTAGATGAGACCTACTTTGCCCCCTTGTCTCTGCCTACATGGGGACCGGAAGCCCCACGACTTGCAGAAGACAGTCAGGGAATCCCAGAGGTGCCAAGCAGAGCTCTGAGAGGCTGCTAATACTGGTTGTTCTCAAGTCAGCCATGAGGTTGGGTGGAACGGAGACAGAAAGGATTAGGCGCAGCAGGTCCAAGCTGCGCCTTCTTTCCTGCCCTGGAAGGAATCACTGTACCTCTGCGGCAGAACTTGAGAAGGCAAAGGAACAAACAACGCTTCACAGGATCCAAGTGACCTGCAACTTTAAGCCAAAGTTATTTCGAGACCTAGAGAAGCAGAACCTCTAAAACAGAATGTTTTTAGGGATCAGCATTTGCTGTAAAAGAAATACTCTATGTGGAGGTGAGTGCCCTTCCTTTGCAAATGAGTTTGCTTTGCTCTTTATCCTGAAGCGTGTTCTGAAAGCCATGAAAGAACATGTATGTGAGCAACTCCAGAGAGCCAGAGATGCTGGGGATGTTACCTATGTAGAGGTTTGCCAGGATCCAGATGAGACATGAGGGCGCAGATTCAAGGTCATTTGTTTCTGGTCCAGGACAGGCTTTCCCGCTGTCCCTTCACCCTCCTTCTCCATGCACGGAGGGGTCTCTGCAGTTCTGGCAGGTTCTGCTGACCCAGCCTGTCACCTTCAGATCTCATGCTCATGGGGAAGGGTCATGGGCTGGAGTCACACAGAGCAGCACTGCGCCCTCTGACCCCAGGGAGGCAGGAGAGCGGCATCAGAAGGACAGCCAGGCCTGCTGGGAGCAGAGCATTGTGCCAGTTTGGAGGGGCAAATACTCCAGCAGAATGACATTTGAGATCAAACAAAACTGATCTTTTTTGCCCCCCACCCAGGCACATGAACAATGAAGCAGAGGTGAGGAAGAGAAAGCTAGCTAACATTCACAGAGGAATTACATTGATCAGACATTGGCCAAAATATTTTCAATACTTTATTTAATCCTCAGAGAGCAAGCTACAGAAGAATATTGTTATGAATTCTCTCCTAGATGAAGAAGATGACGGTACTCCCAAAAATAACTAGTAACTGACAAAAGGACAGTAACTCAAGTGTAAATATTGTGATTGTGAAAATTTCCCAGCAGCCTCATGATTGTGCAAATTTTCCAATCCTCTGTGATCCAACTCCAAATCTATTATCAGTATTCTGCAAACATATCAAATCAGCCTTTGTTGAAAAAAAAAAAAGAAAAAGACACTCCCTACTGGCTATTCTGCAGCATGCGAAAACACGAATGATTCTGAATATTTCCTTCCACTCAGCCCCGAGATTCTTTAAACTACACAGTCATGAACAAGAAGAAGAAATGAGCAAATAAATAAGGAAAAGGAAATAGAGAAAAAGCACAAGGGACAAGGAGGACTATTTGCCATCTGGGGCTTTACATCGGCGCCCACTGGCATGGTGATGGGGGGGGGAAGACCATGGTGACGACCCGGCAACCACCCTCAGCTCCATGCGCCCATTAGCTGTTTCCAATGTGCAAATGACTCAGGTCTCTCAGGACTGTTTAAGGGTTCAGCTGACTATAGCACTGTCTGTGTCTGGGTTTCCAGTTAAAATCAATGCTTGCTAAGGCTGCTAGTTAGATTCTGAAGCTGTGAAGTCAGGAAGGCAAGGAGGGGGAGAATTCTGGCTTTATAAGCTGGGGGTGGGAGGCCTTCATAATGACTTTCAAACGGGACAGTTCCCAAATGACTTGAAATCAGCAGAAGAATTGCTTATAAAATCTGGGGGATTTTGTTCTTCTCTACCTTAGCAAAACTTTTGATAGATTTTTCTCTGCCGGAGCACATAACCAAATAGTTAAAGATTTGTGAGATAACCAGGAGGCTCTCTCCCATTTCTGAGGCACCTGGCTAAGCCTGAATTGAATTTTTGTTCCTTTTACTTTGTCTCCATTATCCAGCTCTATTTCTTGACACCATCCCCTCCAGCTCCTAATTACTGACTTCTGGGGTGAACTCGGAACATACAGGGAATGGCTGAGAGATATGTTTGTTCACAGACCACAATATGGGAGCTCACAACAGGAAGGACGAGCTGCAGTGCTGCAAAAGGCCACAGAAATCACACAGCAATGATTTTGTGGCTGTGTGCTGCCTCTCGGGTATGGCTGTGGGATGGTGATTTTGTCCACCCTGTGGCCTCTGGGTGTAGAAGGACAGTTGTTCTCAAGCAGGAGAAGCTTCAGCATAATTCAAAAGGTGCAGGTGCTCTTCCCAGAGCTGGGGAAATAGCTACGGAGCACACCACTTGTGGACAATGAGCCTGCTTTTGGAAGTCCTGTCGTTTAGTGTCTGTGACTGCACACTGGGGCTATCTCAGAGCTCTGGCTCCAAGCAACACTCTGAAATAAGGTCTCTGGTCACAAAGGAAGTCATGACAGACCCAGTGCTTTCCCTGGGAGAGAGTATTTCTCCCCTTGACTCATTAAGAGGAGAGCCCAAGAACTTTGTTAAGAAAATCAGTATATCATATGGGCTTAAAGCTCAAAAATCAGCCTGAATTCTGTCTTTACCAGTGAGAACTTATTTAAAACAGGTCTTAATGTCCTCATTCTTATTTACTGACTAATTTTCATGCATAAGAGAGTTGAAAAGCAAAGTCCTATCTCTTCCTTCCTCCCTCCTCTCCTCCCTTCTCTCCTTCCTTCCTTCCCTCTTTTTTTCCCTCCTTCCCTCCTTCCCTCCTTCCTTCCTTCCCTCTCTCTCTCCCTCCCTCCCTCTCTCCCTTCATTTCTTCCTGCTTTTAACACCAATTTTTCCTTTCTTCTTTTTGTACATTCAGACTACCAAATGCTGTTTTTTCAGGGTATTCACTATAAAGTCAATATAGCACAACTTCTGAAATTCAATCCAGTCCCATTCACACACATATAAAGGGAAATTTAGAAATGATTTATATGATAGCCATGAGTTTGTTCTAAAAATATTATTTATGACAAAATTATTTCTGCACTTAAATTTATTTATTTTTAATTTTTTTATTGAATCACCATGAGATACAGTTACAAAGCTTTTATGATTGAGTTTCAGTCATACAGGGAATGGTTGAAAGAACCATTTGTTCATAGACCACAATGTGGGAGTTCAGGACAGCAAGGACAAGGGGCAATGCTGCAAAAGGCTATGGAAATCATACAGAAATGACTTTGTGCTGTATGCTACCTCTCTGATATAGATTGGTGGTTTTGAACACACATCCTTCCACCAGTGCACATTTTCCACCACCAATCCCTCCCTCCATCCCCACCCTACCCCGCCCCTGCCTCTGTGGCAGGCACCTTCCTTCTTACTCTCTCTCTACTTTTGGGTATTATGCTTGGTAATACAGATACTGAGAGGTCATCATGTTTGGTCCTTAGCACACATTCCCATCCCAAGCAATCCCTTCAACCATCATTGACTTAGTGATCCCTTCTCCATCCCAACTGCCTTTTCCTCCAGCACATAAGGCAGGCTTCCAAACCATGGAGCAATCTTCCTGGCTTTTGTCTCTACTGTCCTTAGGTGTTAGTCTCATATTATGTTATTTCATATTCCACAAATGAGCTGCCTTAAATTTAAAACCTTCCATAGCAGTGTAAGGAAAGACCGGAAAAAGCATTGTTTTATTTTATTGACATCTTTGTGATCATTATAATACTAGGTATCACAGGGAATATATACAGGGCTTTTAAGTTCTTCATGGTTTATTTTATGAGACATAATAAGACACTAATGAAAGAGTCAAAATTAATAACACAATATTTCCTGAACTCTTACTGCTTATCAGGCACTAGGCCAAAATGTTACTCATTGAAACTCAAAACAACCTTCTGATCCAGGAATAACTGAAAATCCCATTTTACAGATAAGTCTCAAAGTAGTGATGGTAACTTGTGTGATCACAGACAGCTAGTAAGCTCCCACAGAGCTTAGTAAATCATATATTTTTGGACTGAACCCAGATTCTACTCTGTACCACCCCACCCAATATGACAGCCCCAGCCCCGAGGGGGATTTAATTAAAATGGAAAAAAGACAATAAAAAATCCACTATTCTTCACCAGTATTCGATGCATTTCAGGAGCTAAGTCAATAGTCATAGACCCTATCTGACCTTAGAGACCAAATGTTTTATCTTGATACTCTACTTGCCTCTGTAGAAAATATGAAGTTATAAGGGTAGGTTGTATGAAACAATATATAAACTGCTGGCAAAATTCAGAAAGGGGGAAATCTATAGAAAGGTAAAAAGGATCATAAAACCCCAGGAGAACAAAAATAAGTCTTTATTGTTCCCTTTTAACCCTCAGAACATAGCCATTCATGAGTGGAGAAAAAAGGATGACTTTCTAAAGAGCTTGGACAAAGTTTGGATAAATATGTTCGATCAGAACCTTGAGAAGTGAGGAAGTCTCTCTAGGAAGAACCTGACCCCAGTGTTAAGAAGACATTTCTTATTTCTGGTGTATATAAATATTTACACTGATTGGACCCCAAGAATATACTTTCCATCCAAATATCTCCAAATTCATGCATAAATTGAGAAATAACCCAAGATTGCTAAGGTCAGTGTAATTGCCATTCAATTGGCTTCAAATCTACTAATGATGATGATAATGTTGACACTGGAGAGGCTTAATGGGAGACAATGTCTCAGAGAGCAGAGGGAAGACCCTGGGCGTGGGGGTGGGGGCAGGCTCACTACGGAGGTCATAAATGCTCGGCACAGTTGGGAACAAACAGTGTGCTATGAGGAAACATTGGAACAACAACAACAACAACAACAAAAGGGTAAGAAATCAAGCAGGGAAGTGAAGACAGAAATGATTCATTCTCACCTGTTGTGCTCCTTAAATTCCTCATCACCTCAAGCTACCCCCAAACTCTACCTTTAGTCCAGGTACCTTACTATCATGATTACTGAGCCTAGGTAGAAAAATAGATCATGTTAAATAGGTCAGAAAAATAGAAGGAAAACTTAAACGTAGAAACACAAACTCTGCAGACAACAGGATCACCACGGACCAGATTCTAAGAAACCTGCCTCCACCCCCTCTCCGCTGCTATGGCCATTGGGTATCTTTGGGTACCAGAGAGTCATCTAGATAAGAAAAAGTGCTTATATGGAACTCTGGGGACTTTCTGATGCTCAGATGTCCCCAAACATCACCATGTTTAGAAATATTTTCCTGGTGTGATGCATGACCTTTTAACTCTAATGCTGATACCAGGCAAAAAACAATGTCTGATGAGACTTTCCAGACTCATCACCTGGAAGGGTCAGTGGCCACAGTGTGCCTGTATGGGGGTGGTCTGTGGCTGGGGGCAGGTCCCTGAGATGTGTGATCTCCAACAGCACAATCTGCCATTCACTGAAGTCAGGTTAGCCAGAAAGCCCAAGGATGGGCTCCCCACCAGTACCATCAGGCTCAGGGAATTTGGCTAGCACTGGGCACCTCAGACACGTGCCAGCTAATTGGCTTTGGGGAAGCCGCTGACCTACTCTCCACTCAGTGGCTTTTGTGAACCTGGCCCCCAGCCCGCCTCTCATCATTGACCAACCTTGGCCAAGCCAGCTGGCTTATTCCTTTGCAGACAGCATGCCTTAGGGGAGGCGCCTGGTGGCTTTACAACCTACTGAGAGAGAGAAAGAGAGAGAGAAAGAGAGAGAGAGAGAGAGAGAGAGAGAGAGAGAGAGAGAATCACAATGCCATCTCTTTGGATCAGCACTTGCTTTCATGGAGGAAGACTTGGAATAAATGCAATTCCGTGGAGATGGAGAACGCTGAAAAACTCTAAATGAGAAATGGTACTAACAAATTTGCCTGGGTACTTGAATGAAGGCAGGCCAGGAAGCACTGCATTAAGCAAGGCCTTCTTCCAAAGTCTATGGGACTTTGTCGCATAGACTTGAAGCTTCATAAACCAGCATTATAAATGTTGATGCCATGTCAGTATGCATGTACATTCTGATGAGGGATAAAACCCTATTGTTTGAATGGCAACAATTTCTAATGATTTATGGGAGTTGGGGATCAGATAATAATAAAACCCATAGCATACACCAATACTGATTTCTAATTTTAAGTTCCAGTGGAGATCACCAATCAACAATTCTCTTTAAATAGTACTTCAATGAAAGCAGAAGGAGAGGGGCAAAAGAAACTTTTCCTTATCATTTCATTTCTGGAGCAAAATGATAGAAACTAATTATTTCTTAAGATTATTTGGCCAGAGAGATAGCAAAGGATTCAGGTACTTACCTTGCATATGGCCAACATTAGTTTGAATATGAGGACCACTGCTGGGAAAAATACCCAAGCATAGAAATGGGGGTACACCCCCCAAATATATGATCATCTAATCTTTGATAAGGGAGAAAGAAATGTGAAGTGGTGCAAGGAAAGCACGTTTAACAAACTATGCTGGCAAAACTGGACAGCTACATGCAAAAAAAATGGGCTTAGACCTCCACCTATCACCATGTACAAAAGTCAGATCAAAATGGATTAAAGACCTGAACATCAGACCAGAATCCCTATGGTACATTGAAGACAAGGTTGGCAAAACCCTCTACGACATTGAAGCCAACAGTATCTTCAAAGCTGACATGCCACTGGCCAAGCAAGTGAAAACAGAGATAAATAAATGGGACTATCTCAAACTAAGAAGCTTCTGCACCTCAAAAAAAACAGTGACCAAAATACAAAGACAATCTACAGAATGGGAAAGGATATTTAAGCAGTACCCATCCCATAAAGGGTTGATATCAAGGATATACAATGCACTGGTTGAACTCCACAAGAAAAAAACTGCCAACCAGATCAAAAAATGGGGTGATGAAATGAACAGAAAATTTCCCAAAGAAGAAATCTGAATGGCTGAGAGACACATGAGAAAATGTTCAACATCATAATCATCGGGGAGATGCAGATCAAAACAACAATGAGATATCATCTCACACCACAGAGACTGGCCCACATCCCAAAAAACAAAAGTGACTGGTGCTGGCATGGATGTGGGGAGAAAGAGACTCTCCTTCACTGCTGGTGGGAATGCCGACTGGTTCAGCCCTTTTGGAAAACAATATGGACGATTCTCAAAAAATTAGAAATTGAGCTTACATTTGACCCAGCAATACCACTCCTGAGAATATATCCCAGAGAGGCAAAAAGGTATAGTAGAGATGACATCTGCATTTCTATGTTCATTGCAGCACTGTTTACAATAGCCACAATCTGGAAAAAAAACAGAGTGCCCAAAAACAGATGACTGGTAAAGAAACTCTGGTATATCTACACAATGGAATACTATGTAGCTGTCAGAAAACATGAAGTCATGAAATTTGCATATAAGTGGATCAACATGGAGAGTGTCATGTTGAGTGAAATGAGTCAGAAAGAAAGAGACAGACATAGGAAGGTTGCACTCATATGTGGAATATAAAGTAGCTGAGAGGTACAAGCTTGCAGTGATGCAATTTCTGGCAGATATTTCTCTGGACTTAGTTACTAAAATACTAAAATACAGAAATCCAAAACCATGTGGCTGCTAGTGTGGCCGCTTGACTTCCTATCTCTTCATTCTCAGCAATGGAAAACAAATTATCAAATGCTTCCTTTTCAGCAGGTCCGACTTTAGGGGGGAGAAACTCCAAATAATAATAGTGAGTTTTTTTTTGTTGAAATATTGAATGGAATCAAAGTAAAGTGAGAGTAAAGTGAAATTTATCAGTTACACAGGTGGGGTGGGGCTGGGGAGGTGGGGGGAGGGGCGATGTATACTGTGATTCTTGGTGGTGGATTATGTGTACTGGTGAAGGGATGGGTGTTTGAGCATTGTATAACTGGGACTTAAACCTGAAAGCTTTGTAACTTTCCACATGGTGATTCAATAAAAGAATAAATTAAAAAAAAGAAATGGGGCTAACCCCTGAGCACTGCTTAATGTGGCCCCCAAAACCTCCTCCACACATGCCAATTTTCTTTAAGTTACTCTGAACCAAGACAGGTGGGGATGATGAACTCAATTCAAATAATTATTGGTGCCATGTCTATTAAGTTCATGTAAAAGGTTTTATGCAGTTTACCTCTAATGCCAGTGTCATATTTGAAATGTATATAAATTCCAGGCACCCTATAACATCCACGGAGCCTCACTAGAATTGATCCCTGAGCATAAAGCCAGGAGTATTGCCTGAGAACTGCTGGCTGTGGTCCCCAAACAGAGAACCAGACATGCACCAGGAGTAGATAAGAGTCTATTAGGGATTAAATACAGTCATAGAACAACTGGAAGACTTATGAAAGGAAGATGAGGATGCTCTCCCAGGGGTACCTTCTGACCATTTGACCTTTAAGGTGCAGAGCCAAAGTCATCCCTCTCTATTAAAGCAACACTCATTAGGCATTTCTTTCTGCAGTTCACTTTTGAAATACAGGAGCCAAAGACTTAAACTCCATTACAAATCAAAGAGTGTTCTTCTTTGTTTACTTCTGGGTGAAATAAGACAACTTGAATGGCTAAAGACACAAGCAGAGAACATGCAAGAGAGCTTCCCCAGGAAAGAGCAGCCTAAGAAAATTCCCACATTTCTGACTGTCATTCCGATGGATAACGGTGTCTAAAGAATCTCCATGGGACACCACCACAGAAGACACTCTAATCTACTCCCCACAAGGCACTTGAACTTGCTCTCCCATCTCTGCTAGTGACGGAAAACTTTTTCCTTCTATTTCTGGATGTCAAAGGTGGGGGGGGCGGTGTCAAAGCAATGAAGAGAAACCTGGTTTGAAAAACTGATAGTTTACTTAAGTCATCTTTAAAGAGTTCAGTATCTCATCAGACTTGTGGCTTCTGAGGAATCCCAGGCTAAATATACTTGACTGTTCCTGCTGATCACAAAGCAAAACCCATATGGACCGACAAAGCATACTCAGTGGCAGACCACAGGTCACACAATGGTACCTACCTCCCTACCCTACCTCCCTACCGTCCCCTTCCCCCCGAGCCCGCCTCCACCCCCCTGCCAAACACACAGAGTATGAACTTTCTGTGTAAGACAAACAACCCTGAGCAATCTTCCCTGTCAGGTAGCCCCACTCACACTTCCTGGGACATTTAAGGGAGAATACAAAACTGGAACGTCTACCTGGTTAAGGGCCTCCACCGAATGCACAGGAGATCAAAATAAAATGTCTTACCCCTGCTTACTCCTACCATTAAAGTCTTTGTTATTTGTGCTTGAGGCAGATTATTCAATTTTCCTACTGACAAAGCATGACCCAAAACCAAAAAAAGTCCCATCTGGTTGAACTTTTGTGGCACCTTACAGATATTCCCCAATGACTCCGTGTCAAAATGACACTCACAAAGAAGGTGTTTTTGCTGTTATTTAGATTCTAACTTGGGAGTTGTGTTTAATACTCTGCATTAATGAGGGAGCTTTTTAGGATAATATTACAACAGAGAGTGCAAGAAATATCACGGAGGTCAATGCAGTTCTATTAACTGTCATCTAACACAGAAATATTTTCCCTGACTACCATTAAAGCATCTCCTTCTCTTTGTTCTGTTTTTTGAAGACAGTAGGAACCCAAATTTCCCTACCAATAATTTCTGTTTTCGACTAGGCAGAATAAATGATATTAGACTTGAGGAAAAAAATTTCACCTTGGCAATATTTTCTTCAGAGGTTTTTACAAAAGATATTTTGTCAGGATAAATTGCACTAAGCAGGTTCTTTAAGTAAGCAAAAACAAATCTGCTTGTTACTAAATGACCTGAATAGCTTTCTATTTTTTAGAGAGAGCCTGACTGGAAAACACTACACCTTTTAAACGAACATTTTATTAAAATGGAAGATAAGAAACAGAAGGGTAATTAGACAAGGAAGTTGCTCTTTGCCTTTCCTGCTGATAGGGTAAACCCAGAAGACTCTCTGAGTCCCACTTCCATCTATAAATCTGGACACAAGCTGGGTTTGCAGCAAAATACAGTTCTGAGATCATATTTTTTCTTTCTCTCCTGGGGCTCAGGACAACTGATTGGAGAGGTGTAATGGCAGCTAACTGAATAAATATAAACAAATAAATAATCTGGATTCGGCTTCATATGTGTGCATATGTATGTGTGTGTGTGCATGCACACATAGCTTTCTGTATAATAAAATGCAGAAGTAGGGGCCATACCTAGTGGAGTGTCAGTGGCTGGCTCAAAACAATAGGATCTCTGATCAAAGCAGCTCTTGTGTGAAGTTCTACCACCACCACTTTATTCCTTCCACTTCTTCCACCCGTGATTTCTTGAATCTGAGGTCAACCCTATTAATCCTGGAGTAAAAGCAGAAGGCAAGTGCCCTGCATTCTCTAGAGACTGGCTATTCGTGATGGATAGAGCTGACATGTGTGGCCAGTGGACTTAGAAAGAGGATACCAGAAGTTCTCTACTGCCCCATTTTTCAGGAAAATAATCACTCACTGGTCCCCTGAAAACCCACTGTCTGTAAACAAAGAGAAAGAGTCCTCAACTGCACCTGTTCTTATGATTTCCCACTATCTCCCACTGCCCTGGTCTGGATCCAAACGATTGGTGTTGCCACACTTTGGGGAACGCTGACAGAATAGATAAGATGCTGTAAGGAGCTGTGGTTCCACGGAAAATGAAATATCCTTCTGGGTCCTTGTACTTGGTAGGTCAATTTCTTTCCCAGAGATCTTTGCATACACATTAATTCAGCCTGAACCAAACTAACAGACCTGATGTCCTGTTCCTGATGTAACTTATACCTTGTCCTTCAATCTCCACCACTCTAGAAACAGGACAACTACTCCAATTCTAACTCAACCCTATACCTGCTGGTTCTCCCCTCAAGACTATCCCTCACTGAGCTTTCTTCAGTGACCTCATCCAACAATCCTGGCCTGCCAGGAGCCACCAGTGTCTTAAACCCTGCATCCTCAGAAACAGGGGTGCGAGGATTGTGGACAGTCAGCCACAGGCAGGAGCAGCAAAGATCTCTGGTTTGGCCAAAGTGGTACCAAACACTGGGTGAGTCTCAGTGCTGACACAGGGTAGGCCTGAGTCTTGATCCAAATCCCACCTGATGGGGATCTGGGTTTGGAGAACTCCAAGGACACAGAGTCCTCATCTGTTACTGAAAAGCTGACACTGGGGGCTCCACTTCTTACTTACAAGGTGATAAGGAAACTGCTTCAAGTTATTCCAGGGAATAATTCCCAGTCACTGCTTTCTCCTCCCTGGACTCATCAAGCTTCTCTCTCTTAGACCTTTAATAAGTGTGTATTGGGGGCTGGAGTGAAGGAAGGCAGACTCGGAGCTGCTCTGTAAGAGAAACTTACTTGAAAACTGTCAGATCAAATCCAGTAAAGCAAATGGAGGATTCACATAAAAACACTGACATAGATATTAATTTTTTTAATGTTTCTGGGACCACACTTGACAGTGCTCAGAGCTTACTCCTGGTTCTGTGGTCAAGGATCACTTTTGGTGGTGTTCAGGGGACCAAATGTGACTCCAGTAATCAAACATGAGCTGGCTGTGTCAAGTTAAGTGTCCTACCAGCTGCTATATCTCTTTGTCCCTGGTTAGCAGAATTCTTATAGCTCCCCTTACATATTTAAAAATATATGTGCAATGGTCAATTTCTTCAGCAAAGGACTAAGTTCTTCTTTTTGAACTCAGCTTAAAGCATTCTCCCACAATGAGGGTAAAACTTCTATTAGGGGAGAAGTACCTCCCTTTTCCAATTTTACTGTTGGCTTAACTCAGGTCATATATTGATGATTACATTTCCGGGCAGAAAGATAGTACAATAGATAAGGCAATTGCCTTGCACACAGAGGAACTAAGTTCAATGTCCAGCACCCCATTGGTCCAGTGGGCTCCTCCTGGCATAATCCCGAATACAGAGCCAAAAGTCACCCCGAGCATCTCCCACTTGGAGGTGATTCCCAAAACCACAATAAATAAATAGTGACTATATTTCCCTCATGAAATTCTGTGCAAAGTTTCACCAGTTGATCTACTTCTATAAAAGGTTTGTAGGGGGCCACTAAGTTCCTTATGGGTTTGTGTGTGTGTGTGTGTGTATGTGTGTGTATGTGTGTGTATTTTGTATGGTTTGGTTTTGGTTTGGGGGCCACACCCAGTAGTGCTCAGGGCTTACTCCTTGCTCTGTGTTCAGGGATCGCTCCTAGTGGAGCTGACAGGGCTGTACTGATACTGGGGATCAAATCGGGGTCAGCAGCCTGCAAGGCAAGCACCCTACCAGCTGCACTTTCTCTCCGGCCCTGTTACTAATGATGTCAGTTTTACCTGAATTAATGATATCCTCATAGAGCCATGGACCTAAGACATCCAGGAGACGCTCTGAGTGGGCTGGGCAGATGAAACCTGCCCATAAGCTCCCGAAGCTCCTTTGCTTCTCATAAAATCTTTAGTCAATTCTCTCCACAGTGCTATAGTATCCAAATGAAGAAACGGAAACAGTGAGCCTGAGAGCCCCTACAATTGGAAATCTCTAGGCCACTGGAGTCAGCTGAGTACCAGCCTGCACCACCTTTTGGGGCAGTCCCCAAACTTTCTTTATAAATAAATGCTATAACCATTATCATTATTTCACCAAAGATGAGAAACAAGAGGCTGAGTCAGTTTTCTAGCCATGTTTACCAGGCTCTGCCATTTAGGCTCAATACTCACGGTAGCTTGCCGGGCTCTCTGAGAGGGGCGGAGGAATCGAACACGGGTCAGCCACATGAAAGGCAGATGCCCTACCGCTGTGCTATAGCTCCAGCCCAGTGACAGTTTAAAATGTCCAAGTGCAAAGCACACTTTCTTGGCCCAAAATAATCCAGCTAGGGCTCCAGACTGCCTCGATTCCTTTACACTTTGGTATGTGGGCAGTCTGGTCAGGGAAATAAATCAGCCTGCACAGAGATCTGGATACCTTCCTCTCGTTTTCAAGATAAAGAGAAATACTTGAGTGGTCCAGGTAAATGGCATCATGCCAATAAAGAGCAAAAGCCATTCCTGTTCGTTGATCAGTATAGGATACTGTACCTAAATAATTATTGCTTTCATAAACTGTCTCACTGCAGGGACAAAAAGAGGATGCCCTGCAATAGTCTTTAAATAACCGAGGAGAGACATCAAAATAAAAATAAGTCTTGACCAGATTTATAGGATCCCTTTGATGAGTTCTTGATTTTTTTTGGTGTTTTTTTGTTTTTTTTTCTGTCAAATAAGCCATACCTGAAAAAAATGAAAGGGGGATGTTGGGACCAGATATCTTATAACAGATGGGTTTTCTCTGACACACAGTATGCTATAATGTTGAAGAAGTAATGGCATCCCATCATTTGTAGGAAGCTTCCCAGCCACGTCTGAACAGGGCACAGCCCAGGAAAAGAGGGAGTCTTTCAGGGAGTAGAATTATATCATCTCTTGAGCTTGAAAAAAAAACTATCATTTTTTTGAACTGTACCTCTCCAAGTCTAGACTTGGATTTGCTTGTTTGCTCTCTAGCTTCAATGAGTGGGGCTCAAAAAAGTCGAATGTTCAACTCAAGCACAGCTGTCTGGGATCTTCCGGATATTGGTTCCCTGAGAAGTTAATTGTGTTCAAAGTGATGGAACTCTGTCTCATTGTCCCCCGCTAAGATGGCATCACTTTGTTCTCAGGCCCCGCATCCTTAGCAACAACGTCAGTCAATAAAACTAAGGATTCTCATTTGGAAGAGCCTAAAAATCTCCTATTTCTCTCGGCACCACCTTTTAATGAAAACTCCATCATTTCCCCCTAGGCAGCCCTTTATCTAAGATGCATTTGGCTGGTTGAATAAAAATACCTGTTAAAGGCAAAAAAGCTCCCATCAAAGCAGCTGAAATCTGATTTCATTTCAGATTTGAAAACTAATGTTGTTTTTGGTTTAAATAGATTTTGGCTGTCAATTTCCAGACATGCTGTGCCATCAGCTTGTAAGGACTCCAGTGGTCAACTGAGGGGTTCTAGCCGCAAATTTTATTATGGACTGGTAATTGAATTGAACAGGTTTCCATTTGAATAGATTTACTATATCATGATCTCTGACACAGCGCTCAGGACGAAAATCCCTCTCCATCCATAGAGATACATTTAAGAACTGATCATTCTCTATGGGCTGAGAAAGCAAGTCTGGAGCTAAGGAGATGGCCAAACATAATTGTGTATTTATATGCAGGGTGGAGTGCAATATTTCAGTGTGATGTTTTATGTGCAAAAGAAACAGAATACTCCATAGTCACGTGGCACCATCCCACCCCTTCCAGGTGGGGGAGGGTTGGGGAGAACTGATAGTTTCCCATCAAAGTGGATATAAGGAAGCAGAGAAAAAATAAATTATTGGAGTATATCAGCAACCACAGCAATTTCCCTGGAAAACAGACCCTCTAAAGACGTGATAACAGCCAGAAAGAGGTGTGACTTATAGATAAGCACCTTCTCATTCACTTTCCCAACAATGTTTAATTAAGCACAGTTCACACATCTTCAGTCACTCCAACCACCTTTTAATACTAGCTCTTGCTGGAAAAGCACAATGAGAATACTCTTTAGGGTAAATTATTGTGTATTCAGGCAAACAGTAGTATTAGAAAGCAAACTAACCAAAACATTCCATTGAGTTGAAGATGGGAACTCATTTCAGTACATTCTGGCAATTCTTGGGACACAACAATTCAAAGTGTTAGTTGATATGGATATTGATTATATTCACTTAATATATCACTTTTGTAATATTTTACCCTCAAAGTTGCTCTTTGAAAATGGCTCCTCAAAAACTCCCCACTCATAAGAAAGCTGCTTTGAATGAGTGTAAATTGGGCCTGGATCTCTATATGTATCTTCAACTAGATGGCAACAAAATAAAATGAAGATAGATAAATGACCACCCATCACTGTTACATCCTGAAATGCATTCTGGTTCAAAGCTAGATAGGATTGAAGGCAATTATTAAGATAAGGCTTTTCCCACAAAAATTAAGCCCCAGGACCATCCTCACAAAAAGGACAACACATTGTTTGTGTGGTTGCTAGCCCTGGATTTTTGATTGCTTGCTTTCTTTTGCCAAAACTGTCTTTTTTACCATTTCTCACATAATCTCCAGCGACTACTGCAGGAGAATAGAACAGCACCTGGCACACCAAGGGACTTCACACGTACTTATGATATGGATTATAAATGTGAATAGTGAGCTGTGAAAATTCCTAACAATGTCAAAGGCTATAGGGGAAAAAATGGAAAGGGTGTCCCATCCTCAAGATCATAGAATGATATAAATATCACTTTCATCACTATTCTTTCTTCTGTTCTGCCCTGTCTGATTCCCTGCCCGTGAAGTCTAGCTGCTTCTTCTTTCTTCCATTTTTTGTGTCTCCATCTGATCTATATCATCTCTCCCTATATCTCTGTAGATGCCATCTATACCTTTATCTAGCAGCTAGATCTACATCTAATTGATGTATGTCATCTATACCTACCTCTATTTCTGTATGTAATTTAATATCATCTCTACCTACATCTCTAAGTCTATATCTAACATATGCCTAATCTAATCTCTATTATCTACATGTATATCTAAAACATCTATACCGCTATCTATAAGGCTATATCTGTATCTAATCAATATGATTTCTATCCTTATATATAATTATTTTAAGAATACCTATAATTGCCAGAGTGACAGCATGGCAGGTAGGGAGTTTGCTTTGCATGTGGCCAATCAGATTCAACCCCCCAGCATCTCATATGGTCCCCCAAGCACTGCCAGGAGTAATTCCTGAGTGCAGAGTCAGGAGTTAGCCCTGAGCATCACTGGGTGTGACACAAAAAGCAAAAAAAAAAAAAAAAAGACTAACTGTAATTCTATGAATCTATGTCATCAATATCTGTATACCCATACATAACATGAAAACCTACAAACATCTGTATCTAATCCATATCATCTGTAATCTACATCATTTACAATGGGATATATAAATACATATATATATCAGTAATGGAGACGTTACTGGTTCATGCTCCAGTAAATTGATGAACAACAGATGACAGTGATACAATGATATATACCTAAATATTACTAAAATAAATTTTAATTTAAATGATATTAAATAAATGTTAATACGTTTTACATAAAATATTTTCGTATATGTTTAATCATATATGAAAAGTGTATATGTTTAATCACATATTAGAAAAGTTTGGGGTATTTTTTTGTGGTGCCAGGGATCAACAATGGTGCCGAACACATGCTATATTCTACCCTGGAGTCACATTTCCCCTGGCAATTTTTTCTTCTTCTTATATTTTTAATTGAAAAGATATCATTCTTAGCTACTTGTTAATCTCCATGTGCCTATAGAATACTGCACTGTAGCACTGTCGTCCCTTTGTTCATTGATTTGCTCTAGCGGGCACTAGTAACATCTCCATTGTGAGACTTGTTACTGTTTTTGGCATACGGAATACGCCATGGGTAGCTTGCCAGGCTCTGCCGTGCGGGTGGGATACTCTTGGTAGCTTGCTGGCTCTCGAGAGGACAGAGGAATTGAACCCAGGTTGGCCGCTTGCAAGGCAAACGCACTAACCGCTATGCTATCACTCCAGCCCATGTGCCTATATGTAACATAAAAACCTATAAACTTGCATCTGTATCTAATCTATATCACCTATAATCTATATCATTTCTAAAGGCATCTATATCATCTACATATTACTAAAATTAATTTTAATTATAAATATATATATTTTACATAAAATATATTATAATTTAGTACGAAAATTTGGGGCGTTTTTTATTTTGTGGTGCTGACGATCAAACCAGGGGCCTTACATATGCCAGGCTCTACCCCTGAGTCACACTCCCTCTGGCAATTTGTTATTACTATTTTTACTTGGAAACATCATTCTTCACTACTTGCTCATCCCTGTGTCCAAGGTGAGAAGAATCAGAGTGGTTTTTGTTTTTCCAAAAGGGATAACTAGTTCCTGGGGGGCAGGTGAGAGCAAAGAACCCCAGTATGCTCTGAGTTGCGCATGCTGCCGTGACCCTGCTCGGAGGGGATCTCAGCGAGTCATGCAGAAGGCTGGTGAAAGGTAGCAACCCCTAACTGAAACTCTGGTTCTGGAGCAGCAACCCCGGGGAGGAGGGGGGGCCTCCAAGTGGATGCAGCAGTTTCTGAACACTGTGGCTCTAATAACCACAAAATCGATCAACTCATAGGCCCAACCCCAGAGACAAAGCACTTTCTAGGGTTCCACAGAGGTTATTCATTTAAATATTTCATTAATCTAATTTTTCTTTTATCTTCAACAGCACACTTTAGTCGTGTGTCTTTTTCAAATTAAACACTGCTGTTGTAAATTCTCACAAAGTTTATGAAGAAAAGCAAACATAAGATTCAAATGCTGTATGTAAAACATACATGTGTCTACAAAAGAGCAACACACACAGAGACATATTGAACTAGAAAAGGAAAGTGTTTCATCTAGGTCCCTTGCAGAAAGAAGCATTTCTATCTGCGGTCTAAAATAGTTTCCACCAGATCCTGAGCGAATGATGGAAATAATTCCGGGTATCTGATATGGTGGAAGAGATCAAAATGAACCCTAGAACTTACACAAAAGTCAGGTTCTTTGTATTATTTCCTGTTTTTTTTTTATTGTAACTGACAATTGAAAGAAAATGCAAAACAATTTTAGTATCACTGTTCCAAGTTCTTGATAGTAGAAATCAGACCAAAAGTTAAAATTAGAAAAGCACACAGTGTTTTCAACCTAAGATGAATGAAATGTTTTTTTTTTGTTGTTGTTTTTTCCACTTGGTGGCTATTTGGGCATTGCCCAAGGCTTACTCCTGACTCTGTGCTCGGGGATAACTCCTGACATTGCTCAGGGAATCATGAAAGTTCTGGGGATGGAGGTAGGTTCTGCGTGTGCAGGGCAATCACCTTACCCCTGGATTATCTGCTTGATCCTTAGGATGAATGAACTGAAGAAAGAAGTTGCCTAAAGTTAGTTAGCTGGATTGCAATGTGTGTTTCACAATATATACCTATTTTGAAATTTCAGACTGACTACCAAGATCCCACTTTTATTGATTAATCAGAAAATGCTTAAGATGGGGAGAAACTTCCATGAGAAGCCAGCAGTGAGGAATAAAAGTAAAAAGACAACAGCAGGAATCTCCCAGTTGTTATTCCTCTTCTGCAAATGGCATGAAGAAAGAACCAGACAAGCCCAGCCTACCTGGTGGAGATCACTGCACATACAGTGTGTCCCCCTCCTCCCACCTTGTCCCTCCCTGTGGGCAGTTAGCAGTTAGCCAAGGCATCAAGAAGTGACAGTGACCGAGGAATTCCATCCCCAGAGTTCAGGCAAACGGGGGTTGCCCATCTTTCCCTGCACTAGCCCACTTCATTCACACCTGCATTCCCTGCCCTCTCTGTCTTTGCTCCCACCATGGCCAGCGAGCCTTACCTTCCTTCAGCATGCCCACTTTCAAACACTTCATGAAGCGGCAAGCCTGGCACGATTTACGTCTACGCTTCGTGATTTCACATTCGTTCGTCGCTGGGCAGCTATACTCGATGTTACCTAGGACACAAGTATTTGCAGAAAAGAAACCATTAGACTTGCAATGCAGTGCATGCATGCCGGCGTGTATGTGTGTGTGTGTGTGTGTGTGTGTGTGTGTGTGTGTGTGTGTATGTGTGTTGGGTGGGGGTCAGGGGAGCAACCCACAGCCAGGCTGCATTCTGAGAGTCCCACCATCTCTCCCAAACCCCCAAGGTCATGGGATCGGGAGGCTGTCCCACTACCTCCCGCCCCTCAGAGGAGATGAAACATGACCTGCACCAAAAACCCAGTCTTCAAATTCATCTTCAAACCCTTTGCTCAGTCCATCCCAGAAAACGTCTTCCAGATCCTTTGGATCCCAAAGAAAACTGCAGGGCAGACTGATTTTCCAAGGAAACACACATATCCAAACTGGGCTGTGAGTCCTGGATTTCTTTTGGCTCAGCTGCTTCTTATTACCTTTCTGTCACAGATCTGCATAAAGCACGCTGTGATCAAATGATTGATTGGGGAGGCTAGAGAAAGCTCCTGGAGGGCAGGGAGCGAAATGACACAGTTCTCCAGGCATTCGCAGAGCCTTGCAACACAGCCGGATGCTTGGTAATGGCTCATGATGAAGATGGTGATGATGGTGATGATGATTATGATGATGGTGTGATGATGATGGTGATGTTTGTTAGACTATTTGCATAAATAATCCCAAACACTCTGGCTCCATAGAAGTGTTACAAATAAAAAACAAACTGCTATGAAATTAAATGTTGCACGAGAGATTCATATCCCTTATGCCAGTGCCTACATATATTTGAAACAACTATGAATCCAGAAGAAAACACAAATGTAACTTGGCATTTCTCTCCATGTGCACCAACCTCAGTGCGGGGGCTGCACTCTGGGACTGCCACTGGCTTTCTACAGAAGTGGCCCTTACTGTGAAGCCTCTCTGCCCTCTTGGTTCTGGCACCAAGGACTGGAAGGTCTTTTCTTACTTCCTAACCCTTTCCCCTGGTGATTAAGTGCATTAGTATCTTAATGAAAATGCATTTTGTTTATTGCCCTCTTGGGAAGGGGAGGTCATCACACCAAATGCATAAATTGTCATCAGAGACGGTCCGAGCATAATTGCAATTTTGCTGCTCCCTGCGAGCAATTGTCGGAGTCTGTCCGAGTCCCCTGGAACCTGTGCCGAGGTTCATAATTAGCATAGAGGCTGCCTGGGACCACAGCATTGATGAAATATTTCAGAGTTAATCACACTTTGTAAACACTGATTTATATTGACTACCTTTCTCCAGACTGATGTCTCCTCATTAAATATCACATTAGTGGATTGCAGGATTGTACAAAGACTCAACTCCTCAGCAACTGCTAATTCAACGGGAAGTAATACCTAACCACTTAGAACTTAAAAAAGGGGGGTGGGGGAACTGGTTGTGCATTCTGACTTGAGATAAGCCTATCAACATGGACAGACTAAATTAGCATTCTAATTTAAGGCATTTATAATAATAAAACTATCTGTTTTTTAACATAAAATGCTAAAAAGGAAGAGTAAAAATAACTGCATCAACAGAAGCATATCCCGTCACCATGGTCAGAGATATTGCTCCACTCACGGGAAACCTAGAGTAAGTCCAAGGAACCAGATTGGCTAGGGTCAGTGCCGAGAAGAAAAGGATTTAGAATCTGAACTTTAGATGAAGAACTTCTGACCACAGAGTTACATAGATCATCATCGAAAATTTATTTTGCATCCCTAGGATGTCACTAGTAATGTGCTGGGGGTCAATTATTACTCCTCTACCAGACCCTTCCACTCCTCGTGCCTCCCTGGACTTACTGAAAACGATGGCCGGCCTCTGCTTTCTTGGGAAGGATGGAAAGACAAATAGCAAGATTAGTCTTTGTTTCCTTCCAAGTAGCAAGACACCAGCTCTAGGTCCAAACTTTAACCCAGTGTTGGAAATTTCCACTGGGATACCCGGAATTTGTCTCTTCTCCCCAGCCAATCACCTCTCAGAAGCATATCCTCATCCAGAACAATACGCTTTTGGCAGAACTTCCATCAGGCATGTGTGAGCTGAAGCATGAACTATGACACTATGGCATATCTCTCCTGTCCATCTCTCCTCCCTTCTTCCCCCTCTACTTAATGCTGATAGCATATCTTTATCTTCTTTAGGCCATTCTAATCACATCCCCAGACTAGTAGAGAGACAGACAGACAGACAGACAGACAGACAGACAGATAGAGAGATAGATAGATAGATAGGTAGATAGATAGATGGACAGATTTTTTTAATTAAGTAGGTCCCATAACCTCAGGAGACAGTCAATGTCCAATGATCCTGTCATCCCGTTGCTCATTGATTTGTTCGAGTGGGCACCAATAACGTCTCTCATTGAGAGATTTATTGTTACTGTTTTTGGACTAATAGAAAAAACTAGGCTTACCAACAGATCCCCTGTCCCACTCTCCAATTATCATTGACTTCCCCAGCAATATTATAATCATTCCCTTCTACCCTTCTAAAAACTTTCGGATGCTTTTAATGCCATTGATTCATTTTTTGCTATGTCCTTCAGATTTCCCTCTGAGAATGATCTATCTTTGCTCCTCTTTTCTTCTTAAAATTACTTCCAAGGTGCAACATTCAACTCAAATTCCACTCAAATCTTTCATGAAAATTTCTCAGCTAATCTTAGCAGAAAATGATTTCTTGGTTCTCCCATCGTTCCAGGTACTCTCATCAGAGAGCGACAGATCCTATTTTGTTACACCTTTTTCGTAGGCATATTACACAATAGAGGGTAAGAACCTAAAAGCAAGGTCGTTTCTTATGCAGAAAGTATTCAGAGAGAAATAGAATTTAAATAAAATAACACATTTAAAATAGCATAACATTGCTTTTATGTATATAGGTCATTTTGGGGAGCATCAGTGATTGCTGTGTAACAAGCCAAGTGAGTTGGAGCCTCCTTCAAGACATACTAGAAAAAACAACAACAACAACAACCACAATAATAATATTCAGGGTAATGCAATTTATTTTCCAAACCCTAAAAAATAGCTTCATTAGAAACAGAAATGGATGGCAGAACAGGAAGAGAACAGTCAGGTAAGGTCAAATAGCACAAAGTTTTCTGGGGAGTAAACTGTGAAAAGAAAATCAAAATGGTAAAAGAGACTTTACGGAAAGAAAAAGGCATCATAAAATAAATAGGACACGAATAAAGGGAATTAAAGTATGTACTTACAGCCCATGGCACTAAGGTATTTTATTTTGGTATTATCAGAATACTTATTACTTATAAACCAGAGATTCTCAGAATTAGAACTACACGGGAGCTGATATGCAGGAGTGATTAATTCTGTAACAGTAGCCAAATATATGAATAGCTCTTGTAAAACATGATTGCGTAGAGATTTTTAAAATGCAGGGGCATATAGACAGTACAGAAAGAAGGTAAGGCTTGCCTTACATCTGGCATACCCAGGTCCAGCCAGAATGGACTGTTATTACATATAGTCCCCTGAGCACTGCCAGGAGTGGTCTCTGAACACAGAGCCTGGAATAGCCCTTGAACATCAATGCCAAGTGTGACCCAACCCATTCTCCCCAAAATAAGATTTTAAAATGACTTTTAAAAGCAGAAGAGGGATAGAAGAGATAGCATAGAGGGTTGGGCATTTGGGCAACTTAGGGTTCATAGAGGGTTCACATATGGGCAACTTAGCTTCAATCTCCAGTATCCCATATATTTCCAAGACCAACAGAAGTAATATCTGAGCACTACTGGGTGTGGCCCAACATTCAAAAAGGTAAATAAAATCTTAGGGCCAGAGCAAGTTCCGGTAGAAAATTGTCTTGCATGCAGTGAAGCTAGGTTAGTTCCCCAGCACCTTATATAGCTCCCTGAGACCTGCCAAGAGTAATTCCTGAGTGCTGAGCCAGGAGTGAGCCCTGTGTACCATCTCATGTTCCCAAAAGAAAAATACTAAATAAATAATAAAAACAGAAGGGGGATGGCCCAATTTTAAAATTTTGTTTAAATCACCGGGTGATATAGTTACAAAGATTTCATGTTTGAGTTTCAGTGATCCAATGAACAAACACCCATCCCTCCACCAGTGCACATTTTCCACCACCAACGTCCCCAGTATCCTTCCCCCACCCAACCCTCCCCCTGACTGTATGCCAGACAATTTCCCCCATACTCTCTCTCTACTTTGGGGCATTATGGTTTGCAATACAGATACTGAGACACCATCACGTTTGGTCCTTTATCTACTTTCAGCACACATCTCCCATCCCGAAGATCCCTCCAACCATCATTGACTTAGTGATCCTGTCTTTATTCCAGCTGCCTTCTCCCCCAGCTAATGAGGCAGGCTTCCAATTATGGAGCAACATTCCTGGCCCTTGCATCTACTGTCCTTGGGTGTCAGTCTCATATTATGTTATTTTATATTCCACAAATGAGTGCAGTCATTCTATGTCTGTTCCTCTATTTCTGACTCATTTCACTAAGCATGATACTCTCCATGAGGAATGGCCCAATTACCATGGGAAAGTAACAGATCTGGTTTTAATTCTGACTGATATTCTAATTCTTCAGTGAGCCAAAGAAAAAGGAGGAGCTGTGTCTTTCATGGCTAGGTCCTATGGTTTTCCAGGACTCTGCAAGTTTGCATGATGTGCAGGGTTGAAAAAGAGAGCAACACAGGGAGTCACAGAGGAGCCAAGACCCTTGACACCCAAGTCAAGGAATCTTCCCGAAGTTGTAAGAAACACCACTTTCTGTACAAATTGTACCATGAACGATAAACATAGAGCAGCCCTGGTGGTTTTCATCATCAAAAGTCCTGATGGGTTTTTTAGCTTAAGTGAAGAAAACTGCTGTGAATTGGGCATCCGTTAGCCCAGTGCTGTGTTCAATAAATTTGTCTTGATACGTATGGATGATGACCTTGATTTTATTAAGTAACACTAGTTGATGTTTTGAAAAACAAATCCACATCCCTCTAAAGAACTGATTTCCTGGAGGGAAACCTCTCTAATTTCCAGGCCCTCCCACGGAGCTACTTAGTTCATTGTTCCTTGCTAGGAGTCCCCCCGCTCAGAAAAGTCTTTAATCCATGTGAGTGTCTACAGAGATTCTGCCCTTGAAAAAACCTTCCTGGGTGCTTTTCCTATTCGATAAAGAAAGCATTTCATCTTAAAAATGAGCCGCCCTGAGCACATGGGCAATAACATCCCATCTATTTGGGTGATGGCTCGAAGACATCCCTCCCAGTGGAGCCGCTCCTCTCTGTAAGACACCTGTTTGCCTTCCATTCTGGAAACGTGGAAACTGGACAAAAATCTTTCCTGTGGCAAGCTTGGCGCCAGGAATGAAACATAGGACAGTCACTTCCGGAAGACAAGGCATCTTTGTTCCCCACCTGGGATTCTCATTCAGACCCATAGTTTTCTTGGATGAGAGCCTGTTCTTTTCTGGGACACATTTATTAGATGGCACAAGGGGCTGAACCGGGCAGAGACTGAGCCCACTGCTGGAATTTTCCCAGAAGGTGAGCCTGGCTTCAGGAGAGACCAAACCCAGAGCCGGGAGGCACTGAAATCAGGCTGACAGGAATGAGTGAGCAATTTAGAACATCTCCTGGTGGCTTTGAACAAAGTCCTGGGCTCTGATGACTTATTTCAGAGTCTTTTGTACAATTAGTTTGCAGGCAATATAATTTTCTCACTTACTGCTTAATAGAATCTTGCAGCTTCCTGGTGGAGAGAATAACAGGGTGTATGTAAAACTGTAGCCCAGAGTGTCAGTGGGTAATTTGTATATTCCTTTCAGTCACTGAATGGACTTTTATAGTGTGGCAGTGAAAGGGGTTGAAATATGTAAATTACAGTGGCATCTCAAAACAAAAATATGTGTCGACTCTTTCCTACCCACTCCCCTCACTCGCTCTCCCAATGATGCATTTGGTTTTACGTACATCTTGAAAGGGACAAGCATTTCCCAACAGGACAGACATTATCACTGCAAAACTACTCTGAGTGCGTCTGCCTAGTCCCCTCCCCCAGTTGTTCTAATTTTATTAACAGAACCATGGTTGGAGATGAAGCAGGAGCACTCCAACTGGGGTTTATCTGAGTGTTCTCCAACATCAAGGGATTTCAAAATAATGGGATTTGCCCCAGTCCCCAATTATGTAGCATAAGACAAATACAGGCAGGCAATGAATGCAGTCCCTTTTGTTTTAAATTCTTGAAAACATGGAAAAGGAAGTGGGAAACAATCTCCTGCCTCTATGGTGTGACAGGGAAGGATTTTCTTCAAGGGATCCAACTCTCCTTTTAATCTTGTCCTTTCGTTACTTTGTTTGTGATTTCTGTCTATTTAGTGCATCTGCACAAAATGATATCCTCAGTTGCTGGACTGATAAAACAGGGGATAACAAATATGTTTCAGATCTGAAGCCTCTATAAAGCTCACAATCCTATCAGTACATTCCTATGTGGAGAATGCTATGTTTTCCAAAGAACACATATGAAGTAGCAAATCCAATGAAATTCCCAAGGGACATGAGATCTGTTCCCTGGGCTGGCTCCAATCCTGTTGGAAGCTCTCTTTAGAACCGCCACCAGGCAGGGATTGCTCAAGGGCTGAGCATAGGATTTGTATGGGGAGGCTCAGTTATTAGATCTCTAACACTGCAGGATGTCCTGAGCACTGCTGGGAGCAATCCCCAGCATCAGGGGCTGGGAGAGTGGCTCCTGAGCACTGCAGGGTGTGGCTCAAACCCGTCCCCAAAAACTGGTCATAGAACTATACCAGGTTCATCTTGCAAGTCACAGAGCAGAGAGTGGGAAAAGGTCAATTCCACTTCATTCACCCTAACCCCGAACCCTTCACCTCCTCCTTTGTTGCATGGCTTGAGGACAAACACTGAGCTTTGTCCAGTCCTGGACTTTGAATCTACCCTCAACTGGCAAAGATCTGCCATTCCAGCATCTCTGAAGAACCTGACTCTGATTCTCTGGGAGGGGCCCTGCCTGTGGCCAGAAGTGGTGGTGTCCAGCCACTACGGGCACCCCCACTCCAGCAGGAAAACAGGGGACACACTGATGTGGGAAGGAGGAGCCCAGACACCAGATGGAGTGCCCTTCAATGACCTTTTATCCCTTAAAAGATGAGGTGAGAGACTGAAGAGGCAGTCCAACAGGTAGGACACACGTACACAGCCAGGCCAGGTTCAGTCTCTGGTGCAGCATATGGTCCCCTGAAAACTGCAAGCCCTGAATACTGCTGGGTATCATACAACAAACACCCCCGCCCCACCCCCCCAAAAAAAAACCCAGGTGCTGAAGAGACAGTCCAGGGGCTGAGGTGTTTGCTTTGCACACAGCTGATTCTTGTCCTATGCCCAGAATAGCTTATGGTACCCCTGAGCCCCACCAAAATTGATCCCTGAGTACAGAGCCCAGAGTAAGACCTCAGAACCATCAGGTGAACCCCAAACCGAAGAGCAGAAAATGAATTTTTTTCTTTTGTTTTCAGAATTTTATTAGCATTTGGGTCACTCATACTCCACCAGAGAAAATTCTGACACACACATCTTAAGGTCCCACCGATAGCTGGCTGGCTTGTGGGTGAAGGTCAGGCTGAGCTCCTAAAAGGGGAGAGGTGAGGGAGAGGAGAAGAGGCAGAGGGTCAGTGAGGCTGCTCAAAGGCCAAGTGCAGGCTTAGCTGGTGCGAGCCTTGGGCTGGAGTCCCACTGGGGAGTGAAGTGACCCTGAGCAATGAGCCAGGGCTGGTTTCCCCAAAAGACAAAAAGACAAGAGCCAACCCCCAGCAGCAGGCTCACCTGCCCCTCCTGAATGTTGTCAGTGCTGGGGTGTCAGCACACAGACTGTCTCATGCCCTCTGAAGGGGCTGAGGCCACTGGGCCCTGGACCAGGTGCCAGTATACAGACCCTGCCACCTTGAACACAGAGCTGGAGAACAATGATGCAAAGTAGGAAAGGGGTCAAAGGAGATGTATCCTGACACTGTGGTCCCCAGATCTGGCATCACAACCTGCCCTTTATGGCCTGCATTCTACAACCATGAACTGGACACAGGTGTCATGCATGTTTACTTCAACGAGAAGGAGGAAATACTTTTTCTAAGCCCAGGAGATGTCTGCCTTTAGCACTCCACCTCATCCAGGGCTCAGGAGACAAGTGAGAGGGAGAGGGAAAAGAATGAGGAGGGAAATGGGGCCCGGGCTCATGCCCAGCACAGTCACATTACCTGTGCTCACCCCAAACCCACCACCTCATTTTTGTTTTCTGTTTTGTTCTGGGTTTTGGCTTTGGAGTCATCAGGGGTTAATTACTTCTAGCTCTGTACTTAAGTGGTGCTTAAGAGACCATATGGGGTGCCAAAGATGGAACTCAGGTCATTCGCTGGCAAGGCAAGCACCCTACCCACTGTACTATTGCTCCAACTCCAACATCACCTTAATGTTTTCCCCTTTGCTGAAGCACAAAAGGGGAACATTTTTATACATACAACCTGGTGAGAAGTGAAATAACATGCCAAGACTTGGCTTAAAGCATGCAGAACTTGCTCTCCCTTCAGAGGAAGGCAGGGAAGTACTATAAGGTGCCTTGGATCACTGAATATTTGGGCTCTGAGATCTAGAGTTTGAACATGCACATAAGCAGCCTTCATCAGACTGACGTCATGTGAAAATGAACTGGCCATTCACCAGGGAAGGTGAGAGGAAACTCACCTCCAGCCAGTTTCAGAGATGCTCAGAGAGGTTGAGAGGCATTCATACCACCATTCCAATGTTGATTTGTTTTTGGGGTGTGGGGGTGGAGGTGCTGTTGGAATCACACCCAGAAGTTCTCAGTGCTCATTCCTGACTCTGGGCTCCGGATCCATTCCTAGGTCGTGCTTAGTGAACTATAAATCATGATGGGAATCAACCTGGGCTGCTGCATGTAAGGCAAGTACTTTAATTCCTGTCCCATCTTCTCTGCAAACATCACTTTTTTTTCTTTTTTTTTCCAGTGAATCACTGTGAGATACTGTTACAGACTTACAAACATTCTTGAAACACCAAAATCAACTTCCATGGATATCTCTCATTTCTTCCCTAGAATTCCTGGGTTCAAGGTGAATATTACTGAAGGCAAAGCATTTGCCAAGATCTCTCAATGCCACCACCTCCTTTCTGGCCAGAATGGATTTATACTTCTATTCTAAAGCCACCTCTTCATCTTGACCAACTAAGAGTCCAATGTCCAGGCAGCAGCCTGTGCTTTGGTGGGCCCCGGCCACTTGCTACTCTGGTCTTTTCTTCAATACAGCTCCCCCAACATGCAGACTGAGCCAGGATCTGCACGGGGACCTCATTTATTGCACCCTTACCATCTGGACTCATTATAAGCCGAATCTCTCTGTCTATTGAAACATTCACCCATCCAGAATGGGAAACCAACCAGGTACTTACAAAAACACTCGGCCATTGCCTTAAATTTGAGGGACCCCACCCTACCCCTTCATCTGAGTGCTGGTGTTTCCACATGCTCATTTCAAACAAAAGCAAAGTCTAGCCAATTAGAATAAAACTGCCACAACCAATCAGCAATGGCTGCTTCACATTCCACCATGTTTATAGAACGGTGGAAGTGATCCTCAAGTGTGGTTAGATCAACCCTCCCTTGTCTTCCACAGACCACAGCAATGTGTACAAAAGCCATGGTTAGATCACCCATACTATGATCCTAACCTATGTTCAAGGCAGATTCATTGCACAGAAGAGATTCCAACTCATAAGTTCCAACATAAGCTCATGCTCTGAAGCAGACCTAAGTTAAAGTCATGGCTAGAAACACTGGGATACCAGGTGAGGCAGTCAGCGGACTTTCCCTACAAGAACCCCATTTTTCAGAAAAGAAGTAACATGCAAGGGTGAGAGCCAGCCCTGATCCAAAGCCTCTGCCTTTCATCATGAGGAAGGATTGCTGAGCAACTTAAATTGCTTTAATGCCATTGATGGTCTAGAATAGGGAAAAAAAGTCAATTGCCTGTTCTCCGGGTGCTTTGTGCAATTGCCTTTGGAGCTACTGTCACAGTTGGAGAGGAACTTCTGTGGGCTGAAAGTGGCTGGGTGAATCTGGACAATTTTGTTTTGCTCTTGCCAGACGCATGGTGCACAAGGGCAGCTGTGGGCGAGGATAGGGTTGCTCTCAGAGAATGGAATCTCTCAACACCTCCAAAAGAAATCCCTCAACTTCTCTCCCTACAACTGGGATCTGTGGGGAGTTTAATTCCACAGAAACCAAACACAACAGGTCACCAAAGCAACAGGGGTCAGGCTATAAACAATGCATTTGGAAGATCCCAAAATAATGCTATTGTTCATGACAGGGAGTGAAAGGAATCCAGAATCAAGAAAGAGGCTTATGCGGTGCATCTGAGAAGGAGTGAGTGTACCAGAGACACAGAGCACTGGATGAATGATGGAGAATATGAACATCTCTCATCCAGGTAGGTGGACTTAATGACTTTTAACTTTGAGGAACAGACTTATTTTGGGGAAAGTTTTCCCTTCTTTGGTGTGAGATATGCTCCCTGAGTTATATGAATGGTCATATCAACCCCACTTTTAAGCTCTTAAAGTGCAAGAACCCTGCCCTAGAATTCTTCTTCAGAGCCCTATACCTCCCCAAATTCGATGTGAGATATATCCCACACCAATATGCTTATGTACTTTCCTTACTACACATTTTAGCCTTGAGAAAAGGTTGCCTACATTAGAGTTGAAAGAACAAAAAAGAGACCCATTATCAAAATACTCTTGGCAGAAAAAGAGAGACACTGCTTTCTGCACCAGTTCTCCTTGGATAGAAAGTGCGACTTTGTACGCATTACCAAATAGAACAGTGAATTCATCTGGCAAGTGGGCACACACTTGGATCACATGCTTTGTGAGCAAAGTGACTCTGAAGGGGGAAGATGATCTCACAGCAATGGAGGTTTAGCCTTGCATGTTTAGGGAGAGTAATGAGTTCATCCCTCCTCAATACTCATCCTAATGATTTTCACATTTCTAACCCTGACTCTGGGACTATTTATATTTCCCAATTTTTTATTTTAACAACTTAATGGAGTGGAATCTTGTGAACTAAAAATCAGTCTAAAGCTATCCAAGGGATATAAAGCTTTTTAAAAAATACCAGGCAGAAGGAATGAGGGCACAAAGAGCACAGATTCTGGTTTGTAACGAGACCCAGTTGTGTTTGGACAGTTACTTCTTGTACCTCAAATTTACTCTTTAAAAAAGGTCATGTAATCATAATACAATACTAGTATCCGATGCATGGGATGGCTAGAAATATTGAATGAGATAACGAGGGGTCAGAAAGGCAGTACAGTGGGTAGAACACTTGCATCTTATATGCTGCCTGATCTCCTTCCAAGAATGATCCCTGAGCACAAAGCCAGGAGTAAGCCCTGAGCACTACTGGGTGTGGACCCAAAACAAAACAAAACAAAAGGATAACTGGTGCAAAGTACTTAGAACACCAGGTGGCACACAGTGCAATTGGATTTGTCTGTTCTTCTGATGATGAAGGAACACATGCTTCATGGGTGACAGAAGACAAAGAATGTGAGGTCAAAAACAACTCCTGATATTATCCACATACATAATTACTCTGGACAATGCTCAGGAGCTAAAAGATGAGATCTTCAACTTTGGGGTGTATCTGAAACCCTGGAAAATATTTAAACACTTGGACTGGAAAGGTAGTACAGGAGGTATTTCCCTGAACGTGGCTAGGCATAAGCCTCAAGCTGAAAATAAATAAATAAATAAATGAATAAATAAACAAACAAATGAATGGAATGGGAAACTTTCCTGTGTATTTTTATTACTACAATAAAAAATTTAAAATAATAAAGTTAACCATTATTTCTTGTTCATTCCCTCCTACTCCCCACTGGCAGGGATCAAGCTCTGAGCCTCATACCTGCAAAACATACTACTTTATCACCTATGTTACTTGGAGAGAAAATGATGTCTGAAGGTCATCTTTTTCTAAATTTTGCTTTTGTATAAAGGTTGAAATTGCATAAGTGAAGTTTGACTACTAACATTACTAAATTCCCACAATTGGGAACTTCAGAAGAAAGTGGATTCATACAGCAGATACAGATTACCCACTCTGGGGTGCTAAGTTTATCAAGAAATACATTAGTAAAAATGAAGAGTTACTCCAGATTTACATTAAATGATAATAATGATTGTAACCTAATCATTATTCCTCACAAGTAATCTCCTTTACCATGAGTCAAAGGTCAAAAGTCAAAATGGCCCAAAGGGGCAGGATAGATAAGACAGGTCAAAGGGCAAGTGAATATAGTTTGCTTTGCATGCAGAGGAGGTCCCTCTTCCATCCCTGGCATCACTTGGTCCCTCGAGTATAACTGGAACAATTCCTGAGCACTGAAGAGGCAGTAGCCTCTGAATAATGCCAGGTATGGTCCAAAAAACAAACAAACAAAAAAGGAAAGGCTCAATGACCAATAGAAAGAAACCCTTGGACTCTGACTATAAACCTTAAGGTAAGGTAGGAGGGGTTGGGTTTGAGGAAGGGACAGACTAGAATTGACATAAGGACAGTGAAGGGTCTTTAGCACATTGGAGAAAGTGGTGCTACAGTAACTTTATGTACCAAAAATAAAAGCACAAACACTATGGTAACCATGTCACCTCAATAGTAGCAAAACAAAAGATTTTAGGTGACTTTCCAGAGTGAAATAAATCCAGTGTATCTGATCCACGTGGAAATGGCACAGCAGTTCTGGCATTACTGAGAGAAATGCTGACATCAGAAGGGCACAAGAGAGTCAGGGTCATCTACTGTCCTATTCTCTTTTCCTTCATCAAATTCAACCATTACATTTCATCTTCGAAAATAATCAGTTCTTTTATCCAACCCAAGTTTTAACTTTTTATCAGCCACTCTCAATGTTGCTTTGTTGTAATTTACATGGATTCAGTCCTCCCACTGGCTGAGCAACACAACACACACAAGTGTAAAGGACTGATCTCTACATTCAGACCCTTTAAAGAGTGAAACTATGGGCCCTAAATGTGACTAAGGTGGCAAGCACATGCTTTCCAACTGGAGTTCTGGGTTTGAACCCAGGGAAGGTGTACCCTGTCCCCAGAACCACTGGGTGTGGCCCTAATGCCTCCCAAGGTCTGTCAGGCTTGGAGCACCACACAATAGCAAATAAAAATGAAAGAAAAAACTAAATAATATGAATTCAAAACATCTTTATAGGAAAATTGTTTTCAGTGTAAACAAACCATATGTAAAGCTGCCAAGGAAGGGTCTTCCAAATAAATATCTTGGGGTCAAGATTCCTACAAGGGAGATAGAGACGAGGAAGTTTGGATCTACCAATTACCCAGCTATGGCCTGAAGTCAAGTGAAGCCTGTTTGTCTGAGCCCCAAAGCTCAGAGCAGTAAGAGAGGAAATGGGAGGATCACACAAAGTGCCTCAGCTCCTGCTTTGCATGGGCAGGCCTGGGTGGATCCCCTCATCACACAGGCCCTTGAGGAAGTGACCCAAGTGTGTGGAGTTGGGAGTATCCCCTGAGCACTGCTGGGTAAATCTCCACTGGGGGTGGAGATTAAGACTGAGATGCTCCCCTCATGTTAACTATTTGACTCTGCACAAAAAGTGACTGATCAGTAGCCCCTGAATGACCTCAGAAGTAATAGCACTTTGGGTCACTCCTCAAAGTCAGAAAATAGAACAGAAAAGGAGTCACTACTCATTTCTCCCAAGAAGTGGTTCCAATTAACTCAAAACCAGGGAACAGAAGTGCAAATTAGGCTGTTTCCCACAATATCCATTCACAGAAGACATCTTCTCTACCAACAAAGTCAGCAATACTAAACTTCACTATTAAAATAAACACAGAAGCTTAGCAATTATAATAGCCAGAGAGGAATAATCTCTCTCATTTATAACTTGGCAACATGACTGCATTTCAAATGCTCAGACGAAATTGGCATCAAATCCAAGAAGTGGCAAAGTCAATTCAACTTGTCACAAGAGCGAGCTCAGAGTTAAAGCCAATGAATTATAGATAATATTTCTTTTTATTACCTTAATATTTAATACTGCATCCAAACTGATAATCACAGAGATTCTTCATGTCCATTTAAATATTTCTGGATTATTCGAGCTTTTAATCATAGAACCCATTAGAGTTTCTAAGCTGGCAGTTAGAAGCTGGGGGAGTTGTTTCCTCAAGGGATAACATTTTCATATTTTTCCCTAGAAGGTTCCCAAGACACTCAACTGCTCTCTGGGGCTACTGATATTCTCTTCTAAGACCAAACAGCATACAAGGAGAAGAGGAGGTCAAAGGCACTGGGCTGACCCCAGGTTTCCAGAAGGATCCAGATGTGGAGAGAAGAGCTCTGGGCTGTGGCTCAAACCTTAGCAAAAGACACCAAACTTGTAGCCACAGGCAAATGCCTCCACTTGAATGTTCAAGGTTAGATAAAGCCTCTTATCAGTTTCCCACCAGAAGCCCTGGGTTGTAGATGGTGGCCACTGTACTGCAAAGCCTGCAGCAGCTCTGGACACAAGTTCCCTGGAGCTGACCTCCTGCAAGGCCAAGGGCAGCTGTCTGGGAAGGGTGGCTGACATCCTCTGCCCCCTGGAAGGCATCTGCATCATACAAGCAAACAGAATAGGTGTGCCTTGGCAGCTGGGCACTGCGATTGAGAAACGTTCCCACATGGGCAGAATGGGCACGTGGGTCCCAGTGGGCTCCTGTCCTGGGTCTATCCATATAAATATATAAATCATGTGGATTTTACTTTTCACTCATAGATAGAAGAAAATGTCAGGGGTTAGTACTTTCAACATTGAATAATAAAATATGTGTTGACTGGGGGGCAGTATAAGAGTATATTTCTTTTTCTCCATAACAAGAGTCCAAGGGAAAATGCTCAAACAGAAACCTGCGTCCACTGCTTATCCTCCCAACCCCAATTATGTACTTATTTAAGAACTGAGGCCCAAACTGAAATTAGAAAAGAGGCAAATGATGATATCCTACACTCAATAATGAATAATAAGCACAGAGGGCAGGGAAAGGGCTCACAGGGATAAGCATGTGCTTTGCATACTGGAGTTCGGGTTTGATCCCAGCATTGTAAGGTTGCACATACACTGCCACAAAGACCCCTGAGCACTGTTTTGTGGGTGAGATCCTCCAGACAATACAAAAACACATAAATAATAAGCTCCAAGAATGATAACAAAACCCTTGGCACCATGGCAACTCTATCTAACAATGGCAAAGAAGAAACTGTAGAAAAGGGGGAAAATCCCTAACTTTTGCCTCCTTGAGTGCTGAGCTAATTCAACAGTTGTCTAGTCCACCACTGAAATATGACTTTCTGGTTGATTTTCACTGGAATCTATGACTCATCACCTTTCATGACTGAAAAATTTTATTCAACTTCAAAAAGAACCATTTCTCATCACTTTCATAAGGTGTGTTCCAGAAGTATTCCTAGGTCTCTCCATTTCACAAGTATTCTGCCCACTGTTAGCTGCACGTTAAAATCCACCTTAGAAACAAATGATTATCACATGACATAAAGACTTAATAAGGGCAAAATATGACACTCAGCCACCTCTTTCAGGTGCCTTTGGGGCACATGTCCATTAGTCAAGTCAGGGAGAATGGACCAGAGATAAAGTCACACATTACCTAATGTCCCTAAGTGAGATAGAATGTTCCTTATTGTTATTATTATTATTATTATTGGAGAGGGGAAGTTTGGGCCACACCCAGAAATACTCAGGGGCCATTCTAGGTTCTGTGCTCAGCAATGACCCCTGGCAGTACATAAGGGAGCATATGATACCTGCAAAAAAATGAACTCTGACCTCTGTCTAATGCCAGGCACAAACATCACATCAAAGTGGATTAAAGACCTCAATATCAGACATGAATCTATAAGGTTCATAGAAGAAAATGTAGGCAGAACTCTCCATGACATTGAAGCTAAAAGCATCTTTAAGGATGAAACAGCACTGACCATGCAAGTGGAAGCAAACATAAACAAATGGGACTACATCAAACTAAGAAGCTTCTGCACTTCAAAAGAAACAGTGACCAAAATACAGAAAGAGCCCACAGAATGGGAAAGAATATTTACCCAATACCCATCTGATAAGGGATTAATATCCAGGATATACAAGATACTTGTAGAACTGTATAAGAAAAAAATCTCCAACCCCATCAAAAAATGGGGAGAAGAAATTAACAGAACTTTCCTCAAAAAAGAAATACAAATGGCCAAAAGGCACATGAAAAAATGTTCCACATCACTAGTCATCGGGGAGGTACAAATCAAAATAACAATGAGATATCATCTCACAGCACAGAGACTGGCACACATTCAAAAGAACAAAAGCAACCAATGCTGGTATGGATGTGGGGAAAAAGGGACGCTCCTTCACTGTTGGTGAGAATGCTGACTGGTCCAGCCTTTCTGGAAAACAATATGGACATTCATTCAAAAACTAGAAATTGAGCTTCCATATGACCCCGCAATACCACTTCTGGAAATATATATCCCCAGGATTCAAAAAAGCACAATATAAATGACATCTGTACCTATATATTCATTGTAGCACTGTTCACAATAGCCAAGATATGGAAACAACCGAGTGCCCTAAAACAGATGACTGGTTAAAGAAACTTTGGTACATCTACACAGTGGAATACTATGCAGCTGTTAGGAGAGATGAAATCATGAAATTTGCTTATAAATGGATAAACATGGAGAGTATCATGCTAAGTGAAATGAATCAGAAAGAGAGGAACACACATAGAGGGACTGCACTCACTTGTGGAGTGTGGGGTAGCATCACATGAGGCTGACACCCAAGGACGGTAGATACAATGGCCAGGGGGATTGCCCCATAGCTGAAAGACTGCTCCATGAGCAGAGGGGAGAAGGCAGATCAAATATAGAAGGGATCACTAATAAAATGATGGCTGAAGGAACCAGTTGGGATGGGAGATGCATGCCGAAAGTAGATAATGGACCAAACATAATGCCTTTTCAGTGTCTGTGTTGCAAGCTAAAATGCCCAAAAGTAGAGAGAGAGTATGGGGAATATTGTCTGCCCTAGAGGCAGGGAGAGGGTTGGAAGGGGGGGGGTATACCCGGGATATTGGTGGTGGGGAATGTGCACTGGTGGAAGGATGGGTGTTTGATCACTGTGAGATTGTAACCCAAACATGAAAGCCTGTAACTATCTCATGGTGATTCAATAAAATTTAATAAAAAAAGAAATAAAATTTAAAAAATTAAAAAAATAGGGAGCATGTGAAGTTGGAGGGATCTCACAGGGGTCAGTTGCATGGAAGATGAGTGCCTTGGCCTCTGTGCTCTCTTTCCTCTGTGGCCCCTGGCAGAATGTTCTTAAGATCTTTACAGCAGCCCTATTCCCTGGAGAGCTTTAAGAGAACAGGAAAAGCTACCAGCAATTAAGGGGTATCTGGTTTTCCTGCTGCCTACGGCCTGTGCCTAGGTTCTATGTCTGGGAATTGAGGATCTGACATCAAGATAATCTAGCTAGTAGATTCTAGATCATAAATTTAGAATTTATAATAGAAATCAAGATAGTAGATTTAGGGCCACCTCTCACTTCTTCAGAGTTCAGTCACTATGATTATTTGGCCATGGAAAGAAAGGCCTGCTCCAATCTTCCTTACAATTACCGCCCTAATTATTACATTAGACAGCCACCATGTAATCCCTTTATTTGCTTCACTGCCTTTTGGGGGCTAAGCACACAGCCCCACAGCAGGCTGCCCACGGATGCCGGTTGCCTAGCCGAGGTCTGCCCAGCTGCCAGGTCTGGGCACATCTAGGTGGGCCAGTGCAGAGTGCTAATCTGGACAGTAACATCTCTGTTCCAGGCTCAAGAAATCCTGAGCACCACCTCTCCGAATGCAGAGTTGAACTTAGCGCCATTCATCAATGCCAACAATTACCCTGCGCTTCACTCTGTTCAGCTTTGGGGAGAGTTTCAGCATCCTGGGGAACCACAGGCAGAGAATCCCAATTGTTCTCTTCCAGTCCATGCTCGGTAAATAACTGTTGCAGAACTATTAATATCTAAGCTACAACTGTCAGATAATTTTTTTTCACACCACAGTTCTATCTTTAGAAATATCCTGAGAACCAAGGAGTTTAATCCCTGCACCAGGGAGGGGTGTGGGGGTGGGGGGATTGGCAAGTCAGAGGCTGGAGATATTGTGGGAAGGACACACTCATCCCATACCCCTTTAGAAATGAAGTTTCCCAGAAGTTGAGAAAATGGAACTGCAGCCCACCCCAGCAGTTCCCAGCCGGTATTTGTGGATTACATGGGGCTGCTTTCACATGCCATCCCTCTTACTTACAGTGTGCACATATCATTAATCCTACTGGATATGCTTATATCTGTGCAGTGAGTCTCAGAGTAAGTAAAAGACAATTGCTAACATTTACATCTCAGATATTCTGACATGAGTATCATGGCACCACTGGACACATTGGCTGACAAGGACCAAGGATCTGAGATGGATTTTCATTTAGTTTTGTAAAAGACTTTTTGCAGGGATGTCCCCCAATAAAAGTGAGTCTTGCTGTCTTCTTGTTTTTCTTCTGGCTCTGGGACTTGACATTTCCTTGTATCCTCAAGTATCCCCACAAGGATGGAGTAATACCTTCAGCTCAAGGTAGAGAATATAGGAATACAATGAACCAATGGATGAAGGATTTCCAGAAGAAAATGTGAATAAAACAACTCCATGCTGAGTCATAACACATGAACAAGTAGCTATTAGCAGAACAAGATAGCAGGCCCACGTGCTCACAATCACTTCTCTTCTATTCTCTGTTGATTGCAGGAAAACAGGCTTCAGTATCTACTCTGGGGTATGAGAGGTCTGACATCTTAAAATACTGAGCACAGAGGCCAGAGAGATGGTATAGTGATAAGGCACTTGCTTTGCATTTGGGGTAATCAGGTTTGATGCTGATATCCCAAATGGTCCCCTGAACCCTGCCAGTAATGATCCCTGATTATAGAGTCACAAGTAAACTCTGAGCAACTCAGGGTGTGGCCCAAAAATCAAAACCAAAAATATACATAACAATTAGCAGAACAGAATCATGGCTGTGCTGAGTCCTCCACCAACAATAATTCTCCCGTACTCCCAGTTTATTTCCTCAGTGTAATATAGTGAATCTAGGAGAGAATCCATTATATTATACTATTTAACTATCAAATAGCACAGAAAATATCACCAAAATACAATGATATTCTGTAGGAAGCTAGAGCAATAGCTTTTAAGATGAGTTGCATTCTGGAGCTAGGGTATGGCTCTATGGGAAAATGATGGACTTGCAAGAGAAAGAAAGAAAGAAAGAAAGAAAGAAAGAAAGAAAGAAAGAAAGAAAGAAAGAAAGAAAGGAAGGAAGGAAGGAAGGAAGGAAGGAAGGAAGGAAGGAAGGAAGGAAGGAAGGAAGGAAGGAAGGAAGGAAGGAAGGAGAGAAAGAACAAGCAAGAGAGAAGAGAAAGAACAAGCAAGAGAGAAAGAAAGAGGGAGGAAGGGGAAACAGGGAGGAAGTGAGGGTGGGAGGATTTTAATTACTAGCTTAAAGGGGGCAAATGCAGATTTAATTTTATGTCAGAAAATACACTGTTACTTATAACTGTAGAACTCAAAAAGATTTGAGAATGACTTATATATATAAGTCTGTGCTGGGCTGGAGTGATAGCACAGCGAATAGGATGTTTGCCTTGCACGCGGCCGACCCGGGTTTGATTCCTCCATCCCTCTCAGAGAGCCTGGCAAGCTACCGAGAGTATCCTGTTGCCCGAGAGGCAGAGCCTGGCAAGCTACCTGTGGCATATTTGATATGCCGAAAACAGTAGCAACAAGTCTCACAATGGAGATGTTACTGGTGCCCGTTCGAGCAAATCGATGAGCAACGGGATGAGAGTGATCCAGTGATACAGTGATACTGCATAATTTGTTCTACTTTGGAAAAACTTTTTAGCAGATTCTTTACAGAGGTCTGAGAAAGGTGACCTAAACTAGAAGATATCAGCTTCCCTGGAGCTGAGGTTCCCATTGTCTGGTCTTGGAGCACCAGAAACTGATTTTGCTGGAAAGAGAAATTCTTTATTTTTTAATTTTTAAAATGTTCTATTTTTTATTTTATTTTATTTTATTTTTTATTATTTTTTTTAGTGAGTCACAGTGAGGGTACAGTTACAGATTCACACCTTTTCATGCTTGTTTTTCCCTCATGCATTGTTTGAGAGCCCATCCCTCCACCAGTGTCCATTCTCCACCACCAATGAACCCAGTATCTCTCCCAGCCCCCAATCCCATCCCCCCCACCCCACCCGCAGGTGGGGTGTCTGTGGAATGTCTGTGGCAGGACATTCCAATTTGTTCTCTCTCTCTCCTTTTGGGTGTTGTGGTTTTCAACAGGGGCATTGAGTGGCCATCATGTTCAGTCTCTAGTCTACTTTCAGCATGCATCTCCCTCCCCGCGCAGGATCTCCAATCACATTTTACTTGGTGTTCCCTTCTCTATCTGGGATGACTTTCCACCAAAATGTGAGGCCCGCTTCCAAGCTATGGTGCCAAACTCCTGGCATTATATACTACTATTCTCGGATGTAAGTCTCCCACTCTGTTATTTTATATTCCATAGATGAGTGCAATCTTTCTATGCCTGTCCCTCAGAAAGAGAAATTCTTGAGCCACTCTTGAGGGAGGGCCCTGGGACCAACACATTAGCCCCTGTCAATGGGGTGATGTGAGCACTCACATTGATGGCCATTGCCTCAAGCTTTTTGATTTCCAGGCACTGGGAAGAAGATACAGAGAGGGAAAGGCCTACACCCCAAAATGCAAGACGACAGCAACTATACAGACACAGGCTTGTTCTCTGGCCTTCCCCACATCTTCACCCCATTATGAGACCCTGTGTGTGGGGTGAACTGATGTTAGCTCATCATCCACCCTCCGCCCTGCACTTCTAGCCAACCCCAGACTTGAGCACTGAAGAGATGGGGCAGTGGCCTGGAGCACCTGCTTCGAAGGCCCGAGACCTAGTCTCAGCACCACAGTCCCCAGAGTGCAGACCTGGTCAGAACTCCTGACTGCTGCCAGAGGTGGTCCCCAGACCAACCATCCAACTGTCCAGCATCTGACACCCATGGAACCAGGCACAGAGGGAAGGAAAAAGAAAACCCACTCACTGAGGGTGGAGGGGCCGGCGGGTCTGCACTCACCTTGGATCGTCCTCTTAAAGAAGGCCTTGCAGGCTTCGCAGGACGCCACACCGTAGTGGTAGCCGGACGCAATGTCGCCGCACACCAAGCACAGTCTCTTGGGCATGGAGTTGAGCATGTACTCACACTTGGTCTGCGGGTCCTCCACTATGGTGCTGGAGCAGTCGTCATACAGCTTCCTTACCGGCCCACTGCCGCCCAGCAGAGGGGCCGAGGGGTAGAGCGGGGGCGAGTCCAGTCCGTTCTGGTGGCCATTCATGGTGGAACTGTAGCTCCCACTGGCGTCCGAGGAGCCCCCTGGGCTGTGCTGGTTGACACTGTCCGTCAGGGAGGCAGGGCTGGAGGGTTCCGTCTTGATGAAGGACGAACAGCTGGAATCAATGTGTCGATCTTTGTTGGACATTCTGCAGAGAAGCCTGCAGTACCGGGAAACACAAATGGGGGAGAGAGAGAAGATGAGGGGGAGTACTCAGAGCCTCAAAGCAGGGCAACTGGAAGGCAGAAAGACAGTGACAGGGAGAGAGAAGGGTGCAGAGTCAAGAGGTGGAGGCGCTGGTGGTGGCATTGGTGTGAGAATACCAGATGCCTGTAACAAGTGTACCACGGACAACTTTAAAAACCAGGATATTTAAATAAATGGGAAAAAATTAAGTAATAGCAATAAAGTATACAAAAAAGAAGAAAAATAAGGCGGAGGAATCCGAGTGTTAAAGACAGTGTTTTGGGGATGTGTGCGTAAGATCTCGGGGCTCTGCATCATGCAGTCTCTGGTCAATGCTGCTGGTTCTACAAGAAGGTCATCAGCATAAGGGCATGACAGGGTTGTATCAAAGCACCAAACCAGACAGCCCGTAAACAAAGCTCTAATCAGCCCATCCCTTTCACTGTTCTCTTAAAGAACCCTGTGGGACTCGCTCTCTGGTTCTTCTGACTTTCTCAGAGGAAGAGAGGAATGACCAAGTGTGCATCTTTCCTTCAGGGACGGCCTCTTCTCTGCTCTTCCACACTGGAGCACTTTGTTCCCAAGAAAATCAAACTTTTTATTCTCAAGACTGAGCCACTGGTTTTTTGGCTCCCTAATGATTCTCAGCGTGCTTCCATAAGCATAACTGTATCTTTTATTGATCTGAGAAAGACACATTGAGAACACAGCCTCCATCATGGGGCTGCTTTATTTAAATGACGCTATTTCATAGTCGTTTAGCAATTTAGAAAGATGTCAAGGATGAAATTCCATTCAGTATTTAAGGATGATTTCCCAGAGCCCACAAAACTTAATGAAATGATAGCTGGCACTGATGAATAAATAAATATAAGTAAGCGCGCCTTTAATTTCCTGTGCCATTGCTTATGAGAGGAAACAGAAAAATCTACCCAAATCTTATGAATACCTGTATCTGGAATGTATAGGAATTTGTTCTGCAGGGGGAAAGTGGCATTTATGGTGACCCTCACTCTCCCCTCCTTTTGGGTTTTTTAACATCCTGAGTCCTAAAAGAAAATTTAAAGAGGCAGCTACTCAGACAAATGTTCCCTCTTATCTAGGAGAAACATACTGCTACTTTCTTTGTTAGTCACATAAGTGATTAAATTTCTGAAAAGGTAATTAGATGAAAAGATAGAATTGGTCCCCCTTTCTCTCTGCTTTGCCATAGTGCAAAACCCCTTTTAGCAAAATCTCTAAGAACCTTCCGAGAGACCTCTCTCGAAAGGAGAGGTGACAGTGGAGAAAGGGACACCAATAATTGCTTCCCAGTGGAAAGTTGATTTATGGGAATCCCACTGGGTAATGGCCATTCACTAGAATTTGGGGGAGTAGTCTCAGAATAACCAACGGGATGCAATTATCTCTGTCACCATAAATCTCATATTTCATCATTGCGCTCCTTCCTGATCTTCTCCATCATCCCCTCCCCCCGCTTGTCCTGTTGCCTTAAAGCCAAGCAAAACACGGGATTTTGAATCCAGGGATTTTGAATTGTTGGACAGAGGCAGTCCCAAGAGCCTCCAGAGAGCAAGAATTTGCCTCTTAGCATGTAGATTTCACCTAGGAAAGTGGGCTGTGCTTTCTTCCTGGGAAAGTTCAAAGAGCAAAGTACAAAAATACTTCCCCCAACTTCATCCTCAGGCTTACACTGTCCACAGGAAGAAGCAGAAGCAGGCACCCTCCACCCCCACCCCCAACCCCCCGCCAGGCTGCAGGCGGAGCCTGTACCCCGCATCTGCTGCCTGTCCCATCACTGTTAATGAGCATGGTAATTAATAGATCGCTCTCCCTGTCTCCCTGCTTGCACTCTGGGCTAAGCACTTTTCCTCCAGTCAACGTCTGAAAGAAAGCGGGTCAGCCCTGACTTACTGCAGCCCAGCGAATTCCTTCTAATTTAGAACGTCCACCACTTCACTTATTACCTGATAATTACCGGACTGCTCGCACATATATTACGATCTTATATGCGAGTTAGAAGTTATTAGGGTACTAAAACATGGTGGTTCCCCTTTCCTCTGGCTCTGAATTCTCACAGCTATGGTGACAATTAACTCTTTCACCATTGGTTCACCAGGCTCTGCTTCTGACACTTCCCTGTGCTGTCTCCCAGACTGAGCATTGCTGGGAACTTCGTGGGTCCCAAAGAGAATTGTCTGCCATCAAGCTCTCTCTCTCTTGATCCTCCATGGTTGGTTATGTCCCAATTTTCTTTTCCTGGGCTTTTTTTTTTGTTTTCTCAAGAATTTCTAAACACAGGCAGCATTCCTGAGTTTAAAATAAGCATGGGCCAGAAGCGCCCCTGTTTGTAGAGCAGCTATTTGCCATGTCTTCCTATGCATGGCAGTGTCAGGTGCCTGGACACCCAGTGCTAGTCTGGAGCTAGCAGTGGGCAGACCCCTCCAATCAGTGAGACACCCAATCTCAGTCCAGACTGTGCAGAAATCTGCTAGCCTTTCCTTCCTGGAAAGCAAGGACAGCCTTGGAGTTTGAGTTCTGGGAGGAAGAGTTGGGACCAGAAACTGTCTTCAGTACCCCAAGCCTGGACACTGGAGCAAGCAAAAGAAACTGACAAGCTGCAAACTGTGTTTATCAAGACTCCCCTTCTCTGCAGACCCAGCTGCTATCCCCCATGGATCTCCTTTATCCAGGAGGACACATGCTTGTCCAAGGTATGATTTACCAAGTGCTCATCCAGCCCGTGGCCCCAACATGACACCAGAATCGTCTCCTTTCATTCCAGGGACAACTTTTAGAAAAAGACCCTGAGAGCACTCAATTTTTAGAAAGGAGGAAGTTCAAAGGAGAGAGTGGAAGAGTTGGGACTGGAAGTTGGGTCGACCTCCAGAGTCCAGGGCAGAAATGTCTCGATACCAAGAGTCTTCAAAAGTGTTCACCAAGTTCTGGAAAAGAATCAAAGAAGGCTCCCACAGAAATCAATTACACAGGCAAAGGCTAAGGGCCAGCAGAGAATACAGCCCCCGTCTCAGCCCTGAGACCTGCCTGGGTATCACCCTGCCTGGGGCTGGAGTGACGCCTAAACAGAAGCTTGGGAAGAACACAGTTGCCACTTAATTACTACTTAGCTCATTACACTGAGCACTTTTGAGACACCACTGAATTATACTCAAACTACAGCGGTCTTAATTCTCTCCCTCTCTGTCTCTGAAATTCTACAGCTCTATTATTCAAGCCTGAAATATTCACAACTATCTATAAATTCAATTGTCAGCTGGTGGGTTTTATTCTAGACTTGACTTCAATCTAAAATTAGAGGCACTAAAATTCACATTAACTCTAAGAGGAATGTAGTGAATAAGACTTTATTTCAAAAGAACACCTTTTTGTCAGAAAGAGCCATTCTGAAGATGATGGCTTTATCTGCTGCCAGAGAGAATAAGCCCAATTCCACGTTGTGCTGTAAATGCAGAAATTTTAGGTCACATTGGATTAATAAAAAAAACTAAATTTAGTAAAGAATTATGAATAGCAATACATGTCACAGAGGTATAGGAAATATTTGTTTTAAAACCACTACCCAATTGTTCTTATTTTATTATTTTAAGAGAAATGAGGATGTGGGAAGACCAACACAAATGACTTTCCAAAAGCCTTCATGCATGCATATATGCAGTAGCAGGAAGAGCCACTCAGAGAGAAAACAACAACAACAATAACCAAAAGCATTTGGTTTCCATACCAGAAACTACATCTGAGGGACTTAACTTCTTTCAGAAGCCAGGAAAATTTCCTTGTTCTAAAAAACATTTGGGAAGCAGTTTGAGACACTGTGGCAAAAACAAGCATAATGCTTCAGCAATAGTAACGAATTACTAACCTCAGGGTTGGTCAAAATTCACATTGGTACTGGAGACTCAGCTGCAGGCAAACAGAACTTCATAGGTCCTGGACTATTTCAAAATGAATTTCTGAGTGGTAATTCACTGTGTATATATGCGTGTATGGACACAAAAGTGTCCTTCTAAATTGCTTCTACGGGGAAATAAGATAATCAGAAACTTAACATCCAATTTGTACTATAATTATCAAGTTTACCTGTCTTGAGGGATTATACCAGGACTGAGGGGAAAAAGGGCAACTTTGAATGAAGAGCCACTAGAGTGAATTTCCACCCTCATCTATTTTTCCATTCTGCACAAAACTTAGTGTGTCATTTTCTTTGTTGAATACTACTAATATAATCACAGCAATGCTCCTTAGGCTTGTATATTGACCCAGTCACCAAACTGTAAGTTCTTAATGATCTCTGTAATTTCATCCTTGGGATTTTGCACAGAAGTTGAATCTATTTGCCGCATTACTGAAAAACAGTGCCTAAAATTTTCAAGAGGAACTTATATGGTCAAGATTTTTGTTTTCCCATTAGACTAAGGAAAGAGTTTTTTTAAAAATGTATTCCTACCTCAGTGACAGACCCAAGTTACTGGTCAATTCTTTATTCTCCTTAAGAGTGCCATTCCATATCTTCTGATTTTACAGGTAGCAATATATAAAAACACATTAATATATACTATCAAACAAGTTTGCAAAGCCACGGTGGAGAGAGGGGAGAGAGAAAGGTTTGGCAGGGGCCAGGGGAAGAGTTCTTGTCTTTGTCCAGGAATCAGGGTTTCAGAAAGGGGAAGGAAGCTACTAAAGTCTCACTGCTGAATACTTATTCAAAACAGGAATAAATCAAGGAGAAGCTGGCCTCCTGCCTTCTGAAATCACCATTAAAGAGGAAAGAATTTAATTCCTGTTGAGGAAATAAAATGAAAAATTTAGGGCCTCTGGGGTTTTGGTTTTGTTCCACTGCTTTTAGGAGAACCTTTCCAAATACTAGTAGGCAGCTCCCAGGGCCCCAGCCTGGCCGGCCTGGTTTCAACTTCAAACTACTTCCCAAGGAGCTTTTCTTTCCTTCTTTCTTTTCTCCCCACTGCAACTAATTGCACACTGGAAAAGTGGCAAAATGTAAATCACTTAGGAACAAAATGGGCAGCAGCTGCTATTGTCAGGGAAGCAGGGGTGCTGAAGAAAGGAAGAGCAAGCGAATGAAGTGTCATGTCAGAAATCAAGCGTGCAACGTGTGATTTGAGAAAACATGACTACTTTCTAGAGACAGGGTGTCATTATGGCATCTCAGTAATACGATGCTTTGACAACTGCAGGGTCTAACATATCATCATTGCATTAAGGTACACTGGCTTAGTTGGGGAAGGAACAGAAGGATTTTTTTTCTTTTAATAAGAAATATCTTAAGGTCTGCCTGGTTAACCTAATGGAGGGAGATCATTCATTGCAAAGAACTGCCGATTCGGGGCTCATGTGCTCTGAGAGATTCGTGGGCACACACACTCAGCTGTAATTTTCAATCTTCTTTAATAAATGTGGAGGAACTGATTCCTACAGACCAGAAGTATGATGATTTAGAGAGGTGGCTTCTTGAATCTTTGAACAAATAAGTTGTGTATTTAGTATAAAGGACTGTCTCCAATATGCTCCATGAGGAATGAAAGCAAGCAAACAGCTCGCCACGGGCAGGTGCTTAGGGATCAAAAGAGAGAGAGTCCAATAGAGTGGGTTAGGCAGAGAGCCTCTTAAAACAACAGCTTCATGCTTAATGTGAACTAAACCTCTCCCAACACTATGACAACTGTGGCTGTCCCCCACCCCGAAAGAAATGGGGGCACAAACCATTAAAGACTCTCATATTGTTTCTCACCAGCCCTTGGAAAGAACATGTCCATGAGTAACTTTGCCATGAAGGACAACATCAGGGCCATGAAGGAGCTCCCTGAAACCCAATCAGCATTTTAGGGTTGGAGCATTCAATAGTGCCTCAATCTAATTCAATTTTATTCTGACATTTGGGTTGGTGAACCATCCAGGTTTGCCCTAAAATATCTCAGATCCTAGAAACCCTTCAGTGCCAAGAAATGGGATGCTGGTGAGTCCATCAGACTATCGTGAGAGATCCACAAAATCTCCACTTGTACTCTCAGACCTAAAACAAAGGAAGGGAAGCAGAGAATGTATTTCCAGTAGCAAAGATCCAGAGAAATGACAAGAGAAATGGCCTCAGAGGAGAGGCATCCTGAGTCGGGGGACCTGGGGACTGCCAGCCCCCAGTGATCAGATCAGTGACATGGAAGAAAGGAAGAAAATTCCAAGTGTCCCATCCCTTCTTCCTGTGTCCCCCTGTGAAGTCGTCCAGAGCTCTTAGGTGTGCTTAGTGGTGAATACACCTATTTCATGGGAAAATAGAAGGCCCTGGGATATCCTGAGACTTCACCCATCTGACTGTTGATTGTGTCTGGAGCATTTGATCGCAGAGGCGCTTGGTAATTTATCCTGAGCTTGTTTTCTTGGACTTCTTTCAATGGGGGTGAACAACCTTGTTTATAGCTCCAAATACAGTAAAGTGAGCTACTGGCAAATCAATAAAACTGTTAAATACATAATAATGTGGGGTAATTGCATACATGATGTTTTGCATAATTAACTGCCTGAGCATTTTCTTTAATATAATGGGCACTCATGTAATATAGAGTCACTATAAGTCTATAAAATATGCACGGTTTATAGGAACTGTGATTCTGCTTAAAATCCTGGCTGATCATCTCCATCAGCTTCGAAGGCAAAGCACTCTCTCCTCCATTGCCAAGTCCAAATCAATTCTTATGACATTACTTTATAACCAACATGATATTTAACTGATGATGGCTATTAGCTATTCTACAGATTGCATTCCAGGACTGTAATAGGAGGGGGAAATACCATTTTGTTTAAACAAACTTCTGCCATGTAATCAATATTATTGAGGCAAATTAAGTGTTTTAACAAGTGTGTATATTTGCCTTAATGCAGCTTGATTAACTATCTCCACACAACTGTTTTCTTCTGTGGAGGTAACACCTCTGGGTGTTACAACAGAATGTTCAGAACTGCCAGCTAGAAAGTCAGATTGTGTAACATACACCTTTGAGTTCTGATCCCTAAGAATATTGCTGGAGTGAGGACCTCTCTTGGAACCAAGAAGCCTAAAGATCAGGACTTGAGAATCTCATCCCTAACAGTCAACCCACTCTTGTGGCCAATAAATGATACTGTACAGACCAGATGAACGTTGCTGAAGAGGACACAGCCCAGAGCAGCAGGGGGGCAGCTCTATAAATGGGGCTTAACAAGAACAACAAAAGTTAATCACCCCAATGAAGCTTAGGAGACGTGCAGAATATAACACAGAACACATCTCAGAAATATACCCTGGCAGGGACAGGCCTCCACAGGAAGCTTTCTAGGAAAAAGAAATTGTCTCTGACACCTACAAATCTCTGCTCTTTCAAACAGAAATATGGATCAATAAAGTTTGCTTGTGTTCGGACAATTCTGATTTCAAGGTGTCAAGGAGCAAGTGAAGAGAAAAATCAGACCCAGCAGGGGGGCTGACAACTAAAGGAAGATCAGCTTGGCACGTCTTGTGAGAAGTAAAGAGACACTGACTTGGGCAATGTCTCTGCCCTGATCTTTACAAATAACAATAGAACTTAGATGCTTGGCCCCGATGTGGACGCTCGAGATGGAGTTCACAAATCAAACCCAGGTCAATGCTGCTCTCGCTGCCCCGTCTGGCTTTCCTACTTTCTCTGCTACGAGGAAGTAGAAAATAAAGGTGCTTTCAAAGGCTGGTATCACTGAGTTCCCGCCCCCTTTAGTCATGAAGAAAATGTTTCTGCCGAAGCCATGATAATGACCAGCTAGCCAGCTGCCTGCAAATCAGTTAGTTCGCTGGAAGGGAAGCCAAACCCTAAAACAGAACAGAAAGTAGGTGAGTTACAGTGATACAGAAATCTTTCCATGGAGAAGGAATCAGTGTGGAATTAAAGTTTGTTCAGAGCACACATGAGCATTTCTAGATTCCCTAGAGTCAGAGGATCAGAGATAACAAGGCACGTTCCCCCCTGCCGGACAGCAGTTAAACTCCTTTGTACCTTAACTGTATAGCTTAGTCTGCAGTAGTTAACATCTGGATGCAAATACAGCCAGTCTTGGGTGATGTATGACCCCAGAAGCTCCTGCTCTATTCTCTTGGTATCAGGTGTTGTTCAGCTGAAGCAGGGGAGGATTGAAGGAAAATCAGCTAATGATTAATCCTAGCACTTTTCTCTCTGCTCTCCTTTAAAGAAGAAAATACAAGGAACTCTCTGCCTGAAGACTAGGTGAGGCTGAAATACGACATTCTACTTTCAGGTAAGGAAAAAATCAACATATTTTCCAGCAAAGCCGCACGGACACATGGAAGGTTTTGTTTGGAAGCAGAACAGATGTAATTAAAAATAAACAAACAAAAAAGTGCGGCAGGATGAGGTTGGGGGTGGGGTGGGGATTATTTTGCAGTGAGATGGCCCCAAGTGAAGCCAATGGATGCAGCCACATCTGAGGGGTTCTCAGAGATGTGTCTACACATTCCCAAGTCCCCCAAACAAACATGCGAGAAAAAGTCACAATTCTGAAAAACAAAATTCAACCCCGAGCTGCAGGGGCTGGAGCCTCTTAGCCTCTCCCAGGAGGCTGGGTGCTCTTATGGCTCCTCGAGCAAGTGGGCCAGAGATGTGGCCACTTGGACCTTAGATTTCCTCCTTCATGAGAGAGGGGTGGGGACTGCGGGGGGGGGGGGGCGGGGTTGAGACTTTTGTGTGTGTGAGCTTTATTATTATTATTATTAACAAAACTACAAACCACCCAGAGAGGTTTGGGGGACAGCTCAAAGGGGGGAAGCATGAATTGAATGTAACATGCACCCAGGCACTGCCTGAATAGCCTGGTTGCCCCCCCCAAGCACCCCCCCGCCCCCCCCCCCCAAGACCACAGAGTAGGCCCAAAAGTACATTTGAATTCAATGAAAAAGCACAATGGTCTCTAGGTCCACTGTCCAAACTTCCTCTTCTTGAGTTTCTACTGCTTTCAGCCCAGGTAGGTGTGTGCACACATGTGTGTCGCTGTGTGTTTGTGTGTGTGTCTGTGTGTTTGTGTGTGTGTGGGGGGGGTGTTATACACAACATACCAAATAACACTGCAGCAGCCACAGTGACAGAGAAGGCCTTTCCAAGGGGCTAGGAAAGGCCAGCTGGCCTGAGGGGCTGGGAGCTGGGGGCTGGGACACTTGGCCTTTGCTGTGTGAGGTTTGTTCCATTCAGGGTGGGAGGAGCCGCAGAAAGGGCGATTCCCTGCAATCAGGGCTTAAGTGAGTGTTTGTCCCCTTGCTGCTTCCACACTGGCAGGGAGCAGCAGGGTGCCTGGGAGCTGTGACTACATTTGATTTCGCTGCCAGTAGGAAGCTTCATTTCTACCAACTGTTAGCTGCCTGCTCACGGGCTCTCCACTTTCTTTCTGAGTGCTCCCACCCCCACCCAGCTCCTCTGTTACCTTTTCCAGGATGGGTCTGGATGCCCAGAGCCCCACAAGGCCCATGAGAGACACCCCTGATTTCCCCAGCAGACCCGGAAGTCTGGCTGTGTACCCCACCCCCCAGGAGCTGGTCTTTATTGAGTCTTAGAGTTGACCTGGGTGCATCTCATTAATTCTGATTTCCGAGGTCACCGCCAGGCCACCAGAGGCACAAACTGGTTGCAACACTTTGGTTGGTGGTAACATCTTTTTGCCTGATGAGACTGATTTTAGACAATTTTCTGCAGCCCACACTAACCAAAGGAATGGGGGAATGCTTTTACTCACATTTTCTTGCCCTTTTATTATGCTAATCACCATTTGCAGACTGCTTCTGACCACTTTTTAAAAAATGTGTCTGATTTGCCAAATTTGTTGCCAGAAAGCCTTCCTCCTTAAAAGAGAATGACTTTGGTCTGCAGGATTCCTGGACTGTGCTTTTGACAACTTTCAACAATACAAAGATCTTTCAGGACAACAAAAGCACGTGCAGGAGTCAAAGAGAGGAGGGGAGAAGAAACCCCTTGGAGATAGGAGAGAATTCAGGCTGAATGGCAAGGCAATTAGGACTTAAAGAGCTAAAACTGTAATTAAGAAAAATTTCATTAACGGGAGACAGGTGAGTGTGCGTTTCTAAGAACGACCAGGGGCTGTGAGAAAATAGAGAAGCAGGTCTCGGTGCGCGGAGCAGAATAAGCCGTGTCTTTAACTAGATCAAATGCTCGAAATTGGCTGTCAAGACGGGATTGTTGTGATTTATACCCGTCCATCAAGTGTGCAGACAAACGGGAGGGACTCGAACAGAAGCAAGCCGCTGTCGCTTCCATTCTCAAAGAACCTTTAATTTCCACAGTGCCATCTGCTACCAAATCTAATTCACATCCCCCCTTAATCTGGTTTAGTTTCATAACACTAATTCTCCCCCCACCCCACCACAACCCCAAGGAACACAAGCCACGTCTACTACCACCACAAAAAGAAAAAGAAAGGAAAAAGGAAGAAATTAGAAGGGCTTTAGATGTTGGTGAGTGAGAACTTGAATATTACAGAGTTAAGGTGTTTGAAAGCTCTTCTCCGTAAAAATGCATTACTGGTAAAAGGATTTGTTTTCAGCCCAGGCAGCGATAGGAAACTTCCTATTTGGGGCACGGAAAGAAAAAGGCTGATATCAAAGCAGGCGCAGGACATGAAGACACAGGTTGTCACCAAACACAATTGTTGTCAAGTTTAGTCACTCTCTGAACAGGCTATAAAATCATTTTGTCATGGTTTTCCCAGGGAGAAACCCTAAAATCATACTTTGGTTAAGGAAACTTGAGAGTGATGTGTGTATTCAGAAAGAGGATCAGAAGGGAGGGGAAGCGTGTAGGATGGAAGATGAAGTGCTGGGTCCACACACTCAGCTCCCTCCTATTTCCTGCTAATAGTCAAGCCACTGATACTCACCTCACCATGAGGAAACTGAGGCCCCAGAAGCCCAAAGCCTGATCTGTGTTCCCAAACCTAGTCCCTGGAGCATGCATTTCATTGCTCACGGCTAAAGTTGGTGACCTTGGGAGGTGCCATACGACACCAAGAGTCACCCACAGTTAGGATACAGAGGGAACAAGATCTGTTTGAAAAACAGGGGGCGTACATTAGAAATCCAAATCTCCTGGGCTGGCCCACCAGACCAGAACTGACCTCCTGCTCCCTAAGCACAGAACGCTGACTGGCTTCGCCATCTTGCTCCCTCCCTTCAGGTAACTAACTGGGGAGCCTGAGGGAGGGAAGAGCAGCGCCCATGAACACATTTTTATAAAGAAGACCTGAACATGTAGGGTCCCTGGCTGGAGTGGCAGCATCTTCATATTGTTTTTACATGCAAATTAGTGATAGAACGTGTATATTCTCAGGAAATAGTCATGTTTATTGAATTGTCTGATTAATTAGGCTTACAGAGATTTTCAAATATTACCCACAAGAAAAGACTGATTCTGGAGGGGGTACTCAGTGATGAGTACCCCCTCAGTGATGAGTCAATCAGATCATCTCAGTGATGATCGGGGGTACTGATGCCTCTGCTCTCAGGAGGTGCCCAGGAGACCATATAGGATGGTGGAATTTGAAATCAGATTGGCTGTGTACAAGACAACAGCCCTAACTGCTGTACTATCTCCCCAGTCCCAATAAATGACTGTTTTTTGAGCTTTATGGTGGATTACCAAAAAGACCAACTGTTGGTCTAGAGATAGTACAGTTGGTAGGGCACTTTCATTGTACATAGCTGGCTTGGATATGATCCCCAGTACCACATGTGCTCCCTAATCCCTTAGTACAGGGCCAGAAGTAAATCCTGAGTACCACCAGGTAAGACCCAAAAACCGCAAGAAAAAAAAATCAACTAACTGTTGGCAACATTTTAACAAAGCAAAAAATTTGAAATGTGAATAAATATAGGAATGCATGAACAAATTTAATAGATCAGCTATAAAAAGCATTAACAGGTATCATGCACATATTTAAATAATTGAAGATGATGAAGATGAGAAAACATAAGCCAGCACTGTTAAAGCTTTCAGTATTCATTATGAAATATGCTATCCATATGCTTAAATTATAGTTAACAATTTGTATTATATAACTTTTAGAGCTTCTATAACAGTTGTAAATTTTTATGTTCTTCACTCTCAAAAGAATGAATGAAATTTACAAGTGGATGTGATATAGCAGGAATTCACATATATTGCTGGCAGGTGCCAGAAGTATAATTGATTTTTTTTCCAGGGCGGGGTGAGGGGGAGATATGTAAGACCCATAGGTCTTGAGAAAGAAAATGAGTCCTCATGAAAAGTTGTACACATAGGTGTATCACAAAGTATTGTTTTTGTTTTGGGACCACACTGGCTGTGCTCACAGCTTACTCCTAGCTTTGTGCTCAGGGATCACTGCCCATATGTGGTATCAGGGATTGAACCCAGATCATTCACATGCAAGGCAAGCACCATTGTACTATCTCTCCAGCCCCAGGTCAGAGTTTTATTTACAATAGCCCTTAGCTAAAAACAAATCCAATGTTCATCATTGATTTAAAGAAAAAGGTGGGGGTAAGGTGTGATATTTATGATCGATGGAGTCAGAGTTGATAAACTGTGGTCAATGCAGCAATATGGCTGGCTATCTAAGTTATCCTGGGAGCAAAGAAAGGTGGAATGACCCATGACAGCACGTGGTCTCAGGTTGTGTTTATGTGAGTTTCTAAAACCAAATTCTGACAACGGAAATTGTCAGGGGTCCCTGGAACAAAGAATGAGAAGGAGCTGACGAAGCTGGCATCTGTGGGTGCTCTCTGGATCACATTTGTTAAAACTTGTCCAAGCATGCACTGCAAATACTTGCATGCAAATTTCATCTCAATTAAACAGAAAAGTGAACCAGTTCTGAACCAGTTCTCTCTCTCTCTCTCTCTCTCTCTCTCTCTCACACACACACACACACACACACACACACACACACACACACACACAGGATCAGGAAATGACAGAAACAAAGCATCCAAGGGCATCCAGACTAGGAGAGAGACCTGAGTCCAAAATCAGGTGTAATCAAGTTTGGCCTGGTCTGACTTCTAATTTATGAATAAGGCAAAGAATCACTGTCACTGTCATCCCTTTTGCTCATTGATTTGTTCGAGCGAGAACCAGTAACGTCTCTCATTGAGAAACTTATTGTTACTGTTTTTGGTATATCCAATACGCACGGGTAGCTTGCCAGGCTCTGCCACGTGGGCTCGATACTCTCGGTAGCTTGCCGGGCTCTCCGAGAGGGGCAGAGGAATCAAACTTGGGTCGGCCACATGAAAGGCGAACGCCCAACTGCTGTGCTATAGCTCCAGCCCTAAGGCAAAGAATATAAATTAAAAGTAGAATAATCCTGAACATCATTCAATTGACTTGAATACTAGATATGCTACATTATGCTCTTAAAACTCACAAAATACCACTTATTGGACAAGGTCTGGAGCACAGACTTTGCCTGTGTGAAGCCCAGGTTCCATCTCAGTCACATGATCCCCAGAGCACTGACAGAAGAGCCTTCAAGCAGTGTGTCTGGAATAGCCCCTGAGCAGGTGTGCTTCCCAAACAAAACAAACTAATAGTTGCTGTAAGCACAAATAATTTCACACATTCATGTACTTATTTTGGAAGTAAGAAAGCTAATCTGATTTCAGTACAAATTTTCTTCCCCCCAAAAAATGATCTCTGACACAATGACACAGCAAATAGGCAATGTGGGAATGACAGCATGAAACTTAAAAAAAAAAAAAGTTCCAGTAAGTAATTCAAAGTATCTTAAAAATTAGGGGAATTTGGAGTGGTAGAACAGTGGATAAGGCCTAGCATGCAGCGATCCAGGTGTGATCTCCAGAACCTAGTATGGTTCCTTGAGTTCCGCCAAGAGTGATCGCTGAGTGTAGAGCCATAAGTACTATATGGAGTCTACATACAGAAAAAATTAAAGAAAATAAAATAGGATTTAAGAAGTGAAGAGAAAAAGAGGAAGAGAACCTGATTCTTAAAAATGAGGTCTTTAATACAAGCAAATTGAAATGTGTTAGGGAATGAACTAACCAAATAGGTATAGAAATAAGCCTCCCTTCAATGACAGGAACCATGTATCATAAGTTAATTTATAAAAATCATTTTAAAATAAGTAAAATGAGATGTATTTCACCACCAATGTATTAGCTGCTTGTCAAGACTACCCTCAGCAGGAAAGGACATGACGCATTGATAGTATTTTACTTGAAGTTGGGAGTTGGGATTTGGAGCCACACCTAGAGGTGCTCAAGGTATACTGCCAGGTCAGGGAAGCGTATGTGGTGCCAGGGACCAAACCCAGGCCTCCTGCATGCCAAGCAGGTGCTCAGCTCCAAGAGCCCTCATCCTAACCCCCTCAAAGAGCACATTTGAGCTTTAACTTTCTCATATATGAGGGGTAAAGCACTTCATCCTACCTTAAGGAGATGCATACCATTAGACCACTCATTCGTGTTTTCCTGAGAAGAGGGTTCTGCAGATGGATCTGCTGTGGCCTTTTCCTGAAAACCAATTCTGTTATGCTGATAAACTGTCCCTCTAATGACTCCACACATGCTGATAAGCTGACAACAAAGCCCTTGCCAATGCCAAATCTTTCCTTCCCTGAGATCTCCCACAAGCCTCTTTCTCCTTACCTAGTGCCAGTGCTCACTGTTCTGTCCTTGCGCTGCTCAGAAGACTTTCCTCCGGGCTGTAGTTTCTTTCCCTTTGTCTGTGACGTAGCTGGCACCTAGTCCTCAGTAAAATCAACTGTCCAACAAGTTTCCCCTCACACGCTCCCTCTCCTCATGTTCCCAGAACTCCATGAGCTTATTTCTACGATTGTGCTCAAGATATTATTCATTATTATTATTCTTCATAGAGATCTCGAGTGATAGCACAGCAGGTATGGCATTTGCCTTGCACGTGGCTGACCCAGGTTCGATTCTTTCGCCTCTAGGAGAGCCCGACAAGTATACTGAGAGTATCCGGCCGGCACAGCAGAGCCTGGCAAGCTCCCCATGGTGTATTCGATATGCCAAAAACAGTAACAAGTCTCACAATGGAGACGTTAATGGTGCCCGCTCGAGCAAATTGATGGGCAAAGGGGTTACAGTGACAGTGATGGTGATTCATAGAGATCTATTTACTTTCTCTGTGGTTCAGTTCTTTTCCTTTTTTTTTTTTCAGTTTGCATTTGAGAAACATGGTTTACAAAGCTCATCATAGCTGAGTTTCAGGCATACAGTGTCCCAACACCTATCCCATCACCAGTGGCCCCAGTTTCCCTCCGAATTTTAATGTCTACAGCCTCCTCTGGGGTATTATGCATTCTTCTCAGGTCCTCAAATTTAATCATCAGCCTGGGTTGTTTAAAGGAAGGAACCAACTGTGAAGTTACATCTATACAAAAAGCAACAGGCTTTAAATGGAAGGGCACAAATTTCTCAAAGAGCTGACCACAGACTCTCATAGGAGCATGAATACAGCAGCAACCATTAAAGAACCTTTTTATTATTATTATTAGCTTTGTGGGTCACAGTAAACTGGCTATGAGATTTAATTTTTTTTAAAAAAATCACAAAACAAAACAAAAATTATACATGCCTGCAGGGTGAGTGGATAAATGACATCTACCAAGTGTTTCCTTAGAAGACATGGTGCTTGGGCTGGAGAGAAGGCACAGGGATCAAGGCACTTGCCTTTAATGTAGCTGATTTCAGTTCAGTCCCAGCATTTTATATGGTTTTCTAAGCACTGCCAGTGGTCATTGTTGAGCTTCGGACCAGGAAGAGCCCCTGAGCACTGCCAGGTATGGTCCAACTCCCCTGAAGCTTCAAATAATTTTAAAAATAAAGAAAAGAAAACCAGAAGACATGGCGCTAGTTCACCAATCCTGCCTATTACTCCACTCTTGGGGATCTGACATGGTACCCATAAACATCAGTTGCTGAATCTGTTAAAAGAAGTATAACCCAGAGTAACATGCACGGGAATCATAACTAAAATTGACTTATACAATCATCTGCTTGGGATTCAGAGGAATATTAGTGAGGAAGAAAAAAGTCCATTTTAGGATCAGGAGGCTGAGTCAGAATTTGAAGCACACAGGGTAGGCTCAGAGAGTGAAGGATGGGACAGTGGGAAGAAAATGGCCAGAGATGCAGAAACACACACGCAATGTTCACAGCCCATCTGAGAAGTTCTTCCAGCCACTAGACAGGTGATGAGCGAGACTGGGACTAAGACAGCACCAGAGATGGCCAAGAAAAAGAGAGAAAATATAAGCATCATCAAGATAGGTCTTTGCACCAGCAGTGGTAGCACTGTAGCATTGTAGCACTGTCGTCCCACTGTTCATCGATTTGCTCAAGCGGGCACCAGTAATGTCTCCATTGTGAGACTTGTTATTACTGTTTTTGGCATATCAGATACACCACAGATAGCTTGCCAGGCTCTGCGGTGCAGGTGATGGGATACTCTTGGTAGCTTGCCGGGCTCTCTGAGAGGGATGGAGGAATCAAACCCGGGTTGGGCTCATGCAAGGCAAATGCCCTACCCACTGTGCTATTGCTCCAGTCCACCAGCAGTGGTACATAAATAATATATTAGAATTAGTCCAGGTGAAACTGTTTGGGCAGTGTGTCATTTATAATAAAGGACAATACAAAAAATTTAAAACTTGGTGACGGCCGTACAAAAATATCAAAACTAAAAGCTGTGGGTTCTTTCTGTGGGGGAAGGATGAGGTCACATCTGACAGTGCTCAGGGCTTACTCATCTTTCTGTGCACAGGGGCCTATATATGGTGCCAGGGATCAAACTAGGGTCAGTCTTATGCAAGGCGAAATGCCTTACTTTCCAGACAAGCTCATCAGACTTTAAAGCAATTATGAAAAGCCAAAGTTTTCCTTGAAGAGACAGGATATAGCCTCTCTGATTTTGTGTCCTGAGCACTTGCAACTACTATATGAAATTCATATGAGCAACTTCACAGCTTTTCATTTTAATAGGTGTTTATGAAATGAATGCTTGAATTACAAGGTCTTTGTCAACTGGAGGTATCATTTATGTTCACTAATGTTGTTTTAAACCTGATCACATGGGTTTCTATCTCTAGATTATACCCTTTATGGCACGACTCTAAGCACCACCTCTGACTCTGAGCTCATCAGGCTCATAAAGATCACAGCATCGATCCTGCTACTCCTCAAGAGTAGGTTAAATTCTCAAAATTATGTTCTTAAGAAATACTAATATGATTTTATATGCCCCAAGAAGAGAGTGTAAAAAGCATTTTTCTTTGGCTTTATTTTACAGATGAAGAGGCAGGGCTGTGATTTAGCCAGACTCTAATTTGAAATTTTCACATCTAAACTCTGTACTCTGTACCACACAAACACCAAAGAAGAGTACTTGAGAACAGTGGAGTAAATATGAAACATGGACATTTTCATGTTTTGTTTTGTTTTTCAATGTTCTAGTATTTTTAAGCAATTGGACACTCAGTGCAATGACTATCTCTGAAGAGCCACAAGATAAGAGTGCCAACAAAATGAAACCGAAAAAGTTTACTCATTTCTTTGAATAATATGAATAATATTATTCGTATTATTATTCATATTATTCACAATGAATAATAGTGCTGAAAAATCAATATTTCTGAACAATTTAGAAATCACTGGGTTATTTATGTCATGTAAGAGATAAGGCTACCATTATTACTTAATTGGTACAGGAAGATCTGGCTTAATTCCGCAGCATGGAAAACTGGAGCTAGATATTAGAACTCCCTGGTTAACTAGTGTCTATCTTTGTCAATATGTATAATCAATATCTATCAGCAAACTCATTGCATCCATTACCTAATAATTACAAGAGATATCAATTAACGTCTATACCTTTGAAGGTCTAGGAATGTTGAAACATCAGAGAAAATTGGCATATGAATTTTGGAAAAGTTTAAAACATTACATAAAGTCAGAGATTTTACTCTATATTTGTAGGAACAATATCTCGTTTAATTTTCAAATATCTTCAGAATAATCAACTCTGAAAGTAAATGGGAATCTAGTTTTGAACTATCACTTCTTGCACCTATCCAGGAAACTCAGAAGAATGGACCTAGCTCTTGCTATGTGCTGTGCTTTCCATCTGTTTAAACATTCTGGCAATGCATTCTGCCTTTCACTGATGTGCTCACAATGTCCCAAAGAATGATCTTTTTCACTCCATCACTCCCATCTCTGTGGGGAAAGTGGCTGGTTGTTCAGAGCTGGGTTTTAGTCAATCAAATCACCATTGTCTGCACACTTCTCAACAGAAGGGTGCTGGTTGAAAAGACGAAGATCTTTTTCCAAAGGACAATGTGTGGTGTTATGGGGAAAATGGAAATGCCCATTCTAAGTATAAAGTTCTGTGCAAGTTTTTCAGACTTGCCTAAGTGGAGGTGAGAATCCCCCTTCAGAGTCTATGTGGGTAACAAATCATTGAACAATTCATTTTCACAGGAGATGCAGGAAGAAGTAAATTCTACAACTGCTTACCACATTTGAACACTATCATCATCAAAAGAACATAAGCAGAGAATGTGGATAAACCTGTCTTACCATTTTGGGAGAAGTCACCTTGCCCAGAGGTCTGGTCTTCATGTGGAAACCAAGGCAAATTTGGTGTGAGATGCCCAAATGATCCTGGGCTTGATCTTGACAGTGCCAAGATCACTGACAACTGTCTCAGTCTCAACAGCTGCTGGAACAAAACCCACGCCTCCTGCCTTCTATGTTGGCCCTTCAGTGAGGTGGTTCCGGGACAGTTAATCTTTCCTCTTCTTTTTTTTGGGTGGGGAAGGAAGGAGGGATGGATCATGGGGAGAGGTTGGGTCACAGCCAGCACTAGTCTGGGCTTACTCCTGGCTCTGTGCTCTGTGTTCAGGAATCAATCCTGGTGGTGCCTAGAGACCATCTTGTGGTGTGGGGGGATGGAATTGGGGTTGGCAGGATGTGAGGCAAGAGCCTTGTACTCTCTCTGGTCCCAGTCTGTCTATTTCTTTTAGAAACAGACAGGAATAGTCCTTATTCCAAAGCATAGGAGGGAAGGGGGAGGCAAAATAGAAAATGAAAAAAAAAGAAGCGAGCATGTTGTCACTCATCAAACACTTCATTACACAGCAGCCAACCAATTGGATGAGAAATATGTCTGGTCTCCCCCTGGCACATCTTTGGCCCCATGAGAAGTGCCTGTTCATCACTAAGCTGTTGGCCTATGGGGAAGAGCCATCAAAGCAACAGGAAGGCATGGCTGATGCACGGCAGGAGCATCGCAAACTCCTCATATCTCAGAGCAAGAGCGAGAAATCAAGGTGAGACCAGAGCAAGAAATGCTCTCTTCCGGATCCCTTCAGAAATCTCCAGGCGAGAGATGGGAGTGCACCTCTTCTCCCTGGGATTCAGAGATCTGAGGTTAGAGAAGTTCTAAGCTCTGAGGTGGTGACTGCCTCCCTCCTGGCACCAAGCTCCTCTACTCCCCCAAGCCCAGCTAACAGAGGAGCAGTTTGAGCCCAGAGCGCTGAGTGATGCTGGCAATGCCATTCCTTCATCCATCTTTCTATCTGCAGAACCTTGTGAAGCAGAGGGCTGCATGCTGAGGTCAGAGCCTGCCCATAAATAAGATCATCTGTGCCTCTACCTGCATGACTGTATCAACTATGCTGTCAGATTTCAACTAGACCATCAACTAAAATAGCCCTTGCCAGAAAGCAATGATAGGTAAATGACGGCGAGGGATTGGCTGAGGGTACTGAACACGGGGGGTTGTTACCCCAACTCGTTTTATTTCATATGAAAGCAAGAGATTTATGTTATGGGTGATAAGGGCAAGAATGCTGTAAAAGTGAGGAAATATGGCAACAGGGTGCTGTACATCACCAACGGCATAATTATTTATCTAAAAAGTTGGCATTCTTAGACTTCCTACATGCAGTCTGTGAAATTCATATATTCAAAGGAGACATCATAATAACTTGCCTGCTGGCGGTGATGGATATGTTTTTAATCCAAATGACCACAATCCTCACTCTACCTGTCACAGAGGGCTAGGGAAAAATGGAATTTTCCTTTCATAACTCTTGATGTTGAAGGAGGAAGAATCTGGAAGCATGATGAGTGGCTCATTCCAATGGACAAATGGACAGAAAGCCCAGACAATGGGGTGTGAATAAAAGTCGTTGTTCCTCAACTAATCCCATTTTCACTTGTTACACTAAGGGGGGGAAAATTAAAAAGGAGCAAGGGGTCATTTCTTCCTCTTTTGTGTCTGAAAAGTCCAAATGCAGCCCCCAGCATTAAGGCTGTAAAATATTCCATATTTTGTGAGTTCATGTGCCCCCTTCTTATCTCTCCTGGGGAAAATTGGAGGCAGCTGGGACTGTACTTGCCCATTATCTAGAACTTATCGTGCAGATCCAGCATGGGGAGTCATGGCTATGCAACTTTATTGACAGAAACAGCCTCGTGGATGGATTTCCTCCTTTGAGGTTTAAAGGAATCCCTAGCTCTCACTTACAGCCTAACAGGAAATGTATATGACTTGTAATTTTTTAACTTCTATAAATCCACTCAATTAGGCTGGGCCGAAACTGAATATCTGTGCCTGCCAGATTCATTCAGAGGGGAGGGCATCTACCCCCATCTCTGCTTCATACCTTATACCCACCTTCTGCTAATGTTTTTTGGTGGGTGGCCACACCTGACAGACCTCAGGGACTACTTTCACTCTATCTTTGCATTTTATCATATAAATTAAACATCTTCCCAGGGTGGTCAGATCAGCTTCACCAATTGGGTTAACCTTCCTGGGGAAAAGACCCCAGTAGATGAAGAATTTTTCCCCACACAGACACATACATTCACTGATTAATTCACAGCTAAATATGGGATTGGGCCCTCCTAATCTTGGCATTGTGGCTTCTCAGCAACTTCTAAGAGCACACTTCTCTTGTTTCTCAGAGATATGATAAACTGAGGACAAACAGAGGCTTTGCTTGTTTTTTTTAAAAAAACATTATTGAATCACTGTGAAATAGTTACATACCTCAGAGCAATCTGCTCACATGTGCACCTGTTCCTTCAGAATTGGACAACTTTTCCCCTAATAAATCTGAATGAAACTCTGTTTGTGGGACCCACTTCTTTACCCAACTCCTTCAAAGGGAAACAATCTGCTAGTGACCAGGTTTCTGCATTCCCTTTTGCTTCCCTCTTTGCTAATTTCAGAAAGTGAATCTGGCAATTATAACTAGCAAGAGACTGATAAGGCCTCACACATACAGGAGAACTGGGTGGAATGCAAGCTGCCCTGACTAATCCTTATTATGACTCATTTTGACTTCAAAATTTGTCCACTGAGGTAAGAAGCTAATTTGGCTTTGAACGGTGAAAACTCAGTTTTGTACTTCCCTTCTAGGGCTAAGAGCAATCCTATTATTATTCATGTTGGTATTATTAAATATTATTATTGATTATCTGTTTGGGCCACACCTTCGTGCTCAGGGGATACTCCTGGCTCTGTGCTCTGGAGTTGCTCCTGATCATGCTCAGGGCATATGCAGAGCCAGGGATCAAACCCAGATCTCTGGCATGCAAATCATGCACTCCATCCCATTAAACTACCTGTCCAGCCCAAGTTATTAAGAACAAATGGTGTGTGATTGTGTGTGTGTTTGTGTGTGTGTGTGTAATATTTATTGAACCCATGTTTTTTGATATTGTTTTACTAGGTTATTCAACTTAACATACTGGGAGTGACAGAAACCTCATCTCTCACTTCCAAACCCACAGTCTGAAGCTTCCTATCTTTACTGCCCTAAATAAAGCACATTCTTGTTTAAACCTGTGCCCAACAGCACCATCCAATGAATACTTTGAGTCAAATAAAAAATAGGTTGCCAGATCCTGGCATGAAACAAAAGCAGAAGAGCTATGGCAGGCCCCCCAACCCTGAACACAGTATGGCTCCTAGTTACCCTCATTAGCTGATAGCTTTCCTTTCGATCCATACTTCTTACCCACCATAATCAAGTACACTGTAATCTGAGAAAAAAAAAAAAAAACATCAGTCCAGGGCCAGTTGTGACATTCCCAAAGGAAGCAAGGCTGGACCATGCTGATTTGACCTCACCTCGGTGCTCAAGGAAATCACATTTATTAGCCCGGCTTTGGGAAAACCCCAACTGGTCCCCTTACCTCTCCGCTTAAGAGCCCATAAAAATACCTGTGATTTATGGAGACCTCCCTCTTCTTCCATGAATGGGGTAATGAAGTTCTTTATGGGAGGCTATTAAGAAGCAACATGGATGCTACTATTTGCTATATGTCCCATATAATTAATAACACCTTAACAGCTATTAGAGAGCAGTATTTAAAGCAGCTAGCCTTCCATAAATACAGCTGATTTGACTAAACTGTCAATGGCAGATTTTAAGACGAAACACAACAAGGAGATTTGCTTTTGCAATCTAGAATGTTTTCCACAAAGGCATTTATTTACTTTTCTGTTCTATGAAAGCACAAGAACTACTGACAGCATCATACTCCAGTCAGTGTTCTTAAAAAGTACGACATGATATTAGTTTATTTCCTTCCAGGTGGCTTGCAGGTCAATTCTGAAATGTCTCTCTTAAAATTCCTAATAAATATCTGCATGTTCTTTGAAAATTCATGTTTGTGCTTTTAATAGCTCCTTCAGTAAAAGTAAGTATCTAAGAAGAAAAAAGTGAATGAGGTGCCAGTGAAGGAGTCTGGGTTTTTTTTGAGGGGTGCATACACAATATCTGTTCAATGCTGAGCAGAGTTGCTTAGAGGAAGGGCCTGTACCTGATGGTGCACTAAGTTTCCATTGTCACTCAGGGAAACAAACATGCTCCAAACTCCTCCTGTCGAAAGAAACACACTGTCAAAAGAAACATGATTCGGGGCTAAAGGTGCTATGCCAAGCAAAGTTGATATGATTTGTGAATTATTCAAAGCTAGTATCAATCTGGCTCCATGCACAAGAGATCAGAGAATTTCAGAGGCCTAAACATCAGGATGCCCAGTGAAAGAGCACTGTGGCTAAGAGCCCTAAGCCTGAAGCCCCAGCAACCTACATTCACAGAGTCTCCTGGTAGTTCTGTCCTTTCTGTTCATTGGCTCTGCTGGGGCCACAGGTGACTTCTGACTACAGCCCAGATAGGTATGTGTGAGACCCACCAAAGAGGGGTGTAATCCATGATCAGCCTCTGCAAATTCCAAGATTTGGGGGCTGGGAAGTTCAGCCTCTGGTCAACTTATGTGTGAACACTGCAGTGACTCCAGCCAGCACCACATCCAAAATGTCTAAGTCTCAACCCAAAGATCAAGCCCCACTGAGCATGTGCACAGGTGTGGAAATCTCAGCGAGCATCACACAGGAGTGTTGGAGTAGTGAGCAACTGACATATGAGCCCCAGGGAGCACCAAAATAAATGGCCTAGTACCACAGAAGGCATGCACAACAACAATGGAGGGGAGGGAATTGTGTCATTAATTTAAATAAAATCTGAATATCATAAGAGCAAAGAGATACACCAAAGCTCACTCGGGATTCTTGTTTGTAAGTTTTAAATGAGAAACAGAATTAAGAAGGGTGCATCCCAAGTACAATTAAAAACAATGAAGACAGTACCCCCAAAGCTTACTAGATTTAAAAAATTTTTAAAACACTTCTTTCCATCTCAAAGGAGTCCCAGAATATCCATAATCACTCCTGGAAGTTGCCAATTCTAACCCTGACTCAGTTTCTGGAAGTAGCCAATAGTTAACTACGTCTACTCAGAGGGCCTGTGCTACATCTAATTAATTCCTGTCTCTGTCAACTTGGTTCTTCTTTGCCTGTCAAGAGAAGGCATTCGAGCAGCAGCCAAGAGATAGTTTTCCAGGAAAAGCTATATTAGGAAGAGGTAAGTAAAGGTCCTTGTTCCTAACTCTGTGAAAATATAATCTCTATTATTTTTTATTGATTTCCAAAGCTGTTTATAAGTTGAGTTTCAGGCATCCAATCCCATCACCAGTATCAATTTTTCTCCCCCAGTGTCCTCAGGTTCCCCCTCCAGATAGGCAAATTGGTTTGCTTTAGTTTGGATCTTCCGCTTTCAGTGTTCTTGGTTCTGTGGTGCAGATACATCCACATACCACAGCTCTACACCATCCATGTGTCCAAGATCCCTGTTACCTCCTGTCCACCTCTTCTTACCTCCCACTAAATTTACTTCCTTTCCTGTGCTTCTCAGTTTTATAATCTAGGGAACAGGCTGCCATGTCTCCACAGCTGGGCAGAAGTGAGGTGAGATGCTGTTTAAAATCCTTGAGTGCTTGAGAAGGCCAAAGGGGACTGACCGGGAGCAAGGGGGTCCACTGGCTGTTCACGTAACACACTTGAATTTTATTTTATTCCTTCAAATGTTATGGACAACCTTGAACTTCTTAAGACAAATCCCTCATTTTATTTGGTACTAGGAAATAGATTCAAAGACAGATTAAGCAAAATCATCTCAACTATATATTGGGTGGGGGGAAGGTGGGAGGGGAAGACTGCTTATAAGTAAGTTTCCTTGAAATAAAAAGCATTTTATTTCAACAGACATGGAGTGGGCTGCTGGTTATACTGTGAATTAGCAATGTGATTCATTCTCATGCATATTTGGCTACAGATATACACTGTCACTGTCACTGTCACTGTCATCCCGTTGCTCATCGATTTCTTCGAGTGGGCACCAGTAACGTCTCTCATTAAGAGACTTACTGTTATTGTTTTTGGCATATCCAGTACTCATGGGTAGCTTGCCAGGCTCTCCCCTGAGGGCTTGATACTCTCTGTAGCTTGTCGGGCTCTCCAAGAGGGGTGGAGGAATCAAACTCAGGTCAGCTGTGTGAAAGGCAAATGCCCAACAGCTGTGCTATCACTCCAGCCACAGATATATACATTGCTTACCAAAGTTTCACTGGTTCAAAAAAAGCAGATCCATTCAGTTTACATTGAGACCAAATGGACTCAGGTAGAATGAAATAAATGAAGCCAAAGAATCGCATCTACTCTAGAATGCCAAATGCCACATGCCTTTCAGGGTAAAGAGAACCAGGGGAAATATTTACAAGCACATCCTATTTTCATGACTACATCTCAAGTTTAAGACACACAAGCTAGATGGTCTCACACTCCCCATGCATCTGTATTGATCTGTGAAACAAAAGTAGAGGGCAGGCTAAAGGATGGTAAATTAATTTAAATAAAAGCTGTTCCCCATTCTCAAATTATATTATCCTGTAAATGGCTTGAGGGCTGGGGGGTGGCAGGAACAGTCTGAGTAATATCTAGAGCCCAGATATTCCTTATTTATTCAATATTCTTCACCCTCATTTACAAGTGGTGAGAATAATTCCCATATAAATGATATCTTTTAGCATAGGTGAGCATTTATAGCCTTTAAACCTCTTTCCTTACAAACAAAAAGATGTCTTTTAAAACCAGGTCTTTGAAAACCATTGTAATGAAAACTTTCCTTATTTCAACAGTCTGTTTCAGAATGACCAGTTCAATTCTGGTTTACTTCTCCTCCACCTATTGTGTTTCTGTATGTATCCAGTCATTTTTAGGGCATCTGGCCTCCTCTGCAGGAGAGAGTCAAACAGATTTCTGCAACTGAGCTCCTATTCCCTCTTTCACATACTAGAAGGGATGCTGACTTCAGTAACTACCGGTAAGCAGGACCTAAGGTATTTCTGATTGGCAACAAATAATTGTTTAAAAGAGGTTTTCCTCTCTTTTTCTATCTTGTGGGAGAGGGGTGGGACTGGAGGAGGACACAATATGAAGTATCACTTGCTCCAGAGTCAAACGTGTGGCTCTACCTGCTACCTCCAACAGCCTGTTTGAGAATGAATACAGTTGTATTTCTGCTAAATCAATGCCCCCCAATATTACATTTCATCAGTTTCACTTAGGCAGGTGTCCCCAAAGATTCCCCACCTGAAGCAGGCAGAGCGCATGCTCTGGGTCTTGATGAGCTCCCGGGCTTGGGACTGTGCTCTGAGCTCTCCATCCACATCTCTATGCATACCCAGGGCACTGGTGTGCCGGAGCTCTCCAGGGGGCCAAGAACAAGGGAGAGGGGAATGATCCTGCCTGATACTCTTGCTTCTCCCTCTATTTATTTAGACTTGCTACCTAAATAATTCACACCGCCTGCCTCTCAGCCTGAATGTTCCTCAGAAGAGTCCCACAATGAGCCGTCACAGTCACCAGATGGAAGGCTGAATGCAGCAGGTGGGGCAGATGGCGACGCGCCCTGTCTGAGGCTGCTTGCTTCGGCATGGGCTGCCTTTCCCTTCCAGGTACATTATCATCATTGAAACCCTGAGCACCGGCGTCTGGGGGGTTTGGGCGGGGAGGAAGTGGGGCACAGGAAAATCCTTTTCATGCAATTCCTAAGTGAATAACCAGCTTCTCTCTTTCCCCTGGACCCCCAGCCCCTGCAACCCCCAATGTTTTCTGCCTTTGCTTTGTTAATGTTTTTTTTTTGGGGGGGGGTATTTTCTTTTTAAGACAGGGAAGGTTTCGAGACGCACTTTTGGCATGATAAATTAAGAAGGAATTATCTATTTTAACTTTCCACCTTGGCTTAATGAAGTGAAGAGGAGGGATGCCCTATAAGACCAGGGAGAAAGATGAATTTGCAGGAAGAGTTTGCCAAAAACTCAAGCGAAGTGAATACCTAGGACGGATGAGTCAGCTCCTGTCTGCAGTACTGCCCAGGAAGGTAAGCTCTGCTTGAAGTCAGGAGGGTGGAGAAATGAAAACCCTATTTTTATAGCTGCCTGGTGTTGCAGAAAACACTAGCTGTGCCCAAGTGGAGATGGTTTTGTGTCTCATATTTCTGGTGTCATTTCCAGAAGCCTGTCGTTTTTCTTCCAATATTTTCCCTTCTATGGCAAAATTGTGTGTGTTTGTGTATGCATGCACACACACACGCATTCACACGACATTGTGAATCACTTGTACCTGGACACTTGCTATATTATGATTCCACGGACAGTCAGTAACATGAAGTATGTATTTTAATTGAGCATGAACACTTAACTAAAATTCTCCAAGATATTTCTAGTATATTCTAATGGTTTGAATCCTTCTATAAACTGGAACTGACACCAATCTAAATCTTACTGATAATCAGATTATGAATATCTAAAAATGCAAAACACAATAATTGTATTGACACGAAGCAAACACATATGCCTCTTTCCTTTTTTCTTTATTTTGGAGTTGGGAAGGGTCACACTGTGTAGAGGCTACTCCTTTCTCTCTCTCACTCTCTCTCTCTCTCTCTCTCTCTTTCTCTCTCTCTCTCTCTCTCACACACACACACACACACACACACACACACACACACACACACACTCTGTGATCTGAGGTCATTCCTGGCAGTGCTGAGGGGACCATATGGTGCTGGGGGGATCAGACCAGGGTCTGTGCATACAGGGCAAGCACCTTAACCCCTGTACCATCTCACTGGCCCGCAGTCTGTGGCTTTTAAAAACCAAACAAAATGTGGTAGTAAAATGTAACCACTGAAGAGATCGTGCATGCAAACAAAACTGCCCTTTGGGTTCATTTCCTAAAGTCCTGGCAAATGGAATTCTCAGGAGTTGGGAAACTATCAGGCAGTTTGGCTGGATTGGTGGACAAAGACAGTAGCTGTGAGATGCTCTTAAGTTAGAGAGCCACACTGCCTGTAAATAACACAACTAGCTCTCAATTGTCACTGACAGTAACTGGATGAGTTTATGAATTCAGACCCTTCCCTCAGAGTCAAACCACATAAACCTCCCTGAGTTAAGTAACCCTCTCCTTGCCTCAATCCTTGCTTTCCCTAAGATCAGAAAAATATTTTTTTTCTGGCATGGCTTTTTGTTTTAGCCTTCCATTTGTCTAAAAAAACCCAAACAAACCATATAACTGTAACTTTGAGCATTTTAAGATGCAAAGAAAACGTTAGTGATGAAACTGTCAAGAGTTTAACAAGGCAGTTGGGCTGGCCCGGCCATTGAGCTAAGGGAGCAAGGTGGGACCTGAGCTGACCGCTCCCAGAGCCCCATCATTACAGCCTTGCAAGGTTTAGGATCTGCATGCACGGCTCCCAGCAGCACTGATAATGCCAGCATCCTGTTGTTTTTAAAAACGCAAAATCAGAAAATCAGGTGGGACCGATTTTTTTTACATTTCTTATTCCAACACTCATATTTCCTATAAAATTTCTACTCCCCAAACTCCTAAAGTCATTTTTCTGAAAACTTACTCATGTCAGTCTATATTGAAAAATCAGGTCTACAAAGTTTCTTATTTATATACTCAAGAGTCTTGAGTGTATTTCTATCAATTCTTTCAGGATTTTAGTGCCTAGGACAGTACTAGGCAGTCAAATATTTTTTGAGTAAATGATCAAGAAAGTGCAGTTTAAGGCATAAATTGATTACTCTAATAATTGAAAAATTTGCAAAGGAATGCATGTGATGTTTTTTGATGCAACATGAGAAGTTGTTATAAGCAATCAATTTGACACTAGAGAGTTCCTTTAAAAAATACACTCAAAAATCAATTTTAAACTGATATTTTCTAAGCTTGATTTCATTAACTATCATTAAGCTATTCACCCACAGCCTAATTAATGTACATAACTGAGGATAGTTAATAATACTAAACAGAAGAGAATGGACATTACTTAGAAACAGATTAACTGGCACATGGTAATAAATTAACATTTAAGCACAGTGACTGTGGAATTAAAATGCAATTTTTAGAATTCATATATATTTGTAATGATTTAGATCATCATGGTATATTCAATGTACATCAAGACTGCTACAATTAAACTCGCAGAGAGTCTTCTAGCAATAACAGTACCCAAGTCTCAGACTAACAACTTTAATTTAAAAAGGAAAAAACAGTATGTATAAGCAAAGGAGAGAAGGAACAAGTAGGATTTAACAATTTAAGTCTTGGGTATAGATAATAAGGGCAACATATGCAATGTTGTTGAAAGTGAGTGATCATTAAAATTTTTATTTTTCACAGTTTGAAATTAATAAGAACTATATGATAGTCTCAAACAGATCCACAGAATAAAAATGTCTGCATTGGGACCTACTTTGGGAGACATCAGTGATTCAGCACACATCAGTGTGTTGGTGATTCACATCCAGGTACAAAAACCCTAGAGTTGTTTTTGTGTTGAAAGAGTACTTGGTGTGTGCTTGTGATGGCATGTGTCTGGCTGTGTGTGTCTGTACATACAGAGAACCCAATTCCTCTGACGACGAAATCAGTATTTCCTCCTTCCAGACACCTTATTGGCCATAACTAATCCCTGAAGCTTCCAAAAAAAATTTCACCCAAACCTAATAAAGAAAAGCAATGACATTCCAAGTTCCTGGTTTTATATAATATTGCATACGCTAGAATCGATACCATTTAAAATAAATAAAATATTAATAAATAGGTTCCAAATATATAATTTCCAGGTCACGACCAGCTTGTTCAGCTCACACAGCCATCAGTATTAACTGAGCTTTATTTTTCATTTTTGGCTGGTTCTTGGGGAGATAATATTGACTGGACATATGGGGGGAGGGGGAGAAGATTTAAAGGGAAGATATATAATCCCTAACAAAATTGTTTATTTCATTTGTTTGTGGTTTACCTACTACAGAAATAAAGTCACATAATTACACACACACATACACACACACACGAAAATTTTAGAATGATGAATGATTGATTCCATGCACAGTATTGTGAGAAGCCACCACTTTAAATCTGCAAAAGGCCAGGCTCTGCTCCTATCCAGAAGGCCTCTCCGAGTTTGCTTTAGCCACAGGGAATAAATTGCTGTCACTTTAAAAAAGAGGAAGAAGAAGGTGGCTCCAGCCGGGCAGAACTCCCCTCAGCCCTGCAGTGCACACTGTTTAGGAAACACCAGCCCAGCCTCCCCCACAGCCCAGTGGCCCCTGCAAAGCAAGGCCAGCTTCTGTTTTTAGTACACACTTCGCTTCAGTGTTAATCCTGTTCTATGTTGTTCACACCTGCTGCTGACTAGCAGCCTGCCGCGGGGCTCATCCTGCTCGGAGCAATGCTGCACCCCAGCCCCATGGAGAGCCCAGCGCTGGGGACAGAGTCACGCCACTGCACGCCTGCCTCGCCCTTGCAAAGCAACTCCCCAACTCGGCTGTCCAATAAGAAACGCAGCTCTATTTCTGTTTAGGACAGGCTGGCCCCTCTGTTCTTATGTGTTGGGGTTCAATGTTTTTAAGTGTTGATCTAATCAGGGATGTCTGCTGCCCATGTGGAGAGACCCCAGAATCTGCACTGAAACAAGCTGAATCCGTCTCTGTAAGTCCTCTGGTGCCCCCCACCTCTCCATTCCACTTCGCCTCCGAAAGTGTCAAAGAGAGAGAGAGAGAGAGAGCTGACCGGCAGTGGCCAGCCTGCGGCCAGCACAGCAACTTCTCTGCTCAGATGCTCTCTGTGACCCCAGTCTGCACTGCAGGTGTCTAAGTGAACATCAAAAGCATTGGCTCCTTTTTTGATCTGAAAATCAGTGATCAAATTCTGCCACACAGAGTGAGGCAGAGAAGGGGCAGGGAATGGGCAGACGAGGGAATGCTCCCAGCCTGAGACATGTGCCTGCCCAAGGCCCTGGTGCTACCAAGATCCAACAAACCAAGCTTGCCCCATCCTCCTGCAGCTAGAAACCTACCTACATCGGTCCAGTCCGGAGGAGTGGACCCCATTCACGATGCACTTGATACTGACATTTCTGGCACAGGGTCCCGAATGGGCACTGCCAAATCCCTTTCAACTTGGGAGTCAGTTTCTGCTCTCGGTAAGCAAAGGAAGCTGTTTGGGGCGGGCCCACATGGTTCTAATATGAGCTAAGCATGGGGGGGGGGTTGGGGCTGCCTCATGGGGACTCTGGGATCAATTATTCGCTCTCCCCAAGCTTCTTTCTTACCTTCAACGGTGGATCTAAGCAGCATGGAGCCCCTGCCACACAGGGATGCCCACTGCCGGCTCACCGTACTGCTGGACTTACAGGAGAGTCTGGGGAGGCAGAAATTAGCAAAGTGAGGTGCCTCTAAGGATTTCACTGCCATGCAATGCCTGGGGGGACGGGGGGGGGGAGCCTGGGCTGCTATTGCTGCATGCCAGGCCTTGGCATGTCCTCTGGAGGGACGAAGGTGAGGATGCGCTATTGAATGACCCCCCCCCCTTTGTCTGACTAATTTTCCAACCAACTCCTCATGTACCTGTGCTTTGTGGGCCATGGGACTTGCTCCTGCAACTCCAAGTTTCCTCCTAGGTGCCCACCGAACCTGGGCTCTCATTGGCAGCTCTGCCCCAATAGATGAGATGGGAAATAAGTTATTTTCCAGAAGGGGAGGAACATTCTGCCAATGGGACCCTCTGCTGGCAGCCCAGAGAGAAAGGAGATTTGCTCCAACATGGGCTGGAACTGTGTGTACCCCCATGCTAGGTAGAACCTGTGTGTCTACTCTTACCTGGACCTTCCTTTAAAAAAAAATGTCACTTTCAATTTGTGGGTGTACTATGGACAGGGATAAATCCAATTATTATGCTGGACCTCGTGAATTGCTGATATCTTACCATGTTTGACCTCCAAAAAATGGCCGTTTTATGTGACCCAACCTAATAGAATTAGACACCAAATATTTTCCTTCCATGCAAAACAAAACAAAAGCTGAGCCCAAAGGGCACATTCCCATTCAAAACTGCGTGCCCTCCTGGTCTTCCTGCAGAGAGTAGCTTCTGGATTTGAACTTTTTGTTTCATTTTATTTTCACTAGGGCTTACTCCTGGGTCTGTGTTTAGGAATCACTCCTGGTGGGGCTCAGAGGATCCTACCAGGTGCTGGGGACCAAACCCAGGGTTGGCCATGTGCAAGGCAAGCGCTTTACCCTCGGTACTATCTCTGGGGTCCCACATTGCCTTTGTTTGGGGGCTTTTATTAGCATGCGCATCCAGCAGGACAAAGCAGAAGATACCTGTTCAGATATGGGGTGAGTGCGGGTAGAGAATCTGGCCCTATAGTCCATGCCTCCTGCCTGCGGGAACCGACTGGAAAGGCAGCCGCCCCCAGCATCTAGGAAGTTGGTTCCAGACGGAGAGTTTGAAACAGCGCAGGGCTTCAGATGGCTGAACTGCTCTCGGGTGACAGTGTCTGGTGTTCTGCACGGAGCACGCGCCCCTCTTAGCAGCAGGGAGATGGAAAAAAGCGCATCTTCTACTTGGTCAAGGTACTGCGCCACTCCTGCCTTCCAGGCTGTTCCCAAGCGAGCCCCGAGTGTGGGGGTGGGCAGGGAAGACCACCTCCCTTCCGTGAGAGTGCTTTCCCCAGGCAGGCATTTTTATTTCCCTTTGAATCTTAAACCATTACATTTTCAGTGATGCATTTTTATGTTTACAATTGACATCTTCATAATAGGATGAAACCTTTGAGCCAAAGCTCCAAAGCATGAAGCTTTGCCTGCAGTAAGAACCTAAATTATTTTTCACCTACATGGAACCCAGTGGTTTTTAGTTAAAATTTAATAAACCTTCAACTGATGACCTTTCTTCCACGGAAAGGCCCAGAGTTGCAAAAACGAACTTTCCAATGAAATATATTTTAAGGAACGAGGACTGAACAAAGGGCTATTTAAAGCTGAACGCTTTGTCAATTTATCAGCTTGCGAACATTCTGTTCTCGAATCCCCCATCGCTGCTGGGATGTATAGAACAGTGGGGCCTGGCTTAATCGAATACTATTGATCCAAGTGTGTCACGGTGATCTCATTGAGAGTAATCAATAGTAATCCAAAATCAATCAATCTGCTCTTGCACTATCATTTATCAAATCTGAATACACCAAATTATTTGTAGGCGTCATGTTACAAAGAAGAGAAAATGGGGGGAATGGGGACAGTTAATGGTTTCTATTGAAAAGCAAAAGCAATCTGTCTCTTCTCTTAAGGGAGATGCTCCAGCTCGGACTACTACTTGACAAATGCATTTCTTGTCTCATTAGAGCATCCTAAATTTATAATTCATTTCACCCCATTCCTGAGAGCAAAAGGCAAAAATCGTTCTTAGAGAGTTAGCGGACCCAGCTACCTGTTAGAAAGCTCGCCAGTGCCCCTAACTCATTTAACAAAAGCTCTTCCGCGAGGATTCAAATGCCTGTCACCCATCAGCTGGAAAATACGGAGACGAGACTGACACAGGACGAAACACGGCATCTTCTAACATCAGAAATGATGTTGAATGGAATCGCAGCGGGAAAAGGAATACTTAATTTCTCCAGAGAGAATGAACTGCATAGACACGCCTGCTTATCAAAGAAGCGGCTGTTGGCGCTGGGGGTTCTTTATCAACATATTCACCTGTAATTGAGCCAAGGTAATAAATCCTTCTATTCATTACAGAACACTCCAAAGCACCCCTACTATTGTACTTGAATGAAAAAAGGCAGAGGGTCTAAAACATTTACTTTTGCTAATGTGAAAGTGTTGGCATTTTCCTTCATTCCTGATAAGCCAGTGCCAGTTGAAGTGATTATTCTTTTCTTATTCAAAGCCTATCAGCATTTCGAAAAGCTCTTTCCACCTTATCAGGTGTATGAACAGCACGGTTACTGAAAACAGTTTGTACAGCTCCTCTCTCTTTCTGCCACACTATCTGATAAAGCCCGGACTAACTAACTGTATTTACACACCATCCAACCCAAGTTGTCTCTTCCCCACACTGGAGTCAAGCTTCAGTTTGTCAGAGGTTTCTCTGTGGTGACATGAACTTCGCAAAATGTCAGCAGCAACTACCCCCAACTGACCGCCATCAAGACCGCACTATAAAAGCACTCAACTGGAATGAATGCACCACAAACAGAAGCAAAGGAAAAACAAATCAGGGAGAAGTTGAAGGCAATCTCTTTGGAATTCCAGGATTTTTTTTTTTTTTACTTTTGAAATGACCTATGTATGCAAATATGGCTGAAAGTCACACACTTACCTTCCCTCCCAAAGCCTGCCAGAGCTTTTGGCCTAACAAATGAAGAAAAGCAGTTTTTTAAATAAAAATGAAGCTGAAAGGGAGGAGGTTCACACAAAGAGAGTGAACTCAGGAAGCTGAGTGGACCTTGCTCCCCACATTTCAGGTTGGCTCAACAAGCAGGAACAGAGTGGTAAGGACATGAGCTAAGGAAGACAAGAGAAAGATCTGAACTTAAGGGAAACAACAGAGCAAAGCAATGCAAAGATGTTAGGGGACCAGGGCCTAACCCCAACTCCATCCCCCAGACATGCCCCAGACATTAATATTGTGCCCACTACAAAGAATTAAAAAAAAAAAGACTTAACTATGCAATCCGAGTGTTAACCTCTTCTTTCTCTCATTCTTTGGATGGAATTAAGTGGACAGGCTCCAAGAAGGCATGGAAAAAGAATCAGCCTCCAAACCAAGGTAGGCCCATGCCCTGTTCAGATTCTGTCTCTTAACACATGCTTAACCCAGTTCCCAGCTCAGACACATGGCATGGCAGACCTCCTCACTTAGGGGTAACTCTTTGGAGCATGAAAGCCACAATGACATTTCTAGAACATGCAAGAAGTCTGAAATGTGCTCGAGTTACTAAGAGCAAACACTCAAACCTGGGGGAGCCAATGTCTGGGCCGGAGGGGCCCACGTGTGCTTCCCCTGGTTTTCCAGGAAATCCAGGGGAGAAGTCACCAGAACATCTACTCCTGATTCTGCCTGGGCTCCAAGAACAAGAGGAGCCTTTCCTGAGATGAGCAGGGTATGGGATGGATTGGTCAAGTGGCTAGAGCTGCCCACGAAGCCATGGTGGTCTCTCCACCTGATACAATGGCCCCTGATGCAGGATGCAGGTCGCTCTGAAGACTATGGATGAAAGGGATGCTTCTCCTGTCTCCAAGGACCTAGTGCCCACTGCTTACAATTGCTTTCTGTTAGGAAAAAAGTCCAGTGCTCAAACACCATATACATCTTTCCCTTCCTTTGCTCAGGAGCAGTGGTTGATGCATATACTCTTTCTCCGGAAATGATCTGATGGACTTTCATAGATTAGTGGCTGTCAAGAACACCTGGTCTGAGGATCCTTTCACTTCTGGGAAATGAATATCACTTAGATGGCCAGCTTTCCCTCTGAGACGTTAAAATGATCTGGAATAAAGGAGGGTAAAGAGTGATGGGCTGAACACCTGACATTTTTTCCCCTTGTAAATAAGTTCCCCAGTCTCTATAATTTTTCATATTACCTACTGTTTTTGCTAACTCGATATAATATTCAATATTCTTTTTAAGGTAAATGAATTCTTGCAGAAAGAAAATGTAACAGCATGCTAAGCATCTTAAAAAGGTCCACTTTTAAAAACACTGGAACCCACATTGTGAGTTCTTAACTGGAGGATAAATGTATTCATTTAAAAAGTCCTTTGTTTAAATTCTCCAAAGAAGTATAAATGAAAAAACTTCCTAGAGCAGAAGAAAAAGAAATCATTATGTACAGTAATACCATGTTAAGCATGGAGAGAAAAGAAATCTAGAATATTTATATTTTCCATGCACATGTTCTTAATGTCATTAAATTTTTGCTTATCAAATAAGCCTCATGAAAAGGAAACACAAGATATTTTTCCTTTCTCAGAAAATACCTATGCCAAATTCAACATGAAAAGAGAGGTCCCCATTCCAAGTGATTGAGTCTCTATTTACTTCTGACAGAAATGAGAGTTGCCATCTCAGAGACTTAAAAAAAAAAAAGCTCTATCGTTACTTCCAAGGTAGCAGAGAGGTTTAAACAAGTTTAAGTTAGATGTTTTGTTTCCTCCAACCCCCTACATACAATTATCTATGCTATCTATATGTTCACTGCTAGTTTCAAACGTGAAGCCAGCAAGCAAGCTGGTTTTCATTACATTTCTCCTAGCTGATACTCTGATAGCAGAAGAGAATGTTCTGGAAGTTCCTCTCTTATTTAGAACCATCTTGACCAAAGGCATGAGGAGAAAGTCTCTAGGCTGAAGCAAACTTACATGGACAAGTCTGTGACAGACCTCATAGCCCTCAGTTTTCCTAGTATTAATTTGTTTTCTTTGGCTAGGTAAGTGCTACCAGAGTCACATTACACCGAATGTTACTTCCCATCCACAAGATGAAAGGATGAAGCCATTCTGTTTCACTCAAGCAGTATGAGAAAACAGTGAGAAATAGATGTGACAAAGGCTACCTTTAAGAAAAAATCTTTTTTACTTTTAAGTTATTTAAAAAATTTTTTACATTGAAATCTAATCTTTAGGTAAACTCTTCCTAATTTAACACTCTAAATAAGTATTTAATAGATTTAAATGCTCAGAGCAAGTGTTCCCATTTATTATATCTTGTGAAAGAATTACATAGAGTCATACATTGTCTCCCTAATGGCCAGTGTGGCATATTCCATATCTATAGTTAAATGCACATAGAAATCTGTGCCTATATATTGAAAGAGGAATTTGATAGACTGGGTTCTGAGAAGCCAAATTACTTAAAATTGTATCTTCTTTATTTTGCTGTTTTGCTTTAGTGATTCATCTCCCAAATATATCACCATAAATTAAAATGTCATAATGTGAAAAAAATCAAAACATACAAAGCAAGCCCCTTAAAATATTTTTAAATAATAAAGGGGAATATAGATGTAGACACACACACCATGTACCAATTCTAAACAGTCTCAATTTGATTGTTTTACATAATTGATTAGAAAACACATCTAAAAATCACCCAACTAAGAGATAAAGAGAAAATGGACACTTCTACAATGAATGAAAAGGTAGAGGAAAATGTGTTTGCCGAAATTATAAATGGAAAGTATTTTTATTAGCTGAGGCTTCCTTAGATCTTAGAAAGTTAAGGATAAAATAAACTCAAAACAAGACTAAGAAGCCAGCTAAACCTTTACAAAGGCAAAGGCTATCACTCTCTCCTAGGAAATAGAGAAGCTAACTTTCATCTGATGCACTGGCATAAAGAAACAGTAGGAATAAATTTTTCTTGAATACAGAAATATCAATCAATTCAAATTACACATACAAAAATAGGTAGGGCATGAGCTAGGAACCTAAACAAGAACATGAATGAGAACAAGAATTAGATTGAAATTTCATTTGGACAAGTATTTCCTCAATACTCGGTCAGCTTTTCTAAACAAAATCACAAACCTCTAAACTTACCTTAAGGAATAGAATCCAAGAATTCTGAAATCTAAACTATAGATAACTTATAGAATGAGAATACTATTTTAAATTTTCTTTTAGCAATAAAATAAGCAAATTACATATTTATGTGGTACAGACATATACAATTCATTATTTTCTTTTGAATTTACTGGAAAGCTGTCATGTCTCATTAAGATATATTTATCAGGTCCATTTATTTTTTAAGAAAATAATGCAGCCAAGAGCTTATTCAAATTTTTTTTTGGATATGGGCCCAAACCATTAAATTATGCATTTAATATTAGTAGCTTATTTCATATCTTACAAATTATCTAAGGTATAAGATATTGGATTTAGGAATGGTTCTAATTAAACATTTGCAAAATAAGAAATAAATGTACTTATTAGGTTTCCTATTACCTTTCTCTTATATAGCAAGTAATTGGTTAATTTAGTTTAAAATAAGGGCTAGCAAATACCTGAAATACTACTTTTAGGTTAAAATCTTGCCTGGCAATTTAACTGGAAATCAACTGATTAGGAAAATAGTTGAGATACTTTTATTATATTAATATACATGACAACTCTTAACATTATATCCATGTTCTACATATAAAGCTCTGCACATACTTATATGCATTTCACATGCATACCATATATACAAATACACACAAGTGTGTATGCACCCTACTGCTTTGAATTTTAAAGTACCATATATATATATTTATTTCTAAACAGAACAGACCACTTATCGCCACCCAGAGATGCATAGCTATGGAAATAATAATCAACAGCAGAACACATGAAATGCAGTGAGAAGAATGCCAGGCGGCAGGGATGCTTGGCGTCCTTCCCTGCGCTTCAAATATACACCTAAGCATAAGCATGATTGGAGAAAGAGAACCAAAATATTTCACTGTCAGAGAACGCAAAGAACTGCAATTCATTTCTATCTCCTGCGCTTGAGGACAATAACAATTTAATACAGGACCAGTGGATGTAAAAGAGATAAAACCCGAACAAACTGGGCTAGTGTCATCAAAGATTTGCTCCTGAGAGCTGGCAAGGGCCGGGGCGCCTTCACACTTCGAACACATCAACACTGTATTGTTTCTCCCCTCCAGGATTTGATATGAAGCAAAATTCATGGCCAGGTTTCTCACTGGTGGTGTCTAAAGTTCTACAGAAACCCCCGCCCCCTCAACACACACACACACACACACACACACACACACACACACACGCTCTTCTCTTATTTCTAAACACTTGCCAGGTAATCCTAAAAAGTTCACTGTAGATGAACTGATTGAACGGAAATCATTCCTATTAATTGCCATTTGTATGACTAAGGATCCCAGGAAGCATAGTTTAGAATATATAAAGCAATAGAAACGAAATCTTCTGAGCTGAGCAGCACTTTAGACGTCAAACAAAGAATCATTTTGTTTAGTCACTAGGCTGAAAGAAATGTTAAGGAATTTTTCACGAGGATCTAACTTGAGACCGAACATTAGGCCTACCTGCCAGAAGAACATCTCTTTGTCTCACTTCGCAGGAGTAAGGTTTGGTGGGAGTCTCATGATGCAGACCCATTGAGAAGTTACCTGCCCCTTTGATGAATAGCACCACGTATATAAAATTAATTGCATAAGTATGGCCCAGCTAATGAGATGGTTCTTATCTTTTCTCAACACAGGAAGCACAAGTATTTTTCTGCTGACTTGATACATTTTATAGAAAAGACTAAAGGGCTATGAATGAAGGGAATATCTGATTGAAAGGCCTCAAAGACACAAATTACAAAAAATTCAAAGATCTGAAAGATTTAAGTTAAATCTGACGTCCTGCATGAGTCTCCTTTCAAAGCTTCATCTCTGTTCCATTTTACTTTGCAAAGAACAAAACCAATCTCACTTCCTCACTTTCACCCCACTCCACCCCTTGCTCCGATGAGCATTTAAAAAAAACTGAATTATAATACCTTTCTTTGTGATATGACTAATATATATTACAGATCAGATTAAATCAAAGAAATATATCAAAGGCTGTCAATTTAAAATTACACACACGGAAAAGGCAATGATATCTTATTGGGGGGAAAACACTGAAAAAAATGATCACCCATGCAAGAGAATTAATGGATATCCACAAGGGCTTTGCTAATAACGTGGGTTAATTACCGCTGCAACACACTAGGCTCAGTAAATAAAGCAGCAGTGCACAAACACATTACGATGAGAAACCAGCACTGTAAGGACGCGCCAACACCATCACCCTCGCCTCTGCCCAGCAAAGGGAGAGCTGCTTTCCAGTCCTTTCTGGAAAAGGAGGATTTCTAAACTTATCACCAAATGTGGAACGGGTAGGGGACACACACAAATATGCAGACACAAAGAACTGAAACCTGGGCACTCACACACCCATTCCACATTTATTCCATTAACTCAAGAACACTTTTTCCCCCCCCCTCACTTCAAGGAGAAAATCATATGTTACATAATACATCTGGTTAGTCTGATGATAGATACTTTAGGTGAGTACAGTGGCTATTTAATGTTGAGAAAAAATATGATTAACTTGCGTGCTTTCATGACACAGTGGGCAAGATGATGGGAGTCTGTGGTCCCTGTACACATGCCTTCATGCAGCTGGCTATCACTTGCAACAATTTACAAAGAAATCATCTGAAAGCATCACCTACATACCTACCTACCTTGAACGCTGCAGGTGTTTCCCCCAATTTATAGAAAGGAAACGGGGAGAAAAGTAACATGAGCTTTGGTTCTGGAGTTTAAGTATTCTTTCTTGGAAAAATAAACTTAAAAGGTTCGTGAACAGTTCTCAAATATTATCATATCTAAAATGACTTAGGCAAGGTCCTCTACTTGCTTAAAAACAAAAGCAGGCTTCGTTGTAATGGAAGCATTCTTTTGCTGCTATTGTATACTTTTAATTTTTCCTCTGCCTATTTTTAATCCCATACATTTTGGCTTTAGAGTATTACCTGAGGCTTGGTTTCTTTACATTTACTTTGGCTTTTAAGAAGAAAAACTGAGCCTGAAGGTGGGGTGCGATAGGGAGTAAACCCTGAAATAGAAAGTGTAGACCATATAAAATAAAACTTGCATAGCTCCAAATAGGAATCTTAATACACAAATCTGTTTAATATTCAATGCGTGGATTTCAATGATCAAGCTGAAATTTACTAAACTATTCCCTCCTTCGATTTGCCTGTTTGGGGGTGTTTCAATTGCCTTTTCCTTCTTCCAACAGCTGTGACAACTGTTAAAACAGTCAGTAAAATTAAGTCTGCTCTATAATCCTGTAGTCAATGTTACATTTTAATCAGAGGTTGAAAGGCATTCTATGTGATGAGCACGCTCATTTAGAATGATTAGACTGACACATATGTCAAAATGAGCAGATATATTATTTTCATCTATTTATGCTCTCGGTTATTACTGCTATTAAATGTGAAACAAGCTTTCAAGTAGTATGTTCTTTAGTGTGCTGGCACGTTTCCTAAAATAAAAAATACATAGTTAGAGGTTAAACATTTTAGACTCTCCTAATAGTGGTCAATAAATTGTGTGAATCTTTTTAACAGCCTTCGAAGCAGAAATGGTCCAAGGTTTCCCCCCTTGAAATAGCAAAACTGCTTTCATTTCCCTGTATACACACACGTGATGGGGTTTAACCTAGTACAATTACTATGAATATTAATAGCATGTATAAATTCTGCGGTTTATTAATTGAGACAGAGAGGCAGATGCGTTGCTGAGCATTAGATCTCTCTGCCTGTCCAGTGAACCGCACAGCCATCAGCACGGCATCCGGACAATAAATCAGTTTTTTTTTTCTTTAAAGATGACTTTTAATTGAGACCAAAAAAAGAACGCTAGTTTGAATCTTGCGCCAAAGCCAAAAGGACATGTGCCCTGGTTTCATTTAAATGCACTGCTTAAGAGGCTTATCTAAACTAATTATTCAAATGAGCTAGAAGAAGTTAAATTCAAGAAAACTACTTTAAACAGAAGCCTCTGGAGGGTTTTTAAAAGTTTGCTTTGTTTATTTATTGACAGGAGAAAGTTCAGAAGCTGGGGGAGTGGTGGAGAGTGATTCCCCCTGACCCAGGGACATTTTAAACTCTCCCTGTCCACAGCCCCTGGGCATAGGGACCTGCAAGCTGGACCAGGCCCACCTACCTTTGTTTATTTTCTTCATCTTTATTTTCACATGATTTAAGGTTGCTTCTCTCTGAGTGCCTCAAAGCCAGGCAGGCACGGTCTTCTAATCGCTCTGCTTTCCCCCAAGTCCGTCCCTGAGCTAATATTCCCCAAGCGAGAGTGAGTGCGTGGGTGTCAGCGCGGACACACGCGGACACAGCCGGGCCACTGAGAAGACGAGTCTCCCCGACTTAATTACAAAGCCTTCCAACGTGCAGCCGCTAAGGACAGCTAGTGGACACCGATCTATAATGCACTACCTCATCTTCTAGAGTTTTCAGATTTTCTTCGCCATCCGGAGAGCAAAATAATTTGCCAAGAGCACTCCTTCCAGAATTATAACAGTTGGTGTTAAGGTAATGGGAAAGCAAAGCCTTATAACCGACTCAAGGGTAAGAGAGCTCAGAGACAGCAATATTTTATCTTAGCAGTGGGTTGAAATTAAGTTGATGACTTACTCATTTACACAGGAATGCTAATTTACTCCCCCTCCCATTCCAACGCAAATAAATGCCCCCATGTGCAAGCAGATATTCATAAATACGAATTCAACTGCGTGAATAAAAGGAGTACTTTTCTGATTTTTTTTCTTTTCTTTTTCACTGGACCTGGTAGCGAAACAAACCCACAATCTCAGCGTTGTCTATTTAAGTGGAAATCTGGAAAGTCAGAACTGTTTCTTCTTTAGGTGGGTTTTTTTCCCCTCCCTTAAATATTTATAATGTGTGAAAATCTCATGTTACTTAATGGACTGATTTGTCAGTTAAGTGCTGACTTAACGCTAACCATGCAAATAACATTATTCTAGCCCTGAACTGCATGAGGCTAGTTTTTTAAATTGTGCTCTGAAGGAGAATTAGTAAATGTGCAATTTTGCCTCTAACGCTGCACGCAAAGAAATGACAGAGTGCTGAAAATAACTGTCAAACTGCAAATACATAAGAGGCACTCAATAGTATAAATCATTTTGAATATTGTATTTTAAAACATCTTTCCTTGGGGAAATGGGTCCTAGTAAAAGATGCATTTTAACAGTTCACTAAGCATTTGTGCCAAGTGCCTATTCTTAGCACCTGAATAAGAAGTGACTGTCACACAGCTGTTTTTCCTGACAGTCCCCTAGTCTTGCCTCAAAGGTAACGCTGTAGTCAGAGAACAATTCTCGACTTACTGAATTAGGAGATCGCCCTCAGCACAAAAGACACCAGGCAGACATAAACAAGCACTCGTGCACACCGAAAGCCCAGGGCATTACCTGAATCAATGTGCAAAAGATACATTCTGTCCACCGCCCACCGCGCACACACGCGCGCACACGCGCGCGCACACACGCACAATCGCACACCCCCAAGCCGAGTTTTTAAAAGGAAAGAAAAAGGTACCTACTCTTCCTCGTAGTGCAGGGAAAAAGATTCAGGAAGGCAAAGTTCTACCGAATCCATGTGCGACCGGCAACCATTATTTGGGCACCCCAGCAATAAATCAAAGTTTCCTCGACAGAGCGGCGCGCAATTAACACAAATGTTCTCCTAGTGACAAGCCTGTGGGCGCAGCCAGTTGGGACCAAAGCTCTCACACTCTCCTAATCAAGGACTTAAAGCCCCGATTGGAGCTTATTAATATGAAGTAGGGCTTTACATATGCAGTCCCCCCGGCCCAGGCGCGCAGCCGATTGGGAGGCCGCTGCCCAATCAGGAGGGAGGCGACCCGAGCTGCCCGAGCCCGAGCAGGCAGGTAGAAAGCGGGGTGCAGAGGCGGGAGCCCGAGAGAAAGGGACCGGGACCTGCACCGTCCTCCCTCCCTCGCTCCCTCTCCCCGCCCTCTCCTTCCCTCTCTTCCTCCCCCTCTCTCCTTTCCTCTCCCCGACTCTCCTCTCTCCCCCTCTCTCTTCTCTCTCTTTTCTCTTTTCGGCGCTCTCCTCTCTCTCTCCCTCCCTGTCTCTGTCTCTGTCTCTCTCTCCCTCCCCTCTGTTTCTCTATCCTCTCCCCCCCCCCCTTCGCTCTTCGCTCTCTTTCGCTCTCTGGCTCTCTCTCTGCTGGGAAGCCTCCAAAGAAAGCTAAGCAAACTTAACTCTCTAAGCACTGGAGGGCTGTGTCTCGGGTGTCTAGTCTAAGATCTCCTTTTTCTCTGACCAGAAGAACTGGCATGCAGACTCTCAGTTAAACTGGGCAAGGATGCTGCGGAAGGTAGAGCATCTCCTTAGTCCTACCTTCAGTTGCTGGAGGGGGGACTGGCGCGGGGAGGGAAGGGGTTGCTGGGAAGCACTCTGGAGGCCGCGTTCACAGAGCACTGTACTTTCTCAGGGATTCCTGGTCCTGCATTTTCCTACCCTCCTCTTAAGCACTGGGCTTCTTCCTTGTTCTTTTCTTTTCTGTTCTTTTCTTTCTTTTTCCCTCCCTCCCTCATTCGCTCCCCTCTTCCTTCCTTCCTTCCTTCCTTCCTTCCTTCCTTCCTTCCTTCCTTCCTTCCTTCCTTCCTTCCTTCCTTCCTTCCTTCCTTCCTTCCTCCCTTCCTTCCTTCCTCCCTTCCTTCCTTCCTTCCTTCCTTCCTGACATTCTTCTAAACTGTTGGGACATGTGAACCACCGACTCCTCTTTTTCTGAGGTGCAGTGCAGTTGCAAGGCAAGTACAGAAGAGGCAAGACTATACCCAGGCCTGTGGCAGGAATGCCTGGGCCAATTATTCTGTGAATTTCTTTACCTGCTTCTCTCTCTCTACACAGAGAAATACTGTGGTTAGCTTTTCAAAACCAAGGCAAGCAGCTGCAGAGTGAACTGCATTCTCCAGTTTTGGGGGCGGGGGTGGGGGAGCCTGAGGGCTACTGAGGGCCAGAGAATACATTATAGGAATCTCAATTCATAGGGACAAAAATTCAGACTGCACTCTGCCCTCCTCTTTTTTTTTTGGGGGGGGGGGGTGGTTAGGGAAAGCATTACTAAACAGTGCAGCAAAAACATTCTTAACCATATACTTCAACACAAGCTTCCAATCTGAGAGTCGTCATATACACTTGATGTGGTTTTTCCCAAAACATCAGCTTTGGCATAAAATACAATATATAGATTTGTTCCTACATATACATGCCCCAAATGCTTAAAAAAATAACTCAGAAACATTTTGTAAATTGTCATACAGACTGATTCTGAGACTTGACTTAAAAATATAATAATTTATGAAATTACGAATTTTCAGACAAAAGTACTTTCTTTTTTTAAGAACAGGATATATGAATGCAAGAGGTTTTATTTTCCTTTCATAGTGACTGGTTTGTTTTTAGTTTCTAAATAACAAAGAGTTTTATTAGATTCTATTTTAAACTACAATATCATACACAAACACACACACAAATAGATACCAATTATTTGTAGCTCTCTGTATGGAGAATGGAAGACCCACAGTTTTTATATAATTCACATCTACTGCCTAACAACCGTTTGCTGCTTAATGCTTACCCATAGAAATAGTATAATCTCTGAGATCAAAATAAATTAGTTCAGATACTCAATGTGTGTTAAATTCACTAAATTAGAACTCAGCTTTCTCAACCCTCTCAAATTTTTCTGCCTTTAAATAATACAAAACACTAAGATAGAACAGTCACATTAAAATTCAAGATATAAAAATGACAGACATGCTTTAGTTTCCACAGCAGAAACGATTTCCCTGGCATGCATTGAGCCCTCTCTAAGATATAGGCCTGATTTCTTTTATTTGTGGTCCAAATGCATACAAGTTTCTACTTGAGAACTCAGATAGCAGAAACTGTGCCTGAGAATACTGTATAAAAGCAGGTAGTAAAAGCTTAATTACCAGTAGCATTATGCTGTCTATATTGTTAAATGTGAACTCTGCAATTAAGATGTAAATTTGGTTGTGAGCGATGAATTAAAAGAGCTTTGAGATGTAGGAGAAAATCCAACCGTTCTGCAGGCACCGGAGGGGGAAAAAAAGATTTGTCTATTCAATCTGAAATGAGACATGTAATCATTTTATAATTAAAAAATAAATAAAAAGGAATTTGAAAGAGTAACATGGTTTTTCTAAAATGTGATAAAAGAAATAGGGAAGCTAATAAAGCATTGAAAGAAAAATGTCTTGGACTCATGTGATTACTCTCCTGATTTCGGAGGAAACTGACATTCTTAGGGTAATGAATCAATTCATTGCACATATTTAAAAATATCCCAACAACAAAAACAAGAAAGAGATTTCCTTATTTTGTTTAGGGATTTCCTTTGAAAAAATTGAAAATATTCAGTGTGATCCTTCCATTCTAAGCAACTGTGCACAGTTCGGTTTTGCAGCTCTGCGGAGTCCTGCAACTGCATCTTTTGCATCCCTGGCCGGGCGGAGTAGGCCTGTTTCTCCCTTCTTTGAAACGGCTTTTGAAAGACAAGACTCATAGTTAATTATGCATGAGTGGACCTATAAGTCAAAAGTTATCTTTTATTTCCAGAATTTTTTCATTTCCCTTTGGGTACCAATCTGTCCCCTCATGAACCATTTGATTCCACTGGTGTATATTTCTAAAGACCTTTTTTACTCCAAGTCAAGCATCCATCTTCTTTCTGTGCTTACAGATGCATGTTCAAACACAGAGCACGGTCCCCACTGATTTCCACCCCCCACCCTGTGGTCCCTTGTGGCAAGGGGCAGAGCCCACTGTGACGGCTGCTTCTGAAGAGCTAGCATGTATGAGATTTGTAAGGTTGTTATGTTTTCTCCTGAGGATCACAGTGTCACCTCTACAAGTCAAAGTACTCTGATTCCACCTACTGTCTAGCGCATTTACAATTTAAAATAATATTGCCTGCACTAGCTTCAGTATAAATACCTCAATCGTATTTCCGAGTCTCACTTTCTCCCTTGAAGGAATCAAGAGTGAGAAATGGCAGAAAATAAACCCACCATGAGTAAATTGAGCACAAATCTTAGAAGAATTTTAATGACAAAATGGGGAGCGGGGAATAAAAAGAATTAAAACACTGAAGTGCACAGAAGCCCAGCGGTGGCTCATTGGTCTACATACACTTCACAATCTTACCACAAGGAGTCTACTCAAGGCCGGGTAAATGGAGCTGAGCAAAAGGACCCCTGATGACTGTTTCACAAAGAATACTAAAACATGTGTGCATCTCAGTCTCTTTAGGCATTGGGCCCTGCATTTATACCTCGTTACAACATCTTCCTTCAACAATTCAGCTACAAACATGGACACAAATTCATCCTCAGGCCCTAGAAAAACACGCACACACTCTCAGCAGAAAATATCTTACATTCTCATTCAAAAGAACAGAATTTTAACAAAAATTCTAAGGGGAAACAAAAAGTATATTCCTACATATTGTCTGCACCAACAATGTTCCAGTAGTGTGGTTTGGAGTAATTTTCCAGAACATTCTAACAATTTTTATGTTGATAAAAGGTGACACAAGGTGCCTAGCCTTGCTGTTACTGATTATTAATGGCGATTTTAAAAGCACCTGACCTCCGTTTTTGAAATTTAACAGAAAAATCTTTATGAAAACATTTATGGTCACCAGACTATTTTGAAGGTCCATTTTGATCTTACCTGGCTTGTTTGCCATGTGTTAAATATTTAAAACTCAACAAGGCACAACAAATTTTGATTTTTATAACACCTTGTAATCTGCTTTGCACACAGACCCTCAAGAGCCTAACACCTTTGAAATGCTGCTGAACTTCGTGAATCACCTGCCCTGCTCTCTTGATATATGGGGCCTAAGATAATATGCCATCCCTGCAGTAAGCAAACCAGGACAATTAAAAGCTACTGTTGTTCATGCTAAAAGAAAATCAACCACAAGTGCCCTGGGGAAAGAACCTTGAAGTATGCCCCGAAACAAGACTCCTTTCTGCATCCCCCTCTGAGTGGCATGACCCTGAGTGGGTGCCCCCACTTGAATGAGCTTCCTGGTCTACACAGTGGGATTTCTTTTCCCTTTTTCCCCAAACTCTTTCCATTGAAAATACAGACATCAGGGTTCCTCGACTTGTTCTCTGTTCCCACTGAACCCTTATCAATTCACCATATCTCATTTTCTGCTGCTTTCATTTCTGAGGCTCAGGCTTTGCTATGTAAGTTTTAAGTTATTTTCATGATTGGCACGAAGCACTTATTCCTACAGCAAGTGCTTTCTTTACAGAAGCAAAATAAAAAAACCTCACCTTTTGGACACACCTCTTGTCCTATAAATTTACCCCATTTCCAGATTACTAAGTCCATACAATAACAATATTAATAAAATAATAAGTACATTTTCATGGAGCAATTACTCTCCCTTTATTTAACACATCAAATTATTTTCCCAGTGTTTATATATGTGGGGGAACAAAGAATCATAGGAAAAGAAAAGAAATAGGGGTAATACAGTTTCTGTGTAATGAATTTGGTATTATTTCACTTTCATTTTGCAAAGCCAATAATGTACATGGTGAAATGGCTATAAATATTAAATTATAAACTAGTTGTCAACAGAAAAACTGACTTTAGTTACATTGTATTACTGACACACCCTGATAAAATACCACGTGTTTCATAGTATCTTACAAGCTTTCTATAATCTGCACAACCTGTATTTATAGAGCCATAGTTAACATTTTGAGATTATACATTAATAAATGAGTTTCAGTTATATTCTTTTCTGAATGTTAAGCACCATGAGCTAAATGCAGAAAACATTCAAGGTCAATGTCCCATTTTAGACCTTTTCAGGCAGCTGTAATATTATGATAATCAAGCTTAAAATATTCCTATAGAAAGAGTAAATTAGCCTTTTCACTTGAAAGATGATTATGATAAACAATAAACCTAAGAGAGGACAAAATCCCTATTTTTAAAAGCCATAAATTGTTGACTCAATCATGTGTGTGATAGTGTCCAAAATAAAGGGTAGCTTAGCTCTCCGAGAGGAAGTGGGCGGGGGGAGTAGAAAGAATGAACAGGAGGGGGGGCAACACAACAAATCGCAGGTGAGCCATCTTGCTTTGAGTCCAGTGAAATTATCCAATTTTACCTCATTACCCACCTTAACCACTTCTTTCTTATATAATATGTTGGAAGTTAAAAATGTTCATAAATATGGAACATCCTTTTGAGGTTTATTTTTTCAGGCTTGTATGACTGTTCAACACTATTTGAAAGTTCCTCTATCCTGTCAACCTTCGATCAAAATTTCAAAACAAAACCAAAAACTGAAACCAAACCAAATAGGTGAGATGTTTAGTATCTGGGATCCATATACACAGACTTAAAGAGGGGTATGTGTATGCACAAACACCTTTAATTAGAATTATGATATGCTTCAAAGATTCCTTTTTAGTTAAATACTTTTTTGTTGTTTGGGGGGCCACAAACAGTTGTATTTATGAGTTACTCTCAGTTCTGTTCTTGAGGGTCACTTCCGGTGGTCCTCAGGGGATCAGGTGGTGCTGGGATTCATACTTGGGCCTCCTGCCTATAGAGTATGAAGTCCGCTAGAGAAATATTGCTCTGGCTCTAAGGTACCTTATTGTTAATGAAAGCATTTGACAAAAATCTATTTCCCCCAACCATGGCAAATTAGGGCTATTGGGTTTATAATATTGGACAGATGGTTTCATAACAAGCGGGCTAGAGTCTGGGATAAAGAATTGGCCTAGGAATCCAACTTTGAACAAGGAGGCTTTAGATTAGTGTCACTTTCCCTTATGGCAGTCTCAGTTTTCCCTGGTATTAAATGGGGAGAGTAACATTGATGACTCTCCAAACAATAGTTGTTTGCTGTGGGGACAAAGCCAATTTAGATAGAACTGTACTCAGTGAATCAAGCACTTTCTGGATTATACCTGTGAATTTACAGTACTCACTCCTGATCTCTCAAGAGTGGCTTCATAAATTATACTGGCATTCGATACATAGAGCCTTTCATAAGTGTTAGTGCTACTGATCTTATATCTCATGGCAGGTCCATTTCTTTAGTCTTTATTTTTGTCTAGGGGTCAGTGTTCCTAAGAAGATTTAGCCCAAGTATTTCCCCCTTCCATGAAAATGCCAAGACTTGTCAGTGTAAGATGAGCCAAACAGCATGCTATAATGCTTCCATATCTCACTGGCTGATCGTAAAGATTAAAGATAAAAAATGCCTCATCCTCAGAGCTAGCCTCCTGGTCCATGTATGAGTATAAGAAAGACAGACCTGGTTACGTTGAGTGATTGCTGCACAGTCAACTACACACTGCCTACTAGGATGAAGGGGGGAGAGAAATCACTCTCCTTTTCTCTTCTTTGAAGACCATTCCTCCACATACTGCTCGCCCAGAAGTTGTCAGTAATGCTGTGGATTTTATTACTATCTAAGCACACACTCATTCACCCAAGATTTCCTTTGATTTGATACCCCATGAACTCAATTTTTTCACAAAGCTTTGCTCTTGTTACAGTGAATGGCCACTAATCTAGGGCAAAACAGAAAGTCTGGGCAATAGTGAATGACAAGCAGGGAAAGCCATGGGGATTAGGAGTCTATCTTGGTTACTCTAATGGTGAGGAAAATGAGAATGGTTAAGAGACTGAGCCCAGGTTAGAATCTCAGCTAGTAGAAAGATCCTACTAGACAAGATTACATACATACCTCCTTTTTCTAGGTTTAATAATAAACTAAATGTGTTAATCTCACAAGTGTCAGAGTAGAAAAGGCCAGTTGAGATTGGAGTCCTGCAAGGACAAAGGTCCCAAGTAAAATGCAGTGGACATCTGACTGTATACCAGATTATCTTTTGTTTTTTCCTAAAGCTTAGAAAGACATAGAGTTACATGTTAAAGAGAAGTGGAGATGAGTTGGTAGAAAAAGATATTCTTCCTTATTCCCAGCTCACTGTCCTTTCATAAGTAAATCTGAACCATTATTTCATTGAAGTATCCAGTTTATATTGAATGGCCACCCCTTTACCACCTTAACCTACCAACTGAAACTGGTGGATCTGGGCCAAGTCTCACTGTATTCCCAGGGCCAGGGATGGAACTGGGGAAATATATCTGTCAGTGATGCAGGGAACCAATGAATAGGTCTTGGATGAGTGAGTGAATGAGAGAACTAATGACCAATGTTATCACTTGGTTTATTATTATTCAATTTAAGGAGGCTGCCAAATCGAATGAGACAATTTAGCAGGATTATTATAGTAATACTGGGAAACCTTAAGAGACAAGGTGATTTTTTAAAAGAAGGAAAAAGGAGAAAAGAGAGTTTGATAGGGAGGAAAAACAGAAAGTCAAATGCTAAGGTGATCTATGAACAGTTCCCACGTAGCTGAGAACTTCCTTTCTTTTTTAGTTTTCTGTATTTCCCAAATGTTACATGGTCGAAATACTAAAGAGTGAAAAAGAAAACTGCATAAAGAAAAAAAACCAATGAAGTTTCATCCCAGTTCTCTAAGAATGTGAACATCCCCAGTCTCGTGTGGAATACTCTCGTTTCATCTGCTGCTTTTAAAACCACAATTCCAGATACATCCTGGAAACAAATTTTATTTCATCATTAAAAAAGAAAGTGCTGAAGAGGACTGCTGGAAGCAACACTGGCATTTCCTTATTAAGTACTCTCAGCATTTTCCAATCCATAAAGTTTTCTTAATAAAATGTTCACATGGATACCAGAAAGAATAGCCACACGGCTCCTATTTCTACTGAAGCTGAAACAACAGTGAACACTAGAGATATTCCAAATGGAGGATAGTACCTCTACTTCTGGGAGGAGAATAAGAGCATTCATTAATCAGCAGAAAAAGAAAAATGATCTTGCCTCTGGCTACTCTCTACCTCTCTCTATGACCTGCAATTCTTTAGCCAAAGTTTGGGGAGTGGGGCCGAGACAGAACCCATCATGTCAGGCACTGTCAGCTTTTATTTCTAGACAACCCTACTTGGAAGGCAAGAGGGGTGAGACCAAGAACAGCTTTCACTACTTTCCGGTAGGCTGATGGTTACAGCAGAGACATGAGGACAACCATGAACCCTGGTCCTCCCCCCAGTGTCACTGGGCCTACAGTTTGTCATTATACAGTGAACAGCTGACTGCAACACAAGCTTGAGCCCAGTAAGCCTGGAGTTGTGCAAAAACAAATCATATGATTAAAAAACCCATTCCCCATTTCCTAGAGCTGGTACTACTTGAATTAGGAAATATATTAAAGACAATTTCCGTTATTGAGAATAGAAAAGATATAGATTAATTTGCTCTTCGATAGATTGGAACTCAAAGCAAACATGTTCAATGTAATAAAGTGGATGCTTTTTAGAAGGGATACACACCTGGTGGTGCTCAGAGCATACTTGTGGCTCCATGCTCAGGGATTACTCTCTTGGTGGTGCTCAGAGAAGCCTATGTGACTCTGGGGGTTGAACTGAGGTCAGCCATGTGCAAGGCCTTACCTCCTGTACTCTCTCTCTGGTCCATGGTAGTAATTTTTATTACTTCCTGAGAGAAGTGTTTCCAAACATAAGAAGGAAAAGAAAAAGAAAACTGTACATTCTTGTTATACCATGATAAGGTACTAGCTCTGAATTCCTCATTTTTAAAAAATGCTATACCTTTTATATCTCCAGGATCAAGCTGATTCCTAGAAATCTTGATTTCTCCCTTTCAAATGACACACAAGACCAGAATATACCGTGGTAAGGGTACTTGCCTTGTATAACACCAACCCGTGTTTGATTCCCATCATTCTATGTGGTCCTCTGAGCCCACCATGCAGTGCCAGGGATAAGCCTTAAGTACCACTGGAGGTGACCCAAAAAACAATATATTTAAAAAATTTTAAATAATCAAAAAATTTAACAGACACACCTTGGGTGGGCGAGGGACTCTGTCTTCTTTTGTGGTGGGGACACTTTGTTCTGCCAGGGCCATTGGGACAACCACACCACCATTCTGGGCCACACCATACATTGAGATAGGCCTTGGGCAGTCATTGAGAAGCATCTGTGACCATCCCATCATATATCAGGGCCACATCTGGTGATTTCATGGGCTGATTAATTAAACTCGCTTTGTCTTAATTTCTTTGCTATCAAAATAGCCAGTGATGGGATGGTCTAACCTCATCTTGGTGTGAAGATGAAAATATCTCTACCTCCACAGTCTTTGAACAAGACCCCAATCCATTCCTCAGCCATTGATTGATAATCTCTGACTTCAAGGGTTTGGAGTTCATCCCTGCCAGAATTTAACATGGGCCCAAAGCTGAGATAGGATAATCTATGATCAACTGCAAAGTCCTGGCCCAGGCTCATCATTTTGCTATCAGGGAACTGGATAGAGGAAATGAAATAAAGCCCCGGACTGTATATGGTGAGAATCCTTGAAACCTATACTTCTCAGCATGTTGGTGCTCTGGTCTGGGGCAAAATCCAGAATTGTTGGGACTGGATTATCTCTTAAGTACCCCCAAGAATCCAAGAAAAGAGAGGCTTACAAAACAAAAACAACACAGGTTACTGTGAAAACAAATAAGAGAAAAAAAGTCAAGCCTAGGTACAGTTGCAAATGTCAGAAGAGAAGATTTTAAACATCTTCCCAGAAAAACTCTTTCTTTTACTTATTAAAGTAATAAATATTAAGGAACTATGGTTGACATAGTCATTCATAGTTGAGATTCAGATATGCAGTGTTCCTACACCAAGGCCACCAGCGTCAGCATCTCTCCAGTGTTCCCAGGTTCCCTCCCACTCCCCAGTCTGCCTCCAGGACAGGAATACTTTTTTGTTTGTTGTTGCAGTTTGGATGTCATGGCTCAGTATTATTCGCTCTGTGGTTTAGTCTATACATATACTGACCCTGTTGCTTCCAATCCATTTCTTTTACACCACCTCCCACTGGTTTCTCTCCATCCATCCTGATTGCTATGGCCAATGGTCAGACAAACTCTTTCTACTCTGATGGAATGTTAGTGGTCCATGTTACATGTCAGGCCCAGAAATGCCAGGGGGCTTCCAGACCTTCTCTAGCCCTGCCAACGAGCCCCAATTTTTTATTGTTTATGTTTTTTTTCTGGACTCCACGCCAGGCTGTCTTCTCTCGGCCATAGCAGAGGGGGGCAGGTGAGAACCCTCCCCACCCCAAGGGACCTAGCCCTGGGAGCCATCTCCACTACCCAGCCGCCGCCACGCTCCAGGCCACTTTCCGGACCACTTGGCCACTTTCCGGACCCCGCGGCCATCTTATAATGGACACATTAAAATGGACACATTATAAGACACTTCCAACCCATTTTCCATAATTACCACACCATATTTGATGGAGTTCAGACAGTAGGCAACAAATCATAGAGAGTAACATATATATATATATATATATATATGTATATATACATGTATACACAGTTCTTTTGCCACAGGGTTAAGTTCTCTCAGCTATCACTGTATCACTGTCATCCCGTTGTCATCGGTTTACTCGAGTGGGCACCAGTAACATCTCCATTTGTCCCAGCCCTGAGATTTTAGCAGCCTCTCCTTACTCATTTTTCCCAGTGATTGGAGAATCTTTTCAGGGTCAGGGGAATGATACCTGTTATTGGTTACTGTATTTGGCGTATCGAATACGCCATGGGGAGCTAGCCAGGCTATTCCTTGAGGGCGGGATTCTCTCTGTAGTTTGCCAGGCTCATGGTTTAAGTTTTCTCAGCCATACTCGGGGATACTGATGCCACAGTTGCCGAAGGAGGTAGGACAGTTCAATGATTTGATAGTTCAAAAGTGCTGAGGGTCACCAGAGGTACCACCAAGGAGGTGTTCTGGTGTTGGGGGGCATGTGATGATAGGGAATGGACTCTGGGTCTCCAGCTCACAGGCATGTGGCGGAGTGCAATGCTCTCTGCCTGTGTCCTATCATTCCCTCGCTGGTGCCCTTGACTAAGGACCAACCCAGGGACTATCGCTTGCAGGATATGTCTTCTCCCACCTATGCCTCACTCTGGGTCCTGGGGATCACTTTTTTGCTTGAAAGATTTCTTTTTTAATTCAAATTTTTGACTGTCCAGGTGGTATTCAGTAGATCCCAGCTGGGCCTGTGGCTCTAGGATGCCACGGTACTTGGGCCCTGCAGTGCCAGGCATTGATGATTTGTGCCAGCCCAGTGTGTTCAGGGCTACCAGAACCATATCCTGTAGTTCTTGGGGTTCTTCAGGGCTGCCTCTGGAATGCTCCAGGGAACCAGGTGGTACCAAGAATTGGATCCAGGTCAGATACATGCGAGGTCTGTGCACTAACTGTCCAGATCTCTTTATTATATTTTTGTTTTGGGGGTCACACTCAGTAGTGGTCAGGGCTTATTCCTGCTCTCTACTCAGAGATGTGATGCTTAGGATCAAACCTGGGTGACTGCATGTAAAGCAAGTACCTTTCACATTTTCCTACCCCTCCAGCCCCTCATTTATTTAAAAAGAAAAGTGGTGCTCAGGGTTTACTACTGGCTCTGTACTCAAGAATTACTTCCAGCAGACTCAGGGGACTATATGGGATATAGGGATCAAACCCAGATAGGCCATATGCAAGACAGCCACACTATCTGCTGTACTATAGCTCTGGCACCTCATTAAAAAAAATCACGGCTGGGGCCCTGCTACTACTGCAAAGTTCATCAATCAAGAATCAGGGGATCACCTGGCTCCTCGGCAGTATCTGGCTGTGTCTGGGCCTCATATGAACCCACTGAGTCAGCATATCAGGAGGATGTCCCCAAAAGGCTCTGAACTGCAGTCCAGGTGGGGGAAGAGAAAAAAGAGAGACAGCAGAGCAGGGTGGCTTAGGCTGTGCTGAAGCATGTGTGAGAATCTAACCTTTTCTTGCTAATTAACTCTTTAAAAATTGATTGCTATTCTCTAGGTAGTACGAAGATTTGTCCCTCCAAATAGAAAGAGGACTACACACACCTTGCAGAACCTTTTGGCATCTATCCCCCAAGCACAAAAATGGTTCAGAGGGATCTGTGACACCTATGTTCACCACCACACTCAGTACAAGAGCCAAGATATGCAAACAAGCCAATTGACCACTGTCAATGAATGGATCAAGGACCTTAGCTTTCCTGTGACACCACGAAGCCCAATTTTCAGTCAGTGAGGGTTTATGAAATTTAGTGAAAATCATCTGTGACACTGTGAGCATCCATGAGCATGAAGGCGGCGGGTAGGGAAGGCTGACCTTGTAAACTTTTTTTGTTTGTTTTGGGTCACACCTGGCGATGCACAGGGGTTACTCCTGGCTCATATACTTAGAAAATTCTCCTAGTCATGCTCCGGGGACCATATGGGATGCTGGGAATCTAACCCAGGTCGGCCGCATGCAAGGCAAATGCCCTACCTGGTGTGCCTATCACTTCAGCCCCCTGACCTTGTAATTTTAAGGAAGCTCTAGTACCAAGCCTTGGATCAAAGCTGCATGGAGACAGTTAGACAAAGCATTGACACAGTATTGCAAACAATTCAGTTCAGCTACTTTTCGTGTATATCCTTATGATTTTAGGCAAAATGAAAAGTTCTGCAGAGTGCAGCTTTTCTTTCTAACTGGTACTAATGGTCAAGCAGAAAAGTGTGTGTGCATGCATCTGTGTGTGTGTGTGTGTGTGTGTGTGTGTGTGTCCTTGGGCAAGAGGAGGGTGGTAAATACTAAACAGAACTACAAGATACCAGACTTAAGTGAGATACAAATTGCTCATTTACAATTACAAAAATTCTAAAACTTTCCAACTCCTGGAGGCATTCCTGGACATATACCCAGATTATACGTCTTTCTGCTTAGCAAAATCTTGCTTATCCTTAATGCTTAGTTCATGCTGGGGGGCACAGGGAGGCCTCCTGCTGGCCAGGAACCCAGCCCTGCCACTCTCCTCTGCTAACTAGAGGTGGAGGCTTTCCTCGGATTCATTGGATTCTCCCTGGACTCTAAGCTTCTTGAGAATAAAAACGGCGTTCATCTTTATAAATAATCCCAGCTCTTTGGACAAGTGTACAAAAGGTGATCTCCAAAGACTCATTAAGCTGAGCTAAAAAGCTGCCTGGCTGTGGGAACAGGCCGGAATGCCTAAAGAGGGAAGAATAAGATGTCAGGCAGTGATAGCTTTACTTTTATAATAACAAGGAGCAAAGATGATTCCTCCCCGTAAACCAGCTTCGTGGAGCTTTCAGCCCTTTTATTTGAGGTTAAGTGACCCAGCTGCCAATGCCTTGGCCCAGTGGGCTGAATTGGTAGGTGCTTTGAAATGCTAATGTTTGATTCTCTAGAGACTGGCACGGAGAGACCAGACTGAGGGAATCTATTCTTGTGAATTCTCAGGTCTCTGCTTGGACATACCCTGAAGATAGAACTCGGCCACCTGCGTTTTATCCAATCCTGGTGATTTGACTCCAACCCACCCACGCCCAACTACTAGATGAAGATAACAGAAAGTGAAGATTCAGGCTTCTGCCTCTCACTTGGCTTTTTTAATAAGTCCCAAACTCATGCTCAAGGGCTTGTAACAGAACTCTGGTTTCTCAGGAAAATGAGATATAAGGTGCAAAGAGGGGGCCAAAGATAATAGAAGAGGGGAAGGTGACTGCCTCCATTCAGCTAATCTGGGTTACATCTTTGGCATTGCATTTGATGCCCTAAGCATAGCCAGGAGTGATCCCTGAGAACAGAGCCAGGAGTAAGCCCTGAGTACTACATATGTGAAAGACAGAGAGGAAGAAGGTGAGAGAGAGAGACACAGAGAGAGAGAGACAGAGAGACATAGACAGAGATAGAGACAGAGACAGAGACAAAGACAGAGAGACAGAGAGATACAATAAAACGTCCTGTTTCATTTGTGGTATGGCTAAAACAAACAAAAATAAATAAGTTGCTAAAGATAAAACTGCTGGTGCCCTCCTGCTATGCCATTCTCCCTGCAGTCATCCTGGAAGTGTGGCTGTAGCCACAGGTTCTATCTTGCGTCAGGACTTGTGACCTGGGGAATGTCAGCCCTTTCCCTGCCCAAGACTGCCCTTTGAATCAGTGACTTGCTATTATTCTATGTTTAATAGACCTGGCCAGTGCAATATTTTTATCTGGCTATAGTCCTATCTCTAAATTCTCTGTTTTGAATGAATACCGATTTTGTGACATGAAGTCTGCTATATAATGAAATGCAAACAATGAAAAGGCTAAATCAGTTTACAAAAAATCTATTTGTCAAACAGAGTGGAGATGTTCCCAATTTAGTCTGGGCTGTTCAGGCGCCTCTTGATAAGGGAGTTAAAATCAGAGTTGTTGGCCAGATGAAAATAAAGGCATCGACACCACCAATATATTTTCCTTTCAAAAGTCTTTGTTGGAACTTGTAGCTAATTAAATGTCCTTACACAAGAGACAGATACACATAGAAAAGCCCCAGAATTTTCTTATAAGGGGGAGAAGGCACCAGCTTGCTGCTTTCCAGTCCATAATTTATATTCCTAAACAGCTTTATCAGTTTGTGCCTCCCACTTAAAAAGACAAAAAGCAAACCCCTACAATGTGGGAGGTGTTCATTGTTCAATTTGGGATTCCAGAGATTTCTAAGCTTTGCACAGCAATATGCTTACCATTTAAAAAGAAGAAAATAGTGTTTTCCACCTACCTTTCTCTAGAACTAACAGAGCAAACCTTCAAAACGTGATCAAGAACTTGAAGAATCCACATTTTTATTTGTTCTACTGCCCTCGCCATGGGTGTGCTTTTGCTGGTGGACATGTGCTGCATTCATCTTGGCACCTATTAGAGTGACTTGGATGATTCTGTGTCCTTTTAATAGGGAATTTTATTCTGACTGATGTTCTTTAGTTCTTTTACCACTTGCTCCATTGAACTAGTTCACTGGACAGAATTTAAAGCATTAATGTTCAATTTTTAAAAAAATCTAGCCTGTAAGTGATTTTCAGATGTAACAGGTATTTAGTTATCATAGTTCCTAACCTGAATTTCTGCTTTTTAAAAAAATGTATATTGGCTTTTTTGGCCACATCTGGACTCAGGGATTTCTCCTGGCTCTTGCTCAGGAATCTCTCCTAGCACAATGTGGGGGGCCATATTCAGTGCCTGGATTTAACTAGGCTGGGATGCATACAAGGCAAGGGTCTTACTCATTGTATTATGTCTCAGGCCCCTCTCTCTTCTCTTACAGATTTCCTTAACAGAAGACTATCCCAGATCCTGGATGCGAAAATAGCATCACCTTCATGAAGGGGCCATCAAGGGCGTTAGAATCTCTTTCAGCTCTGTGTAGTTGATATAATGATGATTTCTTTGTACCTGCCCAGGGCCTCTGACTGCATACACATCTCCCTCAGACTAGAATGCCACCTCCACGAGTCTGCCTTATCCTAACCACAGATCTTCTATTTGGAAATTTAGAGGGCCTGATTGTTAGAGGCATCTCTTAACATGCCAATGCATACTAGTCCCAGATGAATTTGTAAGTCACTTCATTCTTCTCATTAATTGGTGAGCTCCATAAAGGCAGGGAGAAGACTTCTGAGTGTCAGCAATGGGGCTGACAGAGGGTAGCTGTCCTATAACTGCTAGTTGGATAAATGAATGAATGTCAGCTACACCAGGCACATGCCTTCTGAGCTATATAGAGAAAAGGTATTACACTGCCTTCTTCCTCACCTGAAAATGCTGGCAAGTGGTTACGATAAGTTTGTAAGGTTTAAAGCTCCCCTTGCTTTACCCTTAACACATCTCTCTTCATAGAGTGAAATTTCTACCTTCTAGGTCTCTGGTAGTGGGAGATGCCTACCTCCCTCCATTTTTTTCTGCTTCCTCCTGATCCGACTCAGATGCTAGCTTCCAGCACTTTACCCAAGGTCTGCAGAGCTTCAGGACAAAATTTCTGAATTTGTCATCTGTGATTCACTGCCTAAATTCTCTTTCTTGGCAGATATCTCACAATTCTGTTTTCAACCACAAGAGGATAACAATCGCCACTTGATCTGAGCATAGGAAATATTTCCCTTGTTCCAGGATTTCTGCTCCAACTCCCTGACTGTCAGAGCTGGCAAGCTCTCATCTTGATCATACTTTTCACAGATGTGCTATCTCCCTACAAAGCAGGAGAGAGCTTTAGAAAAGTATCTGTTCATTTCTTCTTGGGAAAGGGGAGAACAGAGGAAGGTGTTCTGAGCTGGGTCTTGGAAGATGGCCAGTGGAGGAAAGTTTCTGGGGCAAATCAAACAGACTCCAAGTCTCCAATGGACTATACTGTCCTTGAAGACAGGAGATGCTTGATTCATAGAGATGGTCCCAACTGACTCACTATAGGACCCTGCATAAAATGGATTATCTAAATATATTTATTTAATAAGACTCCCTCCATTCCTGCACGAACTCCCTCTGAACTCATAATATGGATGGGGCCTATAGTAGGTCCTCAATAAATACTTGCAAAATAAACAGTATTAGAGTCCCTCAGTTCTTTAAGAAAAAAATGTGAAAGACAGGGACAGAGCGAGTAAAATTTCCACTACTAGTAAAAAATTCTCAAGGAGATGTAAGTGGGCACAGATACAAAGATATGCTTTTTTTGTTTACACACTAAAATTAAACTGTATTTAAAACTAGCTTAAAATGTTGTATTCACATCGCCCTCTGGTGTTGAACTTTCCCAGACAAGAGAAACCCTCAAACTTACCGTTGAGGAAGATCTGACCTAAAAAGAAAAAAATAATAATAAAATAACCAGAAAAAAAAAAGGGTTCAACCACCTTTCTTGATAAATGCTCCAAATGTAGAGCATTGAAGAGGTGAAATGTCTTTCAAATTTGCCTCAAGGTCATGGCAAATTAGGGGACAATGGAATGAACACAATACCATCAACTTAAACATTATTGGATCCATTATACCTAAACTGAAATAAAAACATTTTTGCTTCAGTTTTTAAGATTTATTTTGTTTTGTTCTGAAGACACACTCAGCAGATCTCAGGATGTATTCCTGGCTCTGTGCTCAGAGATCAATTTTGGTGGTGCTCTGGGACCAAATGCTAGGAATTGAACCAGGGTTGGCCACATACAAGGAAAGCACCTTGCCTGCGGTGCTATCTCTTTAGCGATATGGGATGGTATCATAGGTAATTGCTAAACTGGCCTAATTTAACCTTTGGTCTAAGTTAGTCACAACATGAGGTTCATCAGAGTTCCCTGGAAAGACACCACCATGTAGACCAAAGGCATGCTTTCAAACCCAAGAATTTCTCCCCAGAGCATATAATGAAAACTCAGCCCTGTGCCAGAACTGCAAAATCAGAGAAAATTATTGAAGAAACAAAATTATAACACTCTCTTGTCTTATAACTGATGGTAGGAGGAAGAGGGCACCGGTGTGGCTGACCCCTCCACCCTCACTCATAGTGACTCTTGATACATAGGGCAAACTCTGAAAGGAATAGCAGCACCCAAACTGACTTGGGGGCTCTGCTGAAGAGCTCAACTTCTCATACGAAAAATATAAAGTTATTGGTATTCAGAAGACTCTGGAGAATGGGTTTCATTTTTCCAAAAATGAATAGCAATTTTAAAGGACATCTTAGCCCCAGAAACACCAAATCTGTACTGTGGATCTCGACATGATTCCTATCCAGTGCAGTTCTGTACACAGTCTATGTGCCACCAAGACCTCTCACTGTCATTATCACTCTCATTGTCATCACCCTCAACCACACCCCATCCTACTCCAGCTGAGATCTCCATGCGTAGTATCATCATTGGTATCAGTCATGTAACCCAGTCATTGTATTGACTGTTACAAATTTACAATGGTCTGGGACAGCGTGCCATGTTTTACAAAATTCGATTCATTGGAACCTCTCCCTCACCTTCAGGCTCCAATTTTAAAAATCATAAAATGGGTTTAATAACTTCTCCAACTTCCCTAGTGGGTAGGAAATGGGCAGGAAACATTCACAGAACACTTATCGAGCACACTTCACCGTTCTATCCATGCCCTGACATAAAAGATCTTCCTTTTCTTGCATTTGCTCTTAACATCACACCATGTAGAAAGTTCCTATATTGAGTGATTTGCTGCATACCCCACGTTTTAAAGAATCTAAAGTGATAGGGAGATTTGGAAGTGCTCAGTGTTTGAGAAGAGCAAAGCAAAAGAGCTCAATCTTGAACCTGGACAGACAAGAACTCAAGGAGAAGCAAATGCATTGTTGCTTTGAGTCCCTTTTAGTTTACTTCCACACAAATGGCAATAGAATTAAAACTCCAGGGCATCCAATTCACATATTTAAGTACAAGTTCTCTGGCAAGCATTTTTCACATTATTGTTAGCACTGAAGTAGGCGCTAAACGAAGTATTTACACACAAGAGAAACGCAAGGAAGCATCAACCCTACACTACTCACAAGTTACTTGATGTTTTAATCAAATCTTTAGTTTCATTTGAGACTAGTCCTGTACTATTGGGGAAGTGCATGTCTGCAGGCATGTATGCACACACACATGTACCTTTGAGCACACTCTTGAAAGCAAAGGTCCATCCACCAAGAATAGGAATCTACAGGTTCAGACAGAACCCACCAACCACTACTACCATCACAAAACCATTAAGTTTAAGAAACACATACACACACATACAGGACTTTTAGAGGTTATTCCCACATCTCCCCATCTTTATTCCTGGCAACACATGCTGAGTTACCTACAAGGAGCCTCTTTTTGGCTACAAATTTGTCCCTGATTCCATCTGTTCTTCCTGCAACATTGCTGGCCATCTGCCATGCGCACGACACCAGTCTTCCTGATGTCATCAGATGAGGCTTTCTCTGGAACCCGTTTGTGTCACTCTCTGGGTGAGAACCAGGCACATGGACATTTCTGCAATCCTCTGAGCAGCTTTTAATTTGGGTTCCCTATTCACACATGTCTGTTTCTGCTCTATTTACCTAAGTTCACAGCCTCCTTTACTAGAGTGAAAAATAGAATTACAAGTTCCTCCAATGACCAGCTGGGCCATCTCAGGGCTCCATAGTTTTCCTCTTGGGACCAGCTGTCCCTCAGAGGTGTGGCTCTTGAAGACAGTGACCCCTGGGACCGAGAGATAGTATAGGAGGTAGGGAGCTTGCCTTGCACACTGTCAACCCAGGTTCAGTCCCTGGCAATGTATATGATCCCCTGAGCATGGCCAGGACTGAATCCTGAGCACAGAGCCATAAGTAAGCCCTGAACACTACCGGTGTGCCCACAAAACTTAAATAAATAAATAAATAAATAAGTCAAATGAAAAGTTAAAGAGAAAACCCCTGACATTCATGTCCTGTAATTTCTTTTCTCCTTTCATTCACTTAACCCACACCTGTTATTCCAGACTGGATGAACAATCTTGCTTTATTTTTGTTTTTTGGTTTCTTTGTTTTTCTTTGGGGCCACACTCGGCTGTGTTCAGGGCTTACTCCTGGCTCTGCACTCAAGGATCACCCCTGGCAGTGCTCAGAGGACACATGGAGTACCGGGAATCAAATCTGAGTCAGCCACGTGAAAAGGCAAATGCACTGCCCACTGTACGACTGCCCCAGCCCTAGAAAGAATGCTGGGGATCCCCCAACTTTTTCTTTGTCCAACATCTCCCTGATGTGGCCACATAGGCTGGTTTGGTGATGGGTTTGCTGGGAATTTTCTGGGTCAGCTCTGTCCCTGACAGGGTGAACTGGGATGGAACAAACCTGTCTGCTTCCCCATCTGGGAAAAACAAACTGAACAAAGGGCAATGACTACCTTGTTGTGGTATAATTTTCTTTTCCTCTTCCCCCTCTTGCATTTTGGAGAATAAATAGTCCACTCAGGGGCATTATTGTAGGACACATACCACTTGGGGGGACTGGGGGTAGGACAGGAAGGGGTCTACAACTCTGGTGGAGGGAAGTGTCCGACTGGAGGAGAAGGGGGTGCTGAAAGATGGGAAAGTGTTTGGCATGAAGCCTTATCAATAACAGTTCTGTAAACCACCGTTCAGAAACGCTTCATCTTTTAAAAAAGGGCTTTTCCTTGAGGCAAAGTGGTAGGCAGGAGGCAAACAGGGGTGTGTGGGGGGTGGGGGGGACAATCAGTGGAGGGAGCAGACACTGGTGAGGGGATTAGTGTGGAGGCAGCATATGCCTGAAACTATCATGGACAACTGCACAACTTCATAGTGACTGAAATTCAAACCAATAAAACTGTGACCAAGAGGAGCACAGGGATTAAGGCACTTGCCTCCTGTGTGGTTGACACAGTTCAATCCCCAGCACCACTTACATCCCCCTCATCACCACCAGGAGTAACCCCTGACCACAGAGCCAGGAGTTAGCTCTAAGCACTGTCATGCATGCTCCTCAAACCAAACAATAAAATATTATCAGAACTACTTTTGCTTTCTATCTCTCTCAGGAAAAGTCAGAGGGCTTTTGTTGTATATGGTCAGATATTCTAGGCTGAAACATTTGTGGTTTTCATATAGTCTGACCTGGACTAGCATAACAACAACTCATGCTATCATTTTGTAGGGGCTAAAACAATAAAACCATCAGGATTTGCTTAGGCACTGCTCTCAATATGAGAAGTTTGGTGCCAGGGGGACATGTGTCACTGGATATTGAACCCAGGCCATGCCCACCTACCTATTAAACTATGTTTCTGGTTTTATTGTTGTTATTTTTAAAACTATATTCAGTATTTCATATCCAGAACTGGTACCACTTCTCGATATATATATATGTGTGTATGCATATATATGTATATGTGCAAGCATATATATGTATATATATGATCTCAGCTTTTCTAAATTATGCATGGCAGGTGGAATTTATTTATAAAAATTTTATTGAGAGGTAGGAGTAATAAATAGTACAGTGGGTAGGGCATTGGCCTTTCAGGCCGGGTTACATCCCCAGCATCCCATATAGTACCCTGACTCCTTCTAGGAATAATTCCTGAGTGCAGAACCAAGAGTAACCTCTGAGCAGTGCTGGATATGGCCTCCAAACAAAAATAAAGAAATAATTTTAATTAAAGCAATAGTGTACTATAACAATATATAATATTCAGGTATACATCATTATAGATTAATATCTGTCTAGGCTACAAGAGGTTCACCACTAACTGGGCAATGACCTAGGTGTGAGACTCATTCTTCAAGTCATAAAAAGGTAGAGAAATATAGGAAGTATTAGTGGGTAATATTGGGTTTATTATAAAATTTGATGTAGAGTTTGTGTCAAAGAAAAAATAGAAGAATCCTTGAGAACCACCTATGTCTCAAGCACTATGGCTGTGAACTTTACTTAGATTATTTTGCTTAATCTCAAAAATCCTCAGAGAGGTACTTCATGAAGTTATTATGTGAGTATGTGCGTGTGAGTGTGCAAGAGCACGCCCGTGCATGCACCTGTGTGGTGCCTGGACCTGAATCCAGGCTTCAGACAACACAAGACAAATGCTCTACTACTGAGTCAAATCCCAGGCTGTGCTATTCACTTGCTCAGATTTGCTCATCACCAAACCTACACATATACACGTGGGAATGATGATGATTCCACTCTAGGAAGTAAAACAAGGAAAAAGCAGTAAAGGAAACTCAAATATGACAATCTAGCCAGTGAGTTAAGGAAGCTAGGGGGGCCTCAAAAAGGACCCAGGTCCCAGAGGCCACACATGTGCATATTTACAGTCTTTTACAGACATAAGTAAGGTAGGCCTAAATGAGGCTGATAGGAAAAAAAAATTAACTCAACTGGTAAAACACTGAAAATTGTAGGCAAAACGCTCTAATGAGCAAAACATTTATCTCATGTGTCAAATGTTTGACATCTCTTCATGGGGCCCACAAAAATGAAAACTGTGAAAGTGATAAAAGCCAATGTTTAAATCTGTGCTTAAAGTCCTTCATTTACATAGCCTTTCCCCATCCTGGCCTGATACCAGAACAAAATTGCATCCAACTTCAAGATACAGAAGGAGGTATTCACATTGGAAATCATCACTTGAAATACTAAAATCACTTATTTACATTTACTCTTTTCTACAGATGACAATTGGTTGGGGGTTACAAAGGACTTCTAACAAAAGGATTTAAAAAATCCATTATTTCACCCCTAACTTGGTGTTCTTAGATCACAAGCTACACAAGCAAACATTTCTCCCTAATTCCGGAAACTATCCATTTGTCAAATAAGTAAATTGTGCAAATTATCTTGCATAAAATTCTGAACATCTGCCTTAAAACAAAGGTTTTTTTAGCATTTTTTTCTTCCAGATATTAAAAGAGACCTAGGGATGTTATCAGTGATGATCAGCATGACTTAGCGAAGGAAATCTTGCTTGGAACCCATACAGTGGGCAGGATGGAATGGGTACCTTCTAAAAGCCAGCCTGCCTTACTAACTTCATTCACTTGGAGCCAAATGCATCTCTGCAAAGTTTCCCAAATTCTTCCCTACACCTAGTACCTTTTAGTTATTCTACCTACAGAGGAGATAAATAATGAGTGTTTTCCAGATTCTAAAACTAACATTTCAAAAGAGTACATACATGGTCTAGGGACTCAGCAAAGCCTTCGGAGGCATAGGCAAAGCCCAAATCATGTCCTGACCCCTGCAGATTTCCTCTGTTTTAGCCCTTCCCTCATGCATGGGACTCTAGAGCAGTACCCTGTGACACAAAGTGGTATGTGACTTCACCTCTGGGTCCAAGGCTGGCTCACTGCGATTCCTCCCACAGAGCCTCCCCTCAGCCTCCTCCTAGATCTAGCATCTCCAGGACTTAAGGAAGAAACTGAGTCCCAGCTCCTCTCTGGCCCAACCCTTACAGCCAGCTTCTATATGAATTCTCCAGACTTCTCTGAATCAGGAATATGGGTGCAGTCACAGCCTTTCCTTCTCTGTGTGTGAAACCCCAGGATGATGGTGAACATGTACGTACATTTACTACCACAATATCTCTGTGCCAGGGACTGGAGCCATACAGTACAGCCTTGCACGTGGCCAATGTGGGTTCAATTCTCGGCATCTCATACGGTTCCCCGAGCACCATGAGAAGTGAGTCCTGAATGCAGAGATAGGACTAACCCCTGAGCACAGCCAAGTGTGGCTCAATACCACTCTACCCTCCCCAAACAATCTCTGTGCCAAACCCTGTACAAATTCTCACTACCAAAATATTTCATATTTTACCAAATCCTTTATCAACACTGAACACCCAAATATCTAGGGGATGAGGCAGGATGGGGGTGCGGAGTATGGCTCTCCTGTCCATATCATGGCAATTTGTTTGACTTTGGGCAGGGGGAGGGGCATCATTCACTCTTCCTAAACCTGAGATTTTACTGAGGTGCAAGAAAAGGCATGAAGAAATGCATCAGTTTTTATAGTCTACTTAGACCTCCAAATATTTTTTATCTATGAAAACAGTATTTGATCAAAACAAGGTAAAATAGTGCTCAGGGGGAATTAAAAATAATGATGACAATCAAAATAACAAAGAATAAGACCAATGAGTAGAACCTCACAAAAGTCCACCCTCATTCTGGAAGGAATTTGCTTTGAGTCCATTTTGCTTGCATTTCTCTTGACACAGCTGGAAATGTGGTTTTATACAGATCCATCGAAAGAGCTGGCAAGCTACCTGTGGCATACTTGATATGCCAAAAACAGTAACAAATCTCATAATGGAGACATTACTGGTGCCTGCTCGAGTAAATCAATGAACAGTGGGATGACAGTGATAAAGTGACACAGTGATACAGATCCATCACTGGAATTGGAAGGAAAAACACCATGTGAATCTGCACTCATCAGAAGAAGACCTGAAGTGTCTTGGATGCCACTAGGGCACCTTGGTATGACTTCACTAATTTACCAGTGTAGCATGAAAGAAGCTTTTTACAGGAGGGAGTAAGAGTTCTTGGTTCATCTTGAAAAGGTTGTCTTTGATCCAGGTCTGACTGAGATTCCTGAGACAAGAAGACACAGACATGTACCACTGTGTCTTCCTGATCATTCAACCACTCTCCTTGGACTTTCACCTCTCTTTATTAAAATCCAGAATGAACAGAATAAAGAAAAGACACTCCCCAAAAGAAGCAAACCCTTGCCCAGTAATTATAAAGAACTTTGCCTCTTTCTTTTTTCCGGGGTCTGAATGTGACTTGGTCTCTTTAGATAAGGCTATTCTCCACCCTTACAAGACACGTCTAACTTTTAAGGCACAATCGCACAGGACCCTCAGGGGATTCAAATCAGTGCTGGTTCATGGTCAGGAGTGAGTACAGCAACTTGGTGCCAACTTACCATCTCCTGTTCCTCTAAGTCACCCGTGTTTTTCAAAGGAGGGATCTGGAAGGATGTGGTAGGGTTCACCAACATTATGAAACTCACTTGAACCAAGTGTTTTATTTTGTGGAAGGGGAAGTGAGGCAGAATACATGTGTAGCACAGATCACAAGTCCATGGTGAAAGGAAGAGAGTGTTGCAAACTACAAACGCACACATCCCACTGAAGACCCCACTGTGCCCTGCCAGGACAGAAGTAGATAGTGGTCTAGACAATGGTGACTGTCTTTGTGCTTATTTATGATATACAAAAGAACCCGCTGAAATTCTGTTTGGTTCAGGTTTGGTTTAGGGGCTGTACCCAGCGGTACTCAGGACTTACTTATGGCACTGTGCTCGGGAATTATTCCCAGCAGGGTTTGGGGACACTCTATGGTCTGGAAATCATAGATCAAACCCAGGTTGACTGCATGCCTTATCCCCATGCTATCTTTTTAATTGTCCCTGCTGAAATAAACTCTTTCCAGCAGGCAGGCACCTGCCCTGGTCCTAAACCCTGAGAGGAGGAGAGAAAGGCTGGGACTGCCAGGCTGCAGAGGACATACACGACACCCCCAAGGGTCTACAGGGCCGACAATGCTTTAAGTCCCTGCACAGGCTCTTTAGCCCTCGTGGTCCTCCTGCACAATGTTACCAGCTGCTCCCAGCCCCAGTGGTCCTTGCTCTTTGTCCCAGCTCAGATTCCCTGAGACCTGCCCTATGGCATCCGGGCGAGCTGCTTCAGCTGTTTTCTGTAGCACAGTCACATCCGACTTCCTGGACCTTCGGATGGAACAAGAAGAGATTATAAAGCACAGCACTTGGATACAGGCAGGGTGGGGAATGCATTGGCCTGGGTGGGGGTTCTTGGCAGAGTCTCAGGAGGTCAAGGGGGCAGGGAGCACCCACTTAATCTCCTGGCTGTGGGGATCAATGGGGTCCCCTGGTCTTCAACTGTTGCACACCAGCTGCTTAATGTAATTCCCAATGATTCGCTTGAACGCAGTTGTCATTGCTGCCTTTAATTTAGTAAAACACATAGCAAAGCCATGTTCTTTTCAATGTTGTTTTAGTTTAAACAAGGCTCACAGGCCTGTCTTTTTCATGATGGCAACAGACAGAAAGTCAGTGCTAAGGAATGTAAATGCTGCAGAGGAGAAGGAAATCTATAGGCAGCCCCAGAATTTTCTCTCCATGGCTAGGAAATCCAGAGCGAGAATACAGGGTTTACCAAAACGCCAAGGGCAAGCAAAGCAAAGGAAGCAGAACATGTCCCACTTTCCCCTCTGTTATGGCCCACTGAAATAGGCCCTTTCTCTCCAGGTACTTTGGAGCAAGACCACAAAAAAATACACATATAAAAGATCACATGTTTTTTGCACCACAGTAATACTCATTATAGAAGTTCCCTACATGAGTCCATTTAGCTCTTTCCTCCCTGCCTTCCTTTCCCTTTCCTTCTCCTTGATGTCTTCTTTCAATCCCTTCTCTGTCCTTCCTTCCTTCTTTACCTTCCTTCCTTCTTTTCCTTCCTTCCTTCCTTCCTTCCTTCCTTCCTTCCTTCCTTCCTTCCTTCCTTCCTTCCTTCCTTCCTTCCTTCCTCCCTCCCTCCCTCCCTCCCTCCCTCCCTCCCTCCTTATCCTCCTCTCTGCCCCCCCTTATCTCCTTTCTTCCTCCCCTCCCACTGTCAGTTTTCCCAGACCTGTTCGCCAGGAGCACTGCAGGCCTGTGCTCTGGGATCCTGCATTTCTCTCGTGAACAACAGAGGGCACTGAAGCCTCTGATCTGCGCACTCGCCTGGGAGGAGCAAATTGATCCTGGATTTGGGGCCAGTTTATCCTTCAGCTGCAGACCCCTCCCTCCCCACTCCCTTCCTCTCTTCCTCTCTCTCCCTCCTTCTCTTTCTCTCTTCTTCTCCACAACTCCCCACGCCTTCATCCTTTCTCTCTTTATCTGCATTCCACTTCCAGCTTTCAAAGCAAGCTTTAAACAGCTCAGATTCGGTAAGTGTGTGTGATCTCTTTTCCCTTTCCTGATCTCCTGGCTTTTCTGATTAGGGATGGTCCTTCTCAAAGCCTGTCTCTTCCCTCTGACTGCCTTCCTAACCCCACCGCAGTGCCATTCATTCAGAGATGATGCTGGTGTCTTGGCTCCTACAAAGGTAAGCCCATCGGGGACGATGCTTCAGTCACTTGTCCCACCAGCTACCACCGGTGACACAATGGTCATGCAAGGTCGCAATGAATATGGGACAGGCTGCAACCCACCTCCTTTAGGAGACGGAGCTCTTGCATGTAGAGAACAAAACTCAGAGCCAGGAGGATGTCAAAAGTTTTGCTGGAATCAGCCAAGCTGCATCATCCACCTCCCTGCGGCCTTTCAGTCCAGAAGAAATTCATTCAGAGGCACTCAGGAGCCCGCTCTGGGGCTCACCCTGTTCTCAGCAGGAAAACTAATCTAGTATTTATGAAGTCCCTGAAACACCGGGGCTCCCTGCTCCCCACTTTTGTCTTCCGCCTTCTCCAGAGGCTCACCCACCCATCTTTCTCATTACGAGTCAGAGAGACAGACTGAGTGGACACCTAGCCTGAAGTGCAGCCCCAGCATGCAGGGGCTTGCTTACCCTTAGTCTCCTCGCACACAGGAGGCAGGCGGGGGCTAGTGTATTGGCACAGCAAGCTCAGCTCTCCTGCAGGTCTGCTCCAGCTGACACTGCACTTGCAAAGCTGTCACAGTCCACTGACAGAGATCTGGGGGCCAGGAAAGGCTGAATCTTTGGCTCCAGCTAAAGGGCTAGTGAAGATAGCAAAATCTGAGGGTTCCTGAGAAGATATGCTGGGTGAGTGGCACACAGCGCCAGTTCGAATTCCAAAAACACTCTAAAATCAGAGAGGGCCCCAACACCGTTCTGGTGTCAATGATGGATGGTGGGAAAGATTGCTGGCCTCTGGGGGGCTGGGATGTCGGGGATGGCTGGGTGCATCCGTTCTTTGTCTTTCTCCACTATCCTGTTTCCCGACCTTTTCCTCCAAGCCAAAGGGGCTGGGTCAGACTGGACTCTGAAACCATAGGTTCACCTGTGGCTAAAGGGGGGCAGCTTCTTCCTCAGGCAGGAGCAGGAAAGAGCTCAGGACACAGACCAGGTCTGAGGGTTCAGGAGTTTGCCCTGGAAGTGGGGGGTATCACTGAGGGGCTTTACCTTTGGGGAAGAGGCTTAGTACACACGTGCCCAGCGCCAGGAGCCAGAGGCAGCAGAGCGAAGAGGCTGCATCAGTCACGCCACAGCACGGGTGAGAGCGTGGGGAAGCATCAGGCCACATGCACAGACAGACACGCTGCGCAGTGCAGACCCTCAGCTCGCAGGGCAGCAGCCTCTCCGTCCCGTGAAGGGTCCCGGGGAGGGCCCTGCTCCCAGGCAGCAGATGGGGAAACTGAGAGCAAGAAGGACTGGATGCCCACGTAGAAACCACTCTGCAGAGCGAGGGAAAGCAAACTTTCAGCAAGACCCCAAACTGGCCTTGTTTGTTTCTTTCAGACAGCTTTCTGTTTGCTGAAGTTTTTGTAGAGATTTCATTGCCGGTTTTCTGGAAGCTTCTACTCAAGGCAGTCACAGGTGTATGTGGTAAGAAAAAGGATTTCCTAGGGACTCAGGAGGCACTTTGCAAGAATTCATCTCAGCTGCCCCAGGGGGACAAACGAATAAAAGTTTTTAGTGAAGTTAATAAAATGCCAGACAGGAACAGATTCTTTACTTTTGTGTCTGCTGCCGTTCCTCAAGCAAACGAAGACACACACGGCTCTTTACTGCTGGTGAGGAGGCTCAGGATACGCTGCCGAGTATCCAGGTCTCTCTAGAAAGAGCCACTGGACACAACGTCAAACCAAATATCAGGTCCATCTGCATGGCATGGAGGCAGTACGATAGGAATTTACTCATGCCAGTAGTCACTCACATGCACTCTTGACATGTTTTCTTATACCCCAGTATTTTAGGTGCATTAGAACATCAATAATCAAAAGCCTGAGTTCCAGAAACAGGATCTAGATGCCTGCTATACCTCTAAGAAATGGTAACACTTTGCCCTGTTATTTAATATGCAGGTTCTCAGTTTATTCCCCTGTAAAATGGGTTTGCAGACATAGCTAATTAACTGGACTGTATGGAAGAATGAAATGAAAGGAGGGATATCAGTTTGGTTTCGGGAGCAAATTTGCTTCAAGGAGAACCCTTTGCTATCTTCTCACTCAACTGCATTTTTATCAAAAGATTAAAAATAACAGAAAAGCAAGATCAAGAGCTAGTGGTTAAGTACAAAGAAGCATGTTGTCTCATGGCTTTTAGTGGGAATCTTGTATTTGATGCTGCTTCACTATATTCCGTAGCATACGATGCTACAGAAAAAGATAATTGAAGGTATACAGACACACACATAGCCACACAAACACAAACACACTCACATATATGTCACAGTGTTGTTTGAAGTTCCATTGACTTTTGGGGGGAGGGACCTCCCAAGCAGTGCCCAGGACACCTGGGATCAGCTGGGCTAGACAGCTCCATGCTGAGACTGGTGGTGCTCAGGGAGCAGTTCCAGACATACAAACTGGATTCCTGTGCATGTAATACATCCAGCTGGATTCTGGAGCCTACATCCATGCCCTAAACATGTTTTTAACATTAAGGCTTAAAGCTAAGCATTACTGCTTAAACATGCACCACTGCTGTTTGTTGCTGTTGCTGGGCCATGCCTGGCAGTGCTCAGGGCTTACTCCAGGCTCTTGGTTCAGGGGTCACTCCTGGAAGGCTCGGGAAACCATGTGGGATACCAGCGATCAAACCCAATACAACTCTTCTTTGCAAAGATGTATTGATGCAGTTAAGTGCTCAAGCAAAAGAGGTTCATGCCCATGACACTTTGCCCAATATTTTGTCCAATTCTGCCCAATACTCTGCTCATAAACAGAGAAGGTTGGTATCTATAAGACAGGGCCAAATCTGTTTATCAAAGACTATCTTTAAAGTCCATATTAACTATGATAGTTAATGTCATTTCATTGCATTTGGGACCTATACAATATAAAAGAATTGTACATGTGCCTATTCTCTTACATGCTTGTCTTGAAATATTTCCAAAAAGTCTGTAGTTAGAGTCTAAATAAATCCAAATCTAACCCCAGGTTTCTTTGTGGAATTAATGTTGATGGTTAATGACTTCAAAGCTGGGTGTAAGAATCCTGATTCTAATGTCAGGGAAGCATGAGGGTGGTGCTGGTGGGTGGCAAGGGAGGCAGTAGAAAATAACAGGTGTGGGTGTCTTGTCCATGTTTCCTTCAGAGTACGTGTAAAACTAGCCACCAGTGAGACTGCAGGCCACCGGAAGCGGGGCTTCCCTCGGGCCCTCCTGTCTGCACGACTCCCTTGCACTGCTGCCTGCAGGGCTGTGGCTTGAAATTATGCTTCACATGACAAAGTCCAGTTCATTGCCGGGCTGAAACTTGTCCAGAGAATTCTAAAGAAGAAGCTGTGTGTGTATTGAACAAGGATCAGCCTTGCAAAGGGCAAGAGAGGGAGATGGTGTTAGAAATGCTCTGGGCACACCTGCAGATACTGTTTCCAAGAGAGCAGCTGAAGAGGGTCCTGTCCCTTTTACATGTGGACCCTAAGACCAGACAGGGGCACAGGAGCTTCCACTTGTACCTGCTCTGCAGGGAGCTCTGGGGTCTTGGGCATTTGCCAGGGAGGTGGGCAACTATCCCTGTTCAACACACACAAGCCACTAATTTCTTGTTCATTTATTTCAATTTTACCAGAATTCTTCAAAATAAAAAATAACCAATAATAATTTTCTTTAGGATTCCATGGGCAAGATCCAAGCCAGACAAGTCCTTCAAAACTTATCCTTCAACCCCTGAGCTCTATGTGGATATGGGCTGATCTAAATATTTCTATCCAGATCCCTAACTTAGAATCCTGTGCCTTACATGTCTAGGTCAGCTGAGTGAAAGGGAAACAACTCAGACGGCACCAACTTGATACCTTGTCATCAAGAAAGGGAAATGATTTGGTGGGAACTTTGGGAAGAAACTGCTCCAGCTCATGACGGGTTCCACAATGGGCAGACTGTTTCTCTGGGACAGTCTGACCAAGGGACAGTCCAGGTGGGGAGCATAGCACTCTTCCATACATATAACAGACACTTGAAGACAGTGACCAGGCCACCAAATTCACTCGCACGTAGCCTTAGAAGAGGCGGGTTATGACAGGTGATGGGAGAAGGCCGAGCTGCGCCTGTTCCTACATTCCAGCCGGCCTGTGAACACACAAAGCACAGCACAGAGAAGGTGCCAAAGAAAGGCTATTTTGTGGGCACAGAAATACTCTCAGACCTTTACTTTATAAACGGATAAGATATTCTTCCATTTTACTTTATTTCCCCAAAGTTACAAGTGGGTGTGTATTTGGCTTACAACTTCCTCAATGATAGTTTTATATTTAATTGACAAAGATGGAGCAAGGACCACAGCTGATTTTCAAGCGTAAGTTGATTAGAGAACTCCAAGGCCTGGATTGTCTTCGTTCCTTTTGGAACTGCAGCCCAGCACTTAGAAATGCCCCCAAGCCCAGGTGATGCATATTACACTGTGAAGAGGGACACTGCTTAAAAAGTGTTAGAACCCAGGATTGAATGGACTATTATACTTCTAAGTGCAAAGGAAATCCAGTTTTCATCATATGAACAAGTATTTTATTTACATGCATTTCCTTACATATCCCTCTTCTCTCCTACCAGTGAAGCATAATCTAGATTCAGAGGAATTCCCCACCTCTGGTCTCCCAATTCTGTGGCTTCATGAAGGGAGGCTCTATCTGAGCTCAGGCCACACAGATGTTTACTGATGTTTCTATTTAGGGTAATAATCAACTGATCTAGAGGGCAGGAAGCACAGCACAAAGCCATTCTGAGGATTTAGCAACATAAAATGTTGAAAAGCTTTTCAGTCTCTTGTGTGAGGGAGTTACTTACTTGCATTTGCTATCTTGGAGGATTCTAGTTAAAAGAGGCAAATTCTCTCTCTCTCTCTGTCTCTCTCTCTCTGTCTCTCTCACACACACACACACAAAGAAACCACAAACTTTCTCTCTCTCACCCACAGCCTCTACTTGGAGTAGCCCAGAATGTTGCCTGGCCTGTGCAGATTACAGAGAAGTGAAGACTAAGGCTCCTGAAACCCGAAGTGGTTTCTATCCTTGAGGAAGTGCATATTTCCAACAACGGGGACAAATTTCTACTCCCACTTCTCAGAACCAGATCTTAAGGAACTGTGTCACCTGAGAACCACATCTAGCATCTGCTGTGGCTTACAGTAGCTGTGGAATAAGGATAATTGAAACCACAAGGAAAAGATGCAATAAAAAAGAATACCAAAAAATAAGAGCTAAGTAATAACACAACAATAAGGACTCAAAAAGTTAAATGCTCGGCACTCAATAATAGGATCCTTCGGTCCATCAGAGTCCAACTACTGATGTTAAAGTGATGTAGAAGTAGGGCTTCTCCTCTTCCCTCTGCAGTTCAGGGTCATCAGAAACGGGTGCTATTATAGACAGGTTCGATGACCATCAGAGACCGGCCATTTCCTGACTCTGGAAATGGACTGATGTGCTGTAGCGGGGAGAGATAGGTTGAACTATCAGCACTTCGTGCACGTGAGCACAACTTGGATGCACCTGGAGCTTGAGCAGAGAAGCTGTGCTATAGGAAGCAAGGCAGCCAGCTTCTTCCTCTGTCTCGGAGAGCTGGGAGACGGCAGCTCCATCTCTCACATACCCTGAGACTGCGAGATGGTTCCTTCTAGTCCCTTTAAAACAGATTTGCTCCAAGTAGAGGTAGGCTGGGGTAGGGAGGGGGATGGCGGGAGGGAAACGAGGCGCATTGATGGTTCAAAATGGACACTGGTGGACAGTTGAGTGCTGGATCATTGTATGACTGAAATCTGATCATGTACAGCTTTGTAACTGTATCTCATGGTGACTTAATAAAAAAATGAAAAGTAAATTAATTAACAAATTGGCTCTAAAGAGATGGATGAGGGTAAGATTTCCAGATAGGGAGATTGCAAATGTCTAAAGGGAAAGATACAGCTTTGAAGGAGCCCTCAGCTTCCCCATCTCCTATCTGAAGGTTGTCATTGCCACTTGCTGCAATGCTTTACTCCAAACAATTCATTAATTCAAACTGTAAATCTTTATTATAAAGATTTTCTTCTCAGAAGCAGTCATTCTCTCTGCTCTGGTGGGGAGAGGGTGATTTGTTTTTTCGTTACTGGTTATTTATAAGATATCTACTCTAGATTAGTCCTGCTTGAGTGACATTCTAAATGGCCCCATTCCCCAGCTGTGCTCTACTTCTGATGGGGGACTGACAACCTCTACTTAGAATGTCTTTCACGGGGCACAATGAAGTGTAAAACTGCTGGGAAAAAGCCCATGTTTCAAAACAAACCATCTCTATAATAAGCACTTAAAACACTTTTCATTAATATATTTCTTTGTGTATAAAACAAAAGCTTAATGCTGCAACTTGGCCTTTGACAATTTTGTAAAAAAATAAACACAATTTCAATCTTCGGCTGGATCCAAAATCACAAAAATGTAAGACAGGCTTCTTTGAGAGGTTACCCATGCTCATTCTCTCAAAGCTGGTGCAAATTGCATTGTTTGCAACCCAAATATCAAAACTTCCATGTGGATTAAAAGGCAAAAGCCTGGATTAGTAAATACAGAATCTAAACAAGCTTTGTACTCAGGTAGCAGCAAATCCCTTTGGTCTGGAGAGACTCACCTCCTGCCTCACCCCTCTCTGACTCTGCAATTCGGATTTCGGAGTTGTAGATATCTGGGCACTACCCTGTAGATGGTTTTGCTCTCTAAATTTTAAATGCCTGGATGCAAATCAAATCAGACTCCAAACATATCAATAAGTAAATGTCTAATGTATAATTGAACTAATAGATATCTCTCCTTGCAGTCCAGCAAATGCTCATGCCAGCTTTAGGCTGCCAGGAGCTTCAGGAGAAATGAACAAGAGAATAGCATGGAGGGGTAAAAGTGAGGAAAGGAAGTAAGGAAATTCTCCTGGGCGGAATCTGTCAGGAGGTTAGGATCTCCCAAATGCTTCCCATCAGTATAAAAGTGCGCCCCAACCCCCAGGGCTTCCTGCCCTCACCCCTCCACATACACTCAGGCAGAACAAGGCGAGGCTGGGTCTCCACCACCCTCGCCTTGTCCCGTCGTCCCCAGCACCTCCAGTAGGAGCCTGCAGGCACCTAGAGGTGAAGTTCTTCAGAGCTCTCTGTGGCTATCGCTGGTAGGCTTCCCTCGTTTATCGCTGATGAACAATGGCGCTGGAAGGGGCTACGTCTGTTTAATGTCATTAGTGATTGTTGCATAAAACAAACAGCACAGCCCCGCTCGGCCACAGCTAATCTGAAGTCGGAAATGTGGCGGCGCTCAGGGAGCACCTCCACAGGGTTTGTTCTCGCCAACGCCGGCTTCTTAATCTAGCGCAAGTCAAGGCGCTTATCTCTGCTCAGTTCAGGGATTTCTTTGTCCAAACACTGAACCAAACCCCGAGAACACTGTGCATCCAGAAACTCTTTTAAACCCTTTGGGTCATTTTCTTTTAAAGTGACTCCAAATCTACAGCGTATTTATTTATGGACGGCACCATTTTACCAATGTTTTCCCAATACTGACAAAGTCAAATTCTTTTTTCAGGTTGGCGCCGAAGAGCTAATCAGTGAGTTGGGGAATCCTGATAAAAGGCTCAAAGGAGAACAAAAACCACCTTTTCCCGGTCTTTCCCACTTGGGGAAACCCGTTGTTCTCTCTGGAGCACTTGTCTCCTGTTCTGCTTCTCTCCATTGCCATTTCTCTAGGCAAATTCCTCAAAGCCAATCTAGTGTACTTCCCTAAAAATAAACAAAAAAAGCAACACCTTTACCCATCTGGAAATAACAGGTAAATCAAAGACTGCTCTCTGGTTTGGGAAACTCTAAGACTTAGTAGAGTGGGGGTGTCTGAACTCCTGCAAAGATCTGGTTATAAGCATAACTGGGTGTTTTTATAACTATTGTTTTATACAACAATATTTTTGTCTAGTTTGTATTAGGTCCTAAGGATGCTCTTGAGTCCTCCCCGTGCTGAAGTTCACTAACTCATTAACTCAGCCCAATAAACCCTCAGAAATTGGTCACCCCTTTTCACCATAAAGGGGAAAAGAGGTGCCGGAGGGCACCCACTGGTACAGAGCAAATCCATCACATGACCCTGGCTTCTGTTCCCAGGCAGCAGGGCCTATTCAAATGTCAGCCACAACCAGCCAAAATCCATGCTACAAGGATTAGGTATAACTCTTGCGGAATCCCACGAGAGCTTGGGCTTCCACACTCATGCCCTGCTGCCCAAGGAGCTGCCTGAGACCCCTGAAAGATGACCTGGTTTGAGGCTGTCCAGGTGTCTTTGGCTTGTGTGCCCACTTCTGGCTTCATGTGTGGAGGCCACGCCCAACAACCTCCCAATTTCCTTTTCAGAATTCAGCACCAGAGCTCCAGGAAAGAGAGTTTTGCCATCAGAGGCGGGACTTCCTAAGGTGCCACAGCCCTTGGTCCCCACCAGGCCCCCACCCGTATTCCACTCCCTGCCTGGCTGGTGCCGTGCCCAGTGCTGAGTCCTGTAGCCTCTCCTGCTGACTTCCTGTGGGTGGAGGAAAACCCTGTCGTTGGTTTCACATATTTTGGTGCTGTCTTGTTTCATGCTTTAGGGGGATGGAGATACGCTCAGCAGTGCCCAGTGAATCTTCTCAGCTCTGTACTCAGGGGCTGCTCCTGGCAGTGCTCAGGTTGGACCACATATGGTGCAGGGAACTGAACAGTAGGCAGCCGGTCAGCCGTCCTTGAGGCCAGCACTTCTGCCGCTATACTCTCTCTCCCCGCCTGCAGCTGTGCTTCCTGAGAAGGTATGATTCCCCCCCATCTGGAAGCCAATGGCATTTATGGGACAAACTCTCTACAGAAGTGGGCTGGCCTCATTCCAACCATGGTGGATCTGATGGGATGGAACCAGATCCTTGCTGTGATCAGCTAAGATCCTTCAAATGGTTGTTAACGGAAATCTCTGACCTGGGAATCTGTGGTCTTAAAAATCATCTACTAAGAGGAGATGCAGGCCATTCTGGATGGCACATGAAACCCACCAGGGCGGGAAGGAGCAACTTCAGTGGAGGCCACTACACAGAGTGTGGCTCTTCACTCGACCAGGGACACTGTTGTTTGGACAAGCAGGGCTAGTCCAATCAGACATGTCACCCGAGAGCCTTTCCTGCAGGACAGGCGCCACCTCTGTGCGGTGGTCAGCGATGGAAACACTGCAGCCCCAGAAACATGGAGAAGAAGGAACAGGGTCACACCGCCTGGCTGTGTGTGCTCATTTAGCTGTGGCACATCAGAGTGTGGAACGTGCACACTTGGCAGTGGCGCCTGCTGCAGACAGCCTCACCCTGGTCATGCTCGCATGCCTGCTTGCTGGGGGTCGCACTCATTTTGTCCTGATTCTTGTAGTGCTCACCAGGTGGACTGTAGTACTCACACTACAGCTCACACAGACCCCAGAGGTTGGACTCCTGGCCACAGTGCTCTGACATCTCCATAGATGTGCTGTGCATCTGGGGTCACACCCATGTACTTTCAGTGCTCACACTTCTGGCTGCAGTGAAGCCAGAACTTGCTGAAGGGCACCAGGAGTCACGGACAGCAGAGCTGCCCAGCAGAAGGCACAGAGCAGCAGGACCACGTGTTGCATGTGTGTGGCAGTGGAGTCTGAGTGGGGCTACCTCTCGGCTCCCGCCGCACGAGACTCCCCACTGAGCCATCTCTTGGCCACTTTGAGGACTGTTTGAAACACTTTACAGGTATGAAGGGCTTAATGTTCTTATTGTTCCTCTCCCAAGAGACAGAGCAGCAGCTTCGCAGGAGACGCGACTCAGCAAGGCTACGGTTCCCCAGCAGAAAGGCCCCTACCTGCGGGGGCAGGTGCTCCCTGTAGGAATGTGACAGCAAACAGAGGGAGGAGCACAGGAGTGGAGAGACAAGAGTGAGCCATCTGGGAGAGAAAGCAGAAAGAGGTGGAATGAGCAGGCATGGGGAGGGCGGGGGAGAGAGACTGAGAGGAGCGCTGCTCTGACTGAGAGCCTCTCTCTTTCACACAGGCCAAGTGAATTCCGCTGCTGCCTCGCAGAGCTTCTGAACAGGCTGTTCCTCACCCCAGGCACTGAACTAATCCCGGGCTTTAGCTGAGCTGCACCTGCTGAGTGGAAGACACCTCCATTGTAGCTTACAATTGGAGCATTGCAGATCCCCGGCTGGTTTTCACCTTTCAATTCTTCTGATAGAACTTCTTAGAACAGGAGCAATAGAGACACCAACTCAGAATATCGTGTGGCAGCGGAGGTAAAAATAGAAAGTGGTAGCAAAGCAAAGCAATCTCGGCAACAAATCTCGTTGAGCGAAGCTGCCAGGCTCTGATCTCTTCATTCCGCAACCCGGACGGAGCGGAGACGTGCTCGCCCGCGTGGAAATGTGTGAGCCAGGAGAGCCAGATTCTCGGCGTGGGTCCGCTCTGTCTCCCTTCCTCACCGGCTTCTACGTCATCCGTTCTGCTCACACCTTTCCTCCCACAGGGGACTGGAGACCCCAGGTCTTACCTGTCCCTGGCGGGGAGGCATGCTCAGAAGACAGGATGGTTTGAGCTCTGTGTTTGTGTCGGGGGGTGGAGGGTAGGGGTGGGGGCATTCTGTGGCAAGCCTGGAGGAAGGGATAGAGAAGAAATGACCCAAACTTCTCCCTAGCGATTTGATTTCCTTTTTGGGGTGCAGTGGTGTGGGGGGAGTGGGGAGGTTGGTACCATACCTGGCAAGGTTCAGGAGCTACTCCCAGCTCTCTGCAGTGGCATTACTGCCTATGGAGCTCAGGCCCCCATTCCCAGCAGTGCTGGGAAGACATTCTGGAAGTGTTTCCAGAGTCAGCTGCATACCAGGCAAGAGACTTAACCCCTGTACCTTTTCTCTTCAACTTGATTTTCACAGACACTCCCTGCTCCTCACATCTTTCTCTTTTGCATGTGCGCAGTCCAAGCTGGGGGCTTTCCAAGACCAGGAAGTGATATGGGAAGTCTGTTCATTCAATGTGCATTGCATGGCACAAGTAGTTTAGACCTTAGGGTCTGCTATAGGAACGCAGCAAATTCTATGGGCTGCAGTGCTAGAACCTGTCCTTTTGGCATTTGTACCTGACTCAGTAGTAACAGGTGTCTGCCACTGGATGAGATGGCAATGAGTATTTTCTTTGTTAAATATCAAGGACTTTGTGATTTATGCTGAAAGTTGCACATAGACATTAACCTACGATCAGCATATGAAAGGGAGCTATCTCCTTAGAAGCCTACTTCATCCACCTAATGTGACACATTCTGTCAGACGTTAGTCAGATGAAGGCTCTGGCTGGAGATGCAGCGACCCCATCCATTATTCAGTTAGCATAGATCTTATATATTTGATTGTGGTTACTACATAGTTTCTTTTTCTGCTCTCCACCAACTTCTCCTTCCCTACAAATAGAACTTGATAAAGCTCAAATGACATACAATCACTGAATTTAAGAAGGAGAAGGAAGTTTCCAAGCAGATAATCCAACTTCTTGTTCCAACAGATGACTGAGGCACAGAAGATAGCAAGACACTTATGTCCAAGGTCATAAGAAGGAGCAAACGCAACTCACACTGTACAGGGCTGTGCTCAGCACCATGACTCAGCAAACAACCAGGAACAAGATTTGCCTGTCTTTCCATGTTCCTTATATTTTTAAAGCTACATTGTCTTCCTAAAGGAAGAAAGAGGAGAGAAGAAAAGAAAAAGCAAAAGGAAAAGAGAGGAGAGGAGGGGAGGGGAGGGGAGGAGTGGGGAGGGGTGGAGAGGGGTGGGGAGGGGAGAGAAGGGTAGGGGAGAGGAAAGGAGAGGAGGGGAGAGGAGGGGAGGGGAGGGGAGGGGAGGGGAGGGGAGGAGAGGAGAGGAGAGGAGAGGAGAGGAGAGGAGAGGAGAGGAGAGGAGAGGAGAGGAGAGGAGAGAAGAGAGGAGAGGAGGGGAGAGGAGGGGAGGGGAGGGGAGGGGAGGGGAGGGGAGGGGAGGGGAGGGGAGGGGAGGGGAAAGGGGAGGAAGGGAGGGGAGAGGAGAGAGGAAAAGGAGGGATGAGGAGGTGAAGGAAGGGAGTAGACGGAAGAGGAGAGAATAGAATAGAAGTGAGGAGAAGAGAGGAGTGACTATAATTTCAAAGGCACAATTTCTGGAAAATAAGGGCACAAGGAAAGGAGAAATTTTTAAGCTTAATTCCCAAAATGCCATCCAGATAGGTTACTCGTAATCTAATCACCCACAATGTTTATCACAGGTTATGGTAACACAGAGTTTAAAGTTATTTGAAAAACAAGATACTGGGTTTTTTTGGTCAGCTATAGCTCCATGATGTCTGTAATTTTCAATCTATCTCATGGTGGAAAAATATAAGCAATCATAAGCCTTTGATTGATCCCAGTACTATTTACTTAAATAGATACATAATTTATACAACACCAAGCAAATAGGCTAAGTCACTGAAGAACGGTCACATGCTTATGGCTTTGAAACTATACCCATGGCACCAAGAAGTTTTTGGCAAGTCTTTCTTCAGACTTTTGTTTTTCTAAGAACTTATAGGCTGAAGCATCAGTATAGCAGGTAGGGTGCTTGCATTGCACACCGCTGATCCAGGTGTGATCCCCTGCTCCCTATACGGCCCCCTCATCCCATCAGTAGTGATCAGAGAGTGCAGAGCCAAGGAGGAAGCTTTGAGAACTTCTGGGTGTGGCCAAATTAATAGTAATAATAACATATTAGTATTGGGCTTCGAAAAAGAAAGTGCACTTCAATTTGAAATAAGGTCTGGAGCAAGATGCACAGGGAAAATGTGAAAAGTATATATAAAGTATATTTACATATAATGTGATATTTATATATATGCTAATAAAAGTGTTATTTAACTTGACTGACAAAGCAATCTTTCAGAAAAGGCTACAAAACCACTAGAATGTTATACTTGAGATTATTGGCTCTAATGCACTTTCAAGTCAAAAAGAAAAAGATCATCAACCCTTTGCATTTCCTTAAGTTGTCAGTCCGCTTAATGACCAAAGGTGGCACATGATGTGCTTGGCATTTCACATACATCATTTTCAATGATCTCAAAATGCTTTAAGAAAGACATTACAAGTCTACTTTCCAGTTGAAGAAGCCAAAACCCAAAAAGATACTCATGTCTAATTCGATGACCAGAGCAAGTTTCCAGACTACCAATTCCAGCTGTACACTCAAATTCAGTGATGCCTTGCTTTCACTCCAGGCAATTCTGTTGACACAGCTACACTGTTACAGTCTAAAAAATGCCTCCACCATTCGAAAGTGTTCATTTGCTAAATGACTTCAGGTCAACAAGCCATGTTATAATATCCTCAAATAAGTCTGTAATAGTCAAATACTCTCCTTTTTGGAAACTGTTTTGTTAAAATAAGGAACCAATTATATTTATTGACTGCCTATAATAAGTCTGTGAGATGAAAATTATGTAAATGAATTCACACAAAGGTAGCTCAGTCTCTGGTAAGTTGCAACCTGATAAGCATACTCTACCAAGAACAGAAAGCAGATTGTAAAACAAAAAATTTAAGTTTAAAGGCTATCCTGGAATAATAGTATTTCAAGCCTCAAAATCTATCCATAAAATAGAGCTCCATTATTTTCAACAACATTGTTATTACTAAATACTTCAACAAAGATTGAATATACATGACTGACCAATATGAAGTTGATGTTCAGGAAAACTGAGACACAAATAATAAAGTACTTACTCTAAGTAGACTTCCAGAAAGCTTGGAATAGGGTGCAAGAGGAGGGGAAAAATAGGGGCAATGATAAGGAATCATGGCTGGTAGGGTTGGTTTTAAAAGTTAAAAATCAGAATAAACAGAAGGACTGAAGCAAGCAGGACACTTTCCCTACATGCAGTCGACCTGGGTTCAACTCCTGGTGCCATACATGGTCTCATAAGCACGTCCTGGTATGATACATGAGCACATATCCATGAGTAAGCCCTGAGCACTGGCAGGTGTGGTCACAAAACAGAACAAACAAAAAAAAATGAAGGTGAAAGACCACTTACTTCCCAGCAGAATAAGCAGGGACATATATCCAAGGATATCCTATAGAGTGGCCCTAAGAACACAGATTTTGACAAAACATACCCGGTGAATGCTAAGGCCATGGAAGGAGAGAAAAAGAGACTGGGACAAATGAGTTTAGGTCATCTGTATATTTCGGTAGATCGTGTGAAATGGCATATAAAAGATCATGTATGACCATGAAAAGTCTCAATTCTGGAAAATGTTTTCACCTCACTGTAGATCTTGGGGAAACAGAGTTACTATATTTTGTTTTGTTTGTTTTGATTTGGGGCTACATCTGGCATAGTCAGGGGTTACTCCTGGCTCTGTGCTCACGAATTACTCCTGGTGAGGCTTGAAGGATCATATGGGATGCAGGAGCTTGAGCCTGGGTCATCCATGTGCAAGGCAAGTGCCCTCCTCACTGTACTATCTCTCCAGCACATGTTACTATTGTTTGGTAGTGGAACAATGTATGGAAATACAGAGTAGTCATATAAACCCTAAATGTTTACTAGTCAAGGAATCAATTCTGAGACTGTTGCACTACAGCCAGTATTAATAGTTAAGTACAGCTCTAGGTAGGATTGCAGACCAGCAATAGAGATGGAAAGAAGTGACAAAATCAGGAAGCAGGGCTGTTGAGAAATGGCCTGAAACTTCTAGTTAGCAGTGGAGAGAGAGAGTTAGAGAGGCCATCTTTGCAGGACTAAAGGGATTTCTGAATTGAGGCTTCTGATAAACATTTACAAATGAGGAAACTATGTGAAGTCATGGGTCGGCTTGGAAATTGATTTTGGATTTCTCCTGCATGCAGAGAGATGAGGGGTTGATAGAATTATTAAAAAGGGAAATAGAGAAATAGCAGAGGAATAGAAACTGAGGAGGGGTTCACTTTTTGTGAGCAGGAAAAATAAGCAGATAGAATAGTCAGCCAAGGAACACAGAGAAGTTAACTGAGGGCAAGAAGAGCAAAGGGAAGATATTCAAAAGGTTGACAGAGTTTGTGCTGCAAACAGGAAAGGGTGAGGGGAAGAAGGGAGTCACAGCAAGGCCATCGAGCCTGTTGAAACAGTGGGGAGTCTCCCACTGGCCAAACCTGGGAAGTAGACTCACTGGGAAGAAATCCGATGAGCACCATGGAACTGGCTCCTGGACAGAGACGGATGTAGCTGGCTTGAACTTTTGATAAAGCACACAGAGGACTTGAGCAAGAAGAAAAGGAAGCAGCCTAAAAGCTAATTCCATTGTCTTGGCTGTTTTGCATTAATTAGCATTTATTCATGTTTGACTCTAAATGGTCGCATTTTTTTCATCATCCATGTTCCATGCACATGCCAAGGTCCTTCATCATCAGAAACAAGTTTGTATCACTTTTTTTGATCCCTACAGAATCTTCTCTAAGCACAGCAGAAGAGAAATATATTTCTTCCATTGATTACTTTCCTGAATTCACACACACACACACATACACACACACATACACACACACTTCTCATATTCTTAAATATTTTAATTAAATAGAAAGGAAAAATTAATAACAAAAATACCACCAAGGACTTCTACAGAGACCCATTCACTCACCCACTCATTCATCCACCCATCCATCCTTTCATTCATTCATTCATTAATCAGATCTGCCTGTGCTCTCCCAGGTTCTGGATGAGTAAGATCAACCAACTGGCTTTGACTCATCATCCTCCTTTTGTTACAATTAATTTCAAATACATGATTTTTCTAAACCAAACAATGTATTTCAATTAATAGAAAAATTTTAAAGTCCACACAAATAAAAGCAAATGACATCTCCCTTTTATAATACTTTCACTCATCTCATAAAGATGCTCAAGTTCTTTAACATAAACACACATATGCTTATGGAACTATGAAAAAATTCAATTGGAAAATTTAAATTAGGCACATTTCTAATTTAATGCCTTATTATCTTTGCCATAGCATGTGCATACAGTTATCTAATAAGTAAAATATGTAGAACAAGGAAGAAGAGACCTGCCCCGAGGGAATTTATAAATATTCTAATGTATTCTAATGGTGTGTGAAAAATACATCTAAAGTCAGAATTTGTCAAAATTTTGTAACTGGAAGATGCTGATAACTATGTCTAACAATGCACCTAAAATATTTCTGCCACAGGAAAAAAATGTCTTTATTCACTGACGCTCATTTACTGTATTTAAAAGCTTTCTTATGTACTACTAAAAAAATAACAAGCCTCTACCTAAAAATATTTCCAGGAAATACTGTGGAACATTCCTTTGGAGTTTATGTAAGATAGTGTCTTTTTACCCCAGATAATATAATTAGATATACAGGTGTAACATTTATTTGTAGTATTAATTTTTAAAGCAATGAGGTTTTCTTTTGGAAGGGAAACATAAGAATCGGAAAAATTTTGTTTCTATTTTTTGGGGGGAGTGGCATCCCAATGGTGTTCAGGGTCATTCCTGGGTCTGTGACCCCTGAGAGACTGGCTGTGGGGAGGACTGCCGGCAATACAGAGTCAAGGCAGGGTTGGCCAAAGCAGGTGCACGAGAGGCAAGTGCTCCATCTCCTGCACTACATCTCCAGTTCCACCAGGGCTCGGTTTCAACCTGAGATCTCAAGCTGCATGATAAAATAGCACTGCTCTAGTCATTAGTGGGAGCTGAGAAGAACTGGTCCTAACTGGACATGGCCTTAGGGAAGCAGTGCCCGCCCCTCACCCAAACCTCTGAGCTTACCCATGCCATGCAAAAAGATGGAGTGAGAATAAACTGATGCAATGACCCATCTACCCATCTCTCCGCGGCAGTGTTTTCTACAGATGTGGCTGGGCAGGTTTAAGCAGTGAATAGGCTCTTGGTGTCTGGAGAGAGGAGGTGCCTCTCCAAATGCTTTCAAGCTCCCAAACACTAGAGATGAACAAGCAGTGACCAAGCCACTCACAACTAGTTAAGGAAATCTGCACTGAATGCTTGCTAAGGGGGGTGTCCAGAGAACCCTGCCAGTTCAGACCCTCACTTCTATCCTAACAGCCCAGGGGAATTCATCAGCCAGGGAAGATGGTATGAAATTGCACATGACTAGTTCCCAAAGAACTCCCAAGCCTTAAAAACAAAACAAAACAAAACAACTTGTAGGTTTACCAAGCTCAGTCTATCGTTATACAGTGGCTAGAACACAATGCCAGAAAAAAAAATCATTCTGAATTGAAGCTTTCTTTCCCCAATGTAATTGTTCCAAATGTCAAACACATGAACTGTCATATTCCTCAATCCTTAAAGGCAACATGGAAAAATCTGTGTGCCCACACCCTCAGAGAAAGTTTGCTTTATAAAACAGAATGACATACTGAGTTATTTTCTGCTCACTGACACCTTCTGGCTTTGGAACTAGATTCCCACATAGCTCAGTGGATCTGACCCAGGGTCAAATTACTCAAAGAGAGGCCGGGAAATGTGTGGAGGGTGGCAGCAGAGATGCAAGTACAGTTGTTTGTGTTTTTATTTTTGGAAATAAGCTAATACTTGATGTTTCTCGATTTTAAAAACTGAAGTATGCTTTTCTTACTGAAATAAAAATCACAGTATTTTCAATTTCTTAGAGTGTCAGGTAGGTTTTGGTTTTATTTTTGGTTTCTGGGACACACCCAGTGTTGCTCAGGGCTTACTCCTGGCTCTTTGTTCAGGGATCACTCCCAATAGTGCCCATGGACCATGTGGTATGATGGGGATTGGACCAAGGTGAGCCATGTGAAGGCAAGGGCCCTGCCCCATGCACTATCACTCCAGCAGGGGTCTGTTTCCATTTTATTGCTGTTGCCACTGTTAATTACCTTTATGTAAGAAATAAAGAGGTGAGCATCCCTTTCAATTCTCAGCATTGTTTCTAAAGGTCTTATTCTATTCTTGATCTGCTCACTTGGTTAGACAGACAAATCCACCCAGCCAGGAGAAACAAATCTCAATCAGGAGCTGGACCAGTTCCCTCATGCAGATATCATTCCTGTCTTAATATACAAAAGGACTCAAGGGATTTTATACATAAAACATAAATAATAGAGGATTAGAATAATCCCATCATAAAACAGCAACTAATATGGGAAGTGTAACATATCCTAATGCCATTTGTATGCAACTGTATTTTGTTTCCATAACAATTTCATGAAAGAGATACATGTCTCCACGTAAAGATGAATGTCCACACAGTCATGTAGCGGGCATAGCTTAGGTGTGGTAGAGCCATGCTCTGAGGCCAAGATGTGTTTCCTGACACCAGCCCGATCTACCTGGACCCTATACTTCAAGAGAGAATTTACTCTCAGAGGCAACAGGTGTGGGATTTCTCCCAGGTCTTAATCCCTCTGTAGTGGGAAGCCAGAAACAGGACACACACTTAGGTTCCTTACAAGATGATGCTTTTCTGTTCCATGGCATATGTGTGTGGTCAGGGCTGCCACATAGCCAACCTGCAACTCGAGCTTCACTCATGTCTTCACGGACCATGAAGGTACACGGTGTTCTGTGATAACCCAGCGTGGGTGGAGGTTATGAACTGCATAAGCCATGTGAAACTCTAAACTCCCCATCCTCTCACACATCATCATATTACTCTCTCACTTTATGAATGAAAACCTTGGGTGCTCCACCTCCACATCTCTTCTCTTCATTTCCTTTGGCACGAAGAGAATTGCACCCTTGCCTTAGAGGCACTGCCCAACTTCACAGCTATGCTGGGAGAGGGAGACGGGGAAGCCGCAGGGAAAAATGAGGATAAGATCTTAATGCAAAGGGCAGGGACAGGGGGCCCCTTCCAAGGAGTGATGTATTAGCTGGCAGGTCAGTGTGGGGTTCTTCTTCTCCATTTTTAATTATTGCTGAAAACATTCCATGTAACTTGATCAAAACACAAACAGAAATATTCTCAATTTCAAATCGCGTGCTGCCATCTGTGGGTTTTCAGGGTGCTAAGATCAGATGCCTGCATGTGTGTGTGTTGGTCCCACACTGTATGGACTCTGAATCTTGACCATGGCCTTTGTGTCTAGCTCTGTGTTTGTGATCATGTAGTAAGCTGAAGTCTCAGGGACAATGTCATGGGATGGTTTCTGACAACCTCAATATTAAATGTTTCCCCCTCAGCCCCTATTCCTGTGTTTCCTACCTGGATAGTCCCAACACCCCCCTCCTAATTCTCAAACCTGACATCCTGGTGTCTCTCACATCACTAAAATGGCATACCTTCTTTTCAAGTATCACCCCCCAATTTAACACCACTTTCCCCATTTCATTGTGCGACTATGCTTCCCTGCCCCCCCCCCAAAAGACCCAGTATTACCTAAATTATATCCAGTGAGGCCCAAGACTTCACTTTATTTTTTTTATCTGGGGCACACCAGATGTGCTCAAGACTTACTAATGGCTCTGTGCTCAGGGATCTCTTCTGGCAGGGCTTGAAGGACCTGAGTGCTAGGGATCAAATCTGGGTCAGCTGCATGCAAGACAAGGGCCTTGCTCCCATGTTATTTCTCTGATACTGAGATCACTTTAAAAGGGGGGAGGGAATCTTGCCATTCTACCCTAGAAATGCCTATTAACGTTCCCTGTTATTTCTAGAACAAATTTTTGATGTGTTTTCTATAAGTTGGGAGGACGAGGACAGGGAGCGCGCACTAGGTGGTACTTAGGGCTTGCTCTGGTTCTGTGGTCAGAGATCCCTCTTAGTGGCACTTGGGTACCACACTGGTGCTTGCTATTGAAGCCCTGGTCAACCTTATGCAGAGCAAGATCCTTACCCATGGAACTACCTCTCCGGCCTTGTGTGCCTTCTTGTGTGCTTCATCCTGCTTTACACATCTCACTGCTACCCCTCTCCCTTTTCTGCCAATCTTCCAAAGACCCCAAAATGGTCTAATGGCCATGTCCCATAGCTTTCTCTTCACCAGTGCTCTCTGATTCTCTGCACAGCAGGGCACTGCTCTGCTAGCCCACAAAATTTTCCCTATAACTCTCTCTCATCCTGGGCCCTTGAGGCTGATTTGCTGTGTGTGTGTACTAGTCCCACCACTGCATGGACTCTGGAACTTGGCTATGGCCTTTGTGTCTAGCTCTGTGTTTGTGACCATGTCGTAAGCCGAGGACAACATCATGGGATGGTCCCTGAGAACCTCAACATTAAAAGTTGCCCAATCAGCCTTTGTTCCTGTGTTTCCTACCAGGAAATTCCAAGGACTACAGACGATACAGAGCTCCACTATTTCACTCTCTCATTCGAGCTCCACATTCCTCATTGGAATTATAGATTCTCTGAAGATTGGGAAACCTCACTATGTGCCAAAGTGTAAATGCATGCGAGTGGTTCTCTCTAATGGCCAAATCCTATCTAAATGCCCAATGTGTCAGCATATAGAAATTTGAGATGATTTATATGTTTATGTAATATATGCTTACAGGTCTAATATATATACATGTATATAATATAGAGCTTCCTTCGTGTAAAAAAATACTGAAGGACTCTAGAGTGCAGGAAGTAAAGTAACATTTCCAAGATCAGTAGCAAGATATTACAGAGAGAAATGTGTTGCAAGATCCTCAGCACAATCAGGATGACAGCCACCAAAGGATAGTAGGACCCATCCTGGTGACCAGGTAGGGGTAGGAACCACCACTGTCCAGGGCAGCCAGGCAAAATATGTTCTAAGCAGGTGAATGCAAAGGGAAAAATTCATAAGATGAAAGGGGAAATCCAGGCACTCCCATCTGTCACTGTGTCCCCACACTCAGGGCTCTGTTCACTTCTTGAAATGCATCCATCAAAGCTTGGGATTTTTCCTCTGCTCTGCCCAGCCAGGTTCCACTGGCCTGATCTAGGGGAAGGGGCATAACTCAGCAAGGGAACTCAGCATACAGGCTGAGATCTGCAGTGACGGGGTGGTTGGCAGTTCTAGATGACAGATGAGCAGCGTAAATAAAAGGTATTAGTTATGATGGATCAACATAATATAATGCACCACAGAGACATTCTTCCATCAGAAAAGACCCAGGCTTTAGGCTGTGAACTGGAATTCTGCGACCAAGTAGAAAATTTGGCTTGGAAGCTCAACCTTGTTCCTGAACAATCCTCATCAGTGACTTGCTGCCCTGTTACATGTGGGATCTCCTCAAGATCGAACAGGAAGTCTGGGAAGATGTGTAGGTCTTCAACCAAAGGTCAAGAACAATTGTGATCTTTATGTGTCCTGTTCTGTCCATTCCACCAGCTTTTCTTTATCACTTGTAGGATCTCTTAATGTGACAGTTAAGAATCAGCAAGGTGGTATGTGATTCACACTCCTGAAATTTGGAGACTTTTGTTAGCTCTTAAGTGGACTCTTGTTTTATTCAGTACTTCAGACTCAATGACAGACTCAATGAAGTTGTCTTACTGCAAACAGTTCCTTTCCCATTGTCTTTTTTTAAAATCTCCGTTGCTTTCTCTTTCTCTCTCTCAACCTAGCTCTACCTCCGCCTTTCTCTCTGTCTCTTTCTCTCTCCATCTTTCTCTTTCTCCATCACTCTCCCTCATGTGTGTGAGAGTCTGTGCACTCATGCATGGGCCCGCACACTCGTGCACGTGCACGTGCGCACACACACACACACACAAACACACGCACACATTTGCTATTCAGAATGGCCAGAGAGGAATGTTTCCCAGTGAGCTTACAGTGTAGAGTGACACACTTTCTCCATTCCATTACCCCTCCCATCTGATTCAGTAACTCCACCAGAGCTGCCATCAATGGTCAAAGCTAGCGTGGCCTGCTGTCTGCACTTCCAGCAATAGCTGCCTTCACTGTCTAACTACCTGTCACTACAAACTAACGATCCGAGAGCAACATGCAGAAACTGATATTAATGAGCCAATATACTGGAGCCACCTGTGATACCTAGTCTCAGAACCACTGAAGCTATATAACTCGCCCAACAGAGATGTTTGGTGCCCACTGTCATAAGGTGACTCCTATAAGAAATAGATTCTGCTGAAAGGAGCAGAATGGCTGGCAGATGACTGAGGTCTAATGCTCTCTTTACCCAAAAACATGAATGGCCCTTTAGAGTCTGTGTCTGAGGTCATGGTGCAGGGCCTCCAGGCCTCTTTATAAAGCAGCTGAGTGCCTGGGAGAACAACTCATTTGGAGGGGCATATCCCTGGCAGTGAGAGCTGAAATGTGACATGTGACGGGTTCCATCTGGTCACTGAGAATGCAGGGTTTCTTAATCCTGGAAGGGGATCTGGGAAACACGTCATAATATCCCTACTGAGGTATCGCCCAATGTATCAGCTTTATAGATTTCGTGGTGCCCTGGCAGTGAAACTCCAGCCTCTAGTGACCTTTTTTTCCCTGACCTGAATGTCAGAGGCCAGACTCTCAGTGACCCAGAAGCAATTCTTGACCAGGGCTGAACTCCCAGTGACCCTCACCAGGGTGGGCTCCCCAGGCTCCAGCAAGGAGTAGACAGGAAGGGTCCAATTCACTTTAGAGGAAAGCTTCCAGATTCCCAAAGAATTTTCTTCCCTCTTGGATTATAGATAATAGCTCTTCCTCTGCTTTGCGGGACATCTAATTAGAATGCAACTCATAAGAAGAGAATCCCAACTTTATCATTTAAAGAGGAAGAAGAGGTACAAAGGCACATTCCACAAAGCAGATGAGCACACCGGAATGGAGAGGGAAATTGAGTAGAACTACCAGTGCAATAGGTCTGTGGAGGTCGTGGACCTAGTGGCTCTTCAACTCTGACATCATGCAAATGTGAGTGGGGGAGAAAACCCTCCTTTAGTGTTTAGTCATGTGATATATCCTCAGTTATCATGGAGTCCCTTAGATTTTGAACTACAAATGTAGAGCTCTCTAAGTATCCCAGCCAATGTGCTTATTCAGCTCACCCTCAAAAGACTGCTACCACCAATAAAAGGATGACTGTTGCCATCTTACTCTTTTCAATCAGACATGGACTGAAGTTCTTTTTTAACACATTTTCTTAACAACACAGCCAAAAATATTAAGTAAAGCAGAACGTCTTAGGTCAGAAAAGGAAGAGGCATGTATATTTACTGATAGGGGAAAAAACCAAAAACACTATTCAAAAAAATAACCTCAAGTTCTTTGTACCATTATGTACTATAGCCAAGACATAGAAATAACAAAAGTATATGTCAATGGAGGAATGAAAGAAGAAATGTGGGAAGGAAGAAAATATGAAAGGAAGGAATATGATCTAGGTATAAAAAGTGAAAGGAATTTAGTTATTTGTGATAATTTGGATGGAGTTTGAGATATTTTACTAAGTGAAACAAATCAAAGATGAGAATTACATGTAAATTCCACTTGTATGTGGAATTGAAAAATCTGAACTCAAAGAAACAGAGATGAGAGTGAGGGGGTGGGGGTGGGAGACTGGAGAAAGTGGGTGAAAATAGCCAAAGTTACAAATTCAGATATTCAATAAATATGTTAATAATTAGTGAATTAAAAATGTTACAAACTTCCAGTTATACAACAAACACGTTGTGGGGATGTAATTTATAGCACAGTGACTCTAAGAAAAGGATTCATCATGCAGACATAAGGATAATGCAGTGAAGGGTTAGGATTCAGTATGTTGGGAATTCCTCTGTCTCTCTGATGTTCACTGTCTTCCCTGAGACAAAGGGTATAACGATGCACCATTGAATAAAGTTAAGTTCCCAAAGACCCACCATATTTAGAGTGACCAGCCTGCATGACAGCATGTAGTTAGTGCCCCTGCATTTTTAGTTTCCCAGACTTCTTCCCTGTAGACTTAGTGAAGAAGAATTATTGTTTTAAAAAGTCATATGTTGAGCCTGAGAGAGACAATATGTGCACACTTTAAATGTGGCCAATTGGGGTGAACCCTGTCACCACATTTGATCCACCAAGCACCACCAGGAATGATCCTTGAACACAGAGTCAGGAGTAAGCCCTGAGCACAGCTGGATGTGGGCCCCAAACGAACCAACAACAAAAAGGGCATATATTTTCAAAATTCAAATCTATAGTTAAGGAAGAAAAGTACTTCAAGAGGGCAAGTAGAAAGAACTGTGGCCCGTGTATAGTACCCAGAGATTAAATCTTAACACAAATTTAAAATTTCAATTTTTATATAAATACTACCTGCACCTATCATTCACATTATGTATTTCAAGCTTAACAAATGTAATTCACAAACAAGAGTGCTGATTTTTTAAGGAGAGTTGTTATAATGCTGACATTTTAAAACTGAAAGAGTCTCCATGTAGAAGAGTGGAAATGAAAACCTAGCAATTCTTCTCTTCACCTGGCAGAAGTTATCGGGATGAACCCTGGGAATGCTTGGCTATAATCTGAAAGTGAGTCATTGATATTTGGGGACTATTTATCATGGGATAATACACATTTAGGTACTAAATAAGAGCTAGTGGTTGGTGACATTTGCTCACAGACTCTTCAATCAGGGGCTAGACATAAATTACCTCTTTAATTGTCACTGAACTCTCTGGGTCCCTTTCTGTCATTAACTTCATCTCACCAAAGTAGAAGATAGAGCTGCGGGAGATTAGGGTGTGCCTTGACTTTCTTTACAGTTCAAATTTCTCTAAAATGTAACTATAAAAATGATCCCTGAAAGAATAGTCTCTGGACAAGAACTGAGTTCTGAAAGTAGGTAAAGCAACAAACATGATAACCTTTCCGTGTCTGTACTGCAAACCATAATGTACAAAAGAGGGGGGGGGAGGAAGAGAGAGAGAGAGAAAGAAAGTGCGCTTGACACAGAAGCAGAGAAACTGGGGACATTGGGGGTAGGAAATGTACACTGGTGAAGGGATGGGTGATAGAACATGACTGAAATTCAATCATGTACAAGTTCATAACTGTGTATCTCACAGTGATTTAATTTATTAAAGAAGTAACAGTCCAAGTATTGGGAATGGGGTCTGCAGAAGCGAATAAAGAGATCAACAGACAAGGGGGATTCACAGGTATCAACAGCTAATTGGTGGCAATGATCGGGGCCCATTTCCTAGGGCTATGTTCTTTCTTCTTCCTGTCCTTAATGGATTACAGTTCTAGCACAGGAGACAGGAAATATTTAGCAAACCAAACTGGGTGATGGGGGTGGTGGGCGTGATACTGGGATCACTGGTGGTAGAGAATAGGCACTGGTGGAGGGATGGGTAGTCAATCATTGTATGACTGAAACGTAATCACAAAAGTTTATTAAGTCTGTAACTGTGTCTCATGGTGATTCATTAAAAATAAATAAATAAATAAATAAATAATGCTTTTCATGTTCTTAACATGGAGCTATTAGAATTCACTGGGCCATCAACCATGTATATGAACTAATAATCTTTCTACCACACCACTAAATTTAAAATAAGTAATTTGACAAAGCGGCCAGAAACTCCTAATTATTCTGCTTATTTTTTTAAACAAATTAGGAATAAAGCAAGTAAGAAATACAGCTGTCTTGTGGGCAGTAAGTCTATAGAAGAGGATGGATCACTGCTTTTCACCCTCTCATCTTTGTGGAAGGCATTCCATATTTCTTTCAGCAAATATTCGCTGGCACCCAGTATGTGGTAGACACTGGATCAGACTAGAGACATAATCTCAACCAGTAACAACAAAATATCTCACCTCCATCTCTGCTGGAGAGTAAATCCTCAGAGAAATCATGGTACATTATTTAGTTGTTATTTTTTTTTCCAGAGCAGTGGCAATCCCAGCAAGTAGCAAATATAATATCTGCGATTTCTTGAGATAGCCAGTGGAGTTTTTTATTCTCCAATGTTCAATAATGGGTGTAACGAGTGAGCTAAGACAGAGGGATTATCAACAAGCTGTCCACATCTGTTGAATACTCTGCATGAGAGAGTGGACACCACCCGCACTGCCACAACTCTGAAGATCTTCTCTCCTAGTAGACTAAGAGAAGCCCATGAACACACATGGACGCCCGCAGGCTCTCAGAAGAGCCCGGACTGACATGTACAAACTCCCCCTTTCACTTCTGCTTCTTTTTGTTGTAACTCCATAAACCCATGTAAGTGACTAGCAAAAGACATAGGGCAGTGGCTAGCCCAATGCTAGCTCATTTCCTAACAGTTCCCTGGAATCATTAGAATTTGATTGGCCAGATTCGTGTTTCTGAGCCCATCCAGGTCTGTGCAGAGGCCGGCAAATTCAAGGAGACAAGCCTTAGCATGAAAGGGCTGGCCACTGATAAACCTCTGGCCACTGATAAGCCTCCAAAGCTGAAGGGGTCATCTCAGCTCGATGTCACTTCTTGGCCCATAAGAAAATTTTAGAAAATAAATCCTCACAAACTTTAAGGAGACCACATCATTGCTTCCAGCTTCCAAAACCAAAAATCAGATTTCACATTTATTAGTTTGCAAGGCTGCTTTAAGTGCTCCGGATCATGAAGTTCTCTCCAGGTGTTCAAGAAAAACATAAGTTAAATGCAATTGGGCAGGTAGATGCCTCTTAACTGCCTTTTTCCTTTTGGTCTAAGGGATAGATATGCACTGGTTATAGGAGTAAATAAGTCATGTAGAGCAGTGCCACTGTGAGTAATGGCACAATTCCTTCCCTTGCTTTTCTTCTTGGGGCGCTAAGTATTTTCTCACTGTCTCTGTGCAGCCCCGTGTATATAAATAGCTCCCTTCCATGTGGGTTATCAAAATGCAGGCCAATAATCTCTGTGATCTCATGGAGAAGACAGAGACTGTTTCAGAGAAACCAGATGAGTTCAGGCCTCCATCATGTCCAACTTATCTATAAGTGGAAATCAATGTGCATTTTTGCAAACTATCTTTTAACTTTTTGGTAAGTTAGTACTTAGCAGCAGAATTAGGTCATTTTCATTAGAAAGAATTTCTAATGGACTAGTTCTTCATTTAAAATAACAGAACTTCTCCTCACAGGAGGCCACAATACATTGTCAGTAGTTCAGAACAGAGCAATGATCATCATTAACGAAGACCCAAAGTGAGTATGAGCAATGCCCTTTATCCCGCTCTTTAAACTATGAGATCCAGAAATGAAATGATAGTACAGCAGCTAGAGTGTCTGCCTTGCATGAAGCTGACCCAGGTCTGATCCTCAGCATCCCATAAGCTCCCCTAGCACTGTCAGGATTGACCTCTGAGCACAGACACATGAGTAATCCCTGAGAATCACCAGGTGTGGCCCAAAAGACAAAACAAAACCAAAAGCCTTTGAGATTCTAGGTAACAGTAGCTCTACAATCCTTTTTATACCTTAAGAATAAGTAAAACAGACAGGCAAATGTGGCAGGAAGTGAATGGCTGCAAAGAAGAGACCCCTGTTTGACTTTAACAGGTCTTTTGGATCATTGAGAAACTGGGGGAAATATTTTCTACTTAAAATCTAGCCTGATGACATTCCCATTCCTTCTATATAACCTCACATACAAATATCATACAAATATTGAAAAGATGGAAGAAAGAATAGAAGAAGGCCTCTCTTACATTTCCTTGAAGAAAAGTGAGGAGGCATCTTGGAACCATAGAATATTCTGGGAGGCAGGGGGCTGAGGGGGCTTTGCGTGGTTTGAAAATGCTTTGCAGAGGTTCTCAGATACCCTCTGGCTGAGCATTTGGAATTCATTTCCTCGGTGTGCTTGGTTATAACTCTCCGCTGCATTATGAATGGCTTCAAATTCTGTTTCCTTAGATTCTTAAGACTTCGCAGAATTCACTTACTGAAAGATTCTTGCATGTTGGAAAAATAGGGCTAATTATACAACTGACCTTTATAAATGTATGTGAACACATCAGGGTATTTATGCACGCGTAAATGTACACTCAAGAAAATGTATGTCTCTATGTAAACACATCTATACATACATGAATATACTTATGGTGATGGGTAAGCATATATATTGGAATGATTATAAAAGTGGTATTATTTTATTAGCTGAATAATTATCAGTATCAATGTTTTATTATTTGAAAACCTTTTGATCACCGTAATGTACAGCATTTTCAGTGATGGGGTTTCAATACCACAGCCCCACTAGACTGCCACTTCCTGCTACCCTTGTCTCAGGATTTCCACTCAAACTAGTGTCAGTGTTTTAACAGCACAATCAGCACATCGGATGCCGAGGACCATCCTTTATAAGTCCAATGTGTGTGTGGGGGGCGGGGGAGATGTCAGAGGGAATCCACTGCTCTGGGAGCTTGGGGGTGACTGGTGATACTCAGCTAGCAGGATGGGTCAGAGTAGTTTTGGAGTCTGGAGGTATTTGAGGTCACAAGGTCACACACCTGGGTGCCTCTTCCATTCCTACCAGTCTACCATCTCCCACCCCTTCCCAGTATCAAGGGTTCAAGGCTGTATCTTGAGGGACCTTCCCAGAAAACATTCCCCTTAGAGTTCCTCTTTCTGCCTGGCTCTGCCTCTCCTGGCATATCTTGGACTCTGTTCAATCCATGCCCCTGGCTGGTTAATTAAGATCCCTTGCACCTTATACCCAAGAACTAAACTAAGAAAAAGAGCATCTGAGGTTCAGAATCCTTGCCTTCTCTCTGCACACTGGGTGAGGGCTCTGTATGCCTGAGTGTGTCTAAAGACACCTCTGTGCAGACGAGCTCCTGAGCAGTGCCATGTCTCTTGCTTCTATTTCTTCACTCTCGGCCACTACAGTTTTCCTCTAGGAAGTGTAATTTTACTCGACGAAGCAATGCATTCATTCCTGACACTAGCCCAATGTTCCTTCCACTTATCATATGGAGCTCTGCATAATCTACATCTTATTTTTCTCTCTCCAATGGTTAGTGTTTTCTCAATCATTTAACACCTTTTGCTCATTTTCCATGCCTCTCTTAACTTGTTTAAAATATTCATGATGTTACCGCTAATTGTAGCCAAGACTTTTCTCTTTTATGCGACAAATAACTTTGGCTTGAGATTAAAATAAGTTCCTTGCTGAGGCCCTCATTCTATTTCTCCACAGCTCTCCATCCAAATTTCATCTCATGAATCATTAAAAAACAAAACACCACCCGTATATATTTTATTTCTATCAACACAGAAACACACACTTATACTCAAACTTGTGATGAAAACATCTATCAACCATTAGATTAAAATTCTGAGGTTCAACAGAGAAGGGAGTTCTGAAAACATCACAATTATTCCAGATGATTAAAAACAACACTGAATACATGAATTTCTCTGCAGATCTCCTTCCTTGTCTTCGAGAGCTAAGGAATTCTAGAACAGACACTATTTTCAATATTTTTCAGAGTGTCCTCCATTTCTCAAAGATGATTCTTTAGCCTGGTTTCCTCTCTTCCTTCCTCCTGATTACCCCAAGCCTACCCCTCAAAAGAGTACCAGTTGGTTAGCCTCTGTGTTATTAGTTCATGGAAAGGCTACTATTATTTAACAATAAAAATAAAAATTGTGCTCAAGTGAGCACTGAATTATTCATGCCCCCGATTTTGCATAATTTGGCCATGCTTTTTTTAATGGTGATTTCAGTTCCTATCACTAAATAATTCTCCACCAAGTTCAACTTGGATTCCTGTGAACCAGCAGATAACACCTGCAAAATGCTCCCTCCAAGCTGATGTTCTGGGCTGATGTCTGAGTGTTTGCAGCCGAAGCTTGAACTACCGACACAGCAAGGAAGACCTTTAGTGCCCAGAATGAAAAGTAAAGTATTAACAAGACTTTTTAAAGTCAAATTTCTCAAGAATTTAAAAATCTTCAGGGACACGAAAGCAAGCAAAATTGCCCTGTCACAGGACCAGACTTTAAGAGGCCCATTGTCTGACTCTATTTTCCTGACAAATGTGCAGGGACCCAAAACAGCACAGAAAACAGAATGGAGGCCCTGGGTGTAGGTTTGACATTCTAAGACATTACCGAACTGTCTATTCAGAAAAGGAAGGAGGCGAGTCTAAGCGAGGAATAAGCAGAAAGGAAACCACAACATGGGTGTGTTGAGATGGTGAGCGTTGACCTGGGATGCCTTCCGGACATCCCCGTGTCACTGGGGCGCACTGTGCTCACCTGGAATCCTCACAGGATCCCCTTGAATTGCACAGGCATGCTTTTCTATTGTTTGTTGGTTCAGTTTGGGGGTTGTTGTTTTTGAACCAAACCTGGTGGTTCTTGGGTGTGGGGGATCCCTATGCAGTGTCAGACGTTGGACCAGGTTAGCTGCTTGCAAGGCCAGATCTCACCTGCTCAAACTGTCTCTTGCCCAAGACACACTGTCTAGATCCAAGGGAAAAGCAAGCCTCAGGGACAGGACCAATACCTGCCCCGAGGGAAAGCAGAGGAGCAAGGAATAAGGTCAGGCAAGAAAAACCCAGTTGGGAAAAATGTTTCAACCAACTTCCTTCCTTCCTTCCTTCCTTCCTTCCTTCCTTCCTTCCTTCCTTCCTTCCTTCCTTCCTTCCTTCCTTCCTTCCTTCCTTCCTTCCTTCCTTCCTTCCTTCCTTCCTTCCTTCCTTCCTTCCTTCCTTCCTTCCTTCCTTCCTTCCTTCCTTCCTTCCTTCCTTCCTTCCTTCCTTCCTTTTCTTCCTTCGAATCACTATGAGCTACAGCTAAAAAACTTTCATGTTTGAGTTTCAGTCGTACAAAAATCAAACAGCCATCCTTCCACCAGTGCACACTTCCACCACCAATGTCCCCAGTATCCCTCCCCTTCCCCCCACACCCCACCCTTCCCCCTGACTCCATGGCAGGCAATTTCCCTTTTACTTTCTCTCTACTTAAGGGCATTATGGTTTGCAATACAGATACTCACACCAACTGCTTTCTTCGTGCAAGAGAAGTCTCCCCTTTCCTAAAAACACTGCTTCTTGCTCTGATCCTAGCTCAAGCAGAGTGTTCTAGCATGTCACCAGTGCAAGTGAGAGCAAGTGTCATGGAAACCTTTGGGACCACATTCTCCCCTTGCTCTACGTGGCAAAGAGAAAAACACCCAACACACCCAAATGGAAAATACTGTCATGAACTGACACGATCTATTTAAAACCTGTTTGTTGGCCGTTGTTAAGTGGACACGGCAGCATGGCAACACTCATAACATTTTGCATGTTTTGCTGCATGCCGGAAGTGGTCAGAGCACTGAGCAGACTGGGCTCTGACCCGGGAAAGTGTTTAGAAAAAAGACAGTCGGTGCAATGCAACAGAACCTGCTGCTTCCGAAGGTGAACTTGAGCCAAAAGACCGTATAACATTTCTGGGTCCGCTGAAGGAAATTGCTGCTGTTCAGTGAAAATGAGTCATGAGAGGTCCCAGAATTGCAGGGGTCTGCCCCGCTTCCCAAACCTCCACCGTACACATAGAGATACATGTTGAGTGAGGAGTTTTTGCTTCCTCACAGCTTCCCCCACTGGGCTGGGTTCCAGGGGAATAAAGGTCAAAGGTAAATTTCCCAGGAATGGACCTCACCAGGGAGCTTAGGATCCAAACCCCTGGGCAGTGATATACACAATTGTCCATCGACTCTGTTCTTTTCTGGAGGTGCATCTGTATCTCCCAGATTACAGATCAACAGGCCCCAGGACGGGGCTCATGTATGTGAATTATGGGCAGACACACAACTTGCACCTCAATTAACCAATTAACTGCCAAGACAATACTTGCACCTGGACTTTGCTGTCTGCCACTTTGTCTGGGCAGGAATGGCCAAGGTGACTGAAACTTTGGTGGTCATCCATTGTCCTTAAAGATGCCATGCCCTGCTCCTGTGGGCCCACATTGACCAGGAGCTTTGGTCACCCACAGGAGAAACTGATGCTTATGGAAGTTCTCTATTCTGCCTTCTATGGAGAATGCTTTAAAAAGGAAATAAGGCTAGACAATATATGTAGGGGGGGAGAATGTAGGTAAGATTCGAGAATAGGATTATGCTTTTTGATTTATATAAATTAGTGGAGGTCATTTCAGTGGGTTTTGTTTGTTTTGCTTTTGTGGGCTAAACTGAGCAGTGCTCAGGGACTAGTACCAGCCTGGTGCTCAGGGAAACACACAGTACCACAACTTGGACATGTAATGTCTCAGTATCAGGCCTTTGAACCTCCTCCCCAGCCCAGGAGAGCCCAATTTGTTCTCTTTACTTGCCCAGGTTTGCCTGAGAACACTGAATATTTGCTGGAAACACTGTTCTATAGAGGCAGTTTGCTGGGGCCTGTGATTCTAATAGGTCAAAAGAATCTGAAGTGCTGACCCAGAATCTCAACCCCAATTTACCTCTAAGTTTCCTGAGAAGTGGGATAATCACATGCTGATTCTTAAACATGAAAGGGCTTTCCTGATACTGAGAGCTGTAGCATTCTCAGAGTATGAGATATAGGCAGTTAGGTATTATCGTGGAGAACCTCCCATCTGGGGAAGACTGGCACTTAGACAATATTATTTGCAAGCCCGTCAGTTTCTCAGACATGTGATCTTCATGCTCAATATGGTGGGGCCACAGAACCTTACAAAGACTCTACTAGGTCAGTTTACAAAGCACACACCCCAATTTTTATTATTGACAATTTGCACTAATTTTACAAGCACCCTCAATTCTAGCCTACTTCTGGTGCATGAAATATGGTCTATGAGCAGAATAGAGAATAAAATGTGCAAAGTGCCTGCCTTACATGTGGCAGACCTTATAGGAGTTCAATTTCTGGCACCACATATAGTCCCTTGAGCACCACTAGGAGTTACTCATGAGCATAAAGCCAGGAGTAAGACATAAGCCCCCAACCCAACAAAATGGTATAGATTATTTTCAAAAGAAACTGTCAATACATAGCCTTTGATAAAACTCTAGAGCTATCAAGAGCTGACAGATCATGTAGACTTTTCCACTACTTGGGAGGAGGACAGTTAGCCTGGGGCACTCATTGAAAGGCTGGCTAGGAAGCTAACCTGTTCACACATATATTTATATTTCCTTCACACACAAATTACAATTAATCCACTGCTGTCAACTCAATTTTCTTTCTGTAATAGCATAAGCAATACATACATCAAGTTTATTTGTACCATCACGAGGGAAGGTCAAGGTTTTCTGAAATGACCCATAATTAGACCACCTTACTATAAGCTTTAGATCTAAACATCAGATTTAATGCACACATTTAGTAAGATCTAGATTTAAAGAAAAATACTAAGACATACACAGGCTGTGCTGTGACTATTATTTCTTATCTTGGTGACACCTTGCATGATTTGCTAAGTATCTCAATTCATATCATCTCCTACACTGGCCTATTTCCCTAGATCCAGCCCTAAATGAAGGGAGGATTCAAAACTGGTCTGAGAATAAGAGGAGTACTGGAAAGTAATACCAAGGAAATTTATTCTTCCTCTCTCTCTCTCTCTTTCTCTCCCTCTCTCTCTCCCCCCCCCCACACACACACACTCTGTCTCCAGCTATTTCTGCCTAATACTTGCAAGGGTTTTGCCAGGCTAACTGAGGCAAAGATCAGAGGGACAAGATTGCTTCGGATATTTACCATCTTTAATCACTGCTTCAAAACAACTATTTAGGCGAAAGGAGTTAAGATCAGATCCGCTTAGGACTCTCTTACATATCTGAAGTAGACACAAGTTGGGGGCAACCAAAAAGAGTCTTCTAGTGTATTCTCTCAGTTTGAATAAATGTTACTTAATAGGCTCCTGTTTCTACCAAGAAAAATAAATCAGTTCTTAAGATCAGAGCTATGCAGTAGAAAACAGCACTTTCAACATTGATAAATTTGTACATTTTGCTAGGTCCTAAGAAGTTCATAGGTTTCCTTACAACCAATCTTGCATCTGTTTGTTAAACGTAGTTCTTTGAGAAGAAAAATCTCTGAGCTGCAGCTGACTCTGATGCCCTGCCAATGGGACCAGAGAGGGGACTCATTCAAATACAACCTCTCAAGCTGTTCTTGTTGCAGTTTTCAGGAGGCACCATGAACTCCGAGTGAAAAAGAATCACTCCTATTCTTCATGACTTCATGGCTCACTGGAATATGGCGGGCAACTTCAATCCTTTTCTTTGCAAAATCAGGGTCATGTCAGACTTGGAATCCAGAATTTCTACACCACATATTTCCTAGACAGATAGCCCAGGCTCCTGTCCTTATTGGCCGGTCCATACGCATCCCCCAGAGCCACCACCTCCTTTTCTAAATTTAACTGCCCTTTCTCCCCGGCATAATGGTGTCTGGATATTTTTGATCATGCTTCTTCATTGCTCATTTGTAAACAGAGCAGGTCGGTATCTGGATGAAAGATTGTGGGCATGGGCCACCAGACAGTTTTCCATGACTCGCCCTTCCATAGTCAGGTCTTGGCATAGGTCCTTTGCCCAATATCCCAGAAGCCAGCTCTGTGACTAACTCTGTCCTCTCAGCAAAAGGCAAGGCATGTGGTGCTTTAACATCCGGTTATTCGAAACAACCCCCACTGCCACGTGCACGTCTTTTTCTCCCATTCACATCATGGGGGAAGCCAGTGGCCATATTGTAAGCCACCATACGGAAGGGCCATGTGGGAGGATCAGAGATGGTCCAGCTCAGAGCTGTGAAAGTGAGCTTGTGAGTATAGTCACTATCCTTCCTGTCCCTGAAAATGCTCCACCTTAGCCACCTCACAGAGACTCAGAGCCCAACCAACCAAGGAAGTGGCTTCCTGGTAGCTGACCTGGAAAGGGAGTTAGGTAACAGGCATTGCTTTACACCAGAAAGCTTCTGGTGACTGGCTGGCTGCTATAGACTAAGAGGTATGATGGGGCGAGGGGTTGGTTTTGTCCTTCTTCTCATGTATGGGACTAGAGGACAGCAGCAGTGGCTTATTGATCTATGAGTGTTTCCCAAAGTGGACAATACTGCCCCCTGGGGGGTACTGGGAGAATTCAGGAGGAGGGTAGTTCTAGCCATTTTCCAGTCCCTGTGTAACTCCCCAAGAGAGGCAAGAGAGGTGGGTGGTGGGTGGGGTGGGGAGGTATTCTATTTGTTCCCTTAAAGAAAGTAAGTGTCCATAGAGCGTACTGAGCCATTTCTGTTCTGAAAAGCCTGCTGGAGGCCAAACAAGTTGGGAACCTCTGCTCCATAGGCTTAGCACTGTGTCTGAGGCCACTGCACAGACAACACCATTTTCTGAATGAATGGCCATCTCCTTCCTGTTTTCGTCATTAAAATAAATTCAATGACAATTACACTTCCAGACATTTGGCTTAACTAAGGATTTTTTAAAATAATGTGGTTTAACCCAGAGAATATAAAAGGGGGGAAATCTGAAATGAGATCACCTTTCAGAAGCTCCAATTTTTTTAAATGCACCCACCATTAAGGATTCAATATAAATTTACAATGAGGCTCAGTGAGCCATTTAGGATGCCTTGGCCTCCTGCCTTATAAGCATTCATGATTACAAACTAAAACTTGGCCTCACCAGTGAGGACCGGCTAGGAGAAGGGAAAGAGTAAAGGCTGACGTAAGTGCACAAGAAATCAACTCCTGCAGGTCTTGGGTTTTAAGGAACAGTTATACTCAATATAACTTAGGGAAAGACTCTGGATAGGAAATAGACTTTGGTGATTTGGCAACTTGGGGAGAATGAGGGATTCAGCACTTTCTTAGCAACCATAGGCTGTAATTATATTCAGGTATGATGGTGTATCCATCCCCCAGCCCCAAACTGCCAACACCGCATATTCTAATCTATTCCCCTTGGGAAAACACAGTTTTAGGAAGAGGAATAATAATCCCATAGCCATGTAGAGAAACAAAAGGTGTATCCATTTGAAAATTACATAGGACACGTGCTTGGTTGAATTGACACTAATAGGACAGCATTTCTTTTTCTTCCACTGACCAAGCCCCTTTTCTTGACAGCTTTATCCTCTGGGAGAGAGTTTCTGATGTTATTACTCTAGCATATACTGAAAAGAACTCATGGAGAAAAAAAAAAGAAGGGAAGGGAAGGTTTTGCTTAACCCCACTGAAACTTTACCAAGAATAAGTTCAAGTTTGCATGCATGAGAAGGACAATGTTTCACTGGGCAGTGATTTTCTTGGATGGTGTGCATGGGCCACAATTTTCAGAACCATGAGCTGGTCCATCTCTCGCCTTCCCATTCTGGGAGAGACAGGGTCAGGGCAAAGCTGCCATCCTCCACTCCCAGGCACCTCCCGCCCCCTCTCCACTGACAGGAGAACACAGCTCAAGAAGTCAAGAATCGGAATCATTTTTCTGTCATTTAAAACAAAAATCACTAAAATATTAAAGAAGGAAAAGCCCAAATGGAGGCAGAGCAAGGAAGGGCCTCAGGTTCAGTTCATTTCCATGTGAGAAAACAAGCTTGGATTCTTGCTTCACCTGACAAAGATTGCTTACTTCTCAAAACCATGAGGCCTGTCCCCAAGGCATCACTCAACAAGCTGAAGTGGAAATCTTCAATCAACAAACTCACTGGGAAAATTGACAACTCTGTTCCTTAACTGCATCCAATAATTTTTCTATTCAAATAAAGAAATAGAATATGTAACATATTTTGTTATTTTATTGATTAATTTTGGGGGGCTCAGTTCACATACAGCCATACTCAGGGGCCATTTCCGGCTCTGTGCTTAGGAGTGATCTCTGGCAGGTGCTCAGGGGACAACACACAGTGTCAGGGATGAAACCAGGGTCTGCTGCAAGCAAGGCAGGCACTTTACCTCCTGTACATCTACCCAATATGCAATGAATTACATTTTAACATACATTTACAAAGACAACACACATTTGTAAGAATGTTTTTACAGGGTTAAGCCCTGGAATTTCAAAGTTTAAGGAAGTCAGGACTTCTCTGTTCCCTCAATTTATAGCTTGGCGATGACACTGGGAGAAACAGAAACACAATATTTTCCATCACTGATGAAAAGAAGAATCAGAGCTCACCTTGGACCCCAGTGCACGAGGTCCAAAAGCTAGGTGCAAAATATTCACTGCTGAAGAGTAACCAGAAGCCAAAGCCCCACCCTGCAGGAAATACAGGCGTGGAGGACTGGCTTGGGGAGGGGTGTGGGGGCAATGCTGTGGATCAGGGATTGGGGTAAGGCAGGGACAGGCAAGATAGTGAGCAAGGAACAGAATGTCTGGCCCCTCTCTCTTAACAAAAACTACATATTCTATTGTCAAGAGAGACTGCACAGTACTCAGGGTACTTGTCATGCATACAACTTACCTGGATTCTACTTTCTCTCCTGCCCAGATCTTTGGAAAAACTGAGCTAAGGAGCTTCTAATGACCAGACTATCAGGAGGAGGGGAGCATGGTGGGAGCAGGAGCTGTGGCAGTCCCTCAGAGAGCCTTGCTGGAGTAAGGGCCCCACCTGCACTGGCTCCTAAAATGTCCCCAGGCATTTTATACTCCCTGCCCCCTCCCGCCAAGGGAAGTCAACCTTGCAGAGAATAGAAGGTTCCAAACAAATACCTGTAAATACCAAAGTCTGAGGATTTTTATCATCCAAGAACTGAATGCTTAGAATATTGCCCTAGGGTTGGTCAATCCATATCCCTCACCTGAGCATTCTTAGATCTTCACGCCCCCATGTGAGTGTGTATGCACACACGCATAAAATGAGCCTCCCCTGGATAAGTATCCAAAGCAGGGCAAGTGCCACCTTGACCCACAGCTGCCAAAATACACTACAGTCATCCTGATCATGAATGAGAAAAGGATGGTTGGATATCAATGAGGAAAAAAAATCATAGTAGAAATGTCTGAGGGACTAGACTGAGAAGTTTGGGGATATTTTCCGTGGCCAGAAATGGCCGTAGGAATTTAAGTCTTATTTGTATCATTGGGATTTTAATATGTTTTGCTTTTCTTAAAGACCTAGTTTCCAAGAAATTCACATGCTCACTGAAAACCCTGTCTATCATCACAAAAAGGGTTCTAATACATATGTTTTGGGTGGTGGGGCACATTCAGTGGTGCTCAGGGCTTACTCATGGCTCTGTGCTCAGGGATCACATCTGGTTGTGCTCAGGGGATGCTAAGCGATCCTGGGGATAGAGCCACATTAGCTCCATGCAGGGACAGTGTCCTCCCTGCTATTCTCTCTGTCTCTCTCTCCTTCTCCCCATCTCTCTCCCTCCCTCTCTCTCTTCCCCCCTCTCTCTTTCCCTCCTTCTCTCTCTCTCACTCTCTCTCTCTCATTCCCTCTCTCCCTCTCTCTCAGTTGCTCCAGTCTCCACAAGGAGGTCTTTACATCAATAAAGAAATTACAAAATCTCAACCCAAAGGACATGCACCTCTGGCACGGTTTGCATGGAGCTTGCATCCTCCATGCAAACATAAACTAGAAGGAGCAAGACAGATACATGCCAGACTCTCCTGCCAAGTTGGGTGAAATCATTGACAAGGATGGCAGATGCTTTACCCTTTCAGTAATTGGGAATTATTACTTCATGAATAATCCTCAAACCACACAGTGCTCTTTGGAAGGACAGACCCACCTAAACCCACAGGTATTTGTAAGCCCCAATATCCTGACTGTTTGTATGGGGTGGGGAGAAGGAATCTTGCACCTTTCAATTAAAATTACAGCAAAACAAAGACAGGAGTCTGAATGTGCTAAAATCGGGGGGGCTGAATAGACCAAAAATTAATTGTAAATGAGTTTGCTTCAGCAAACGAACGAATAAAACATACAATTTTCCTGAAAACTTAACACCTCTCAACACAGCTGTCTTCCCAGTCAGAAAGCCATTAACATCTTATCACCAATGCCCCAAGCACAGCGATGACGTGGCATCTAGAAACCACACAGAACAGGACAGGAACAGGCGCCGTGGAGTTACCTGTGGCCCACAGGCTCACAATTTCCCCCTGGGACCCAGAAGGCTTTGCTGAGGCAAGAAAAGTTCAGACTAGAGGGAAAAGGAGCACTGTGATGCAGAGAACTCTAAAAGGCACCCACACACATTTCCACTAACTCAGTATCATGGAAGAGACATCATTTATAACATGACCCAGTTGACATGGTTAAACTGCCCTGTTAATGATCAGTCATTAGAAACAGTGTTCTGTACCAATAAGAAAGAAACATCATCTTCTCAAAGAGAAAATATCCAAGAGGGCTCTTTAATTGCTTTTGGGCCAGTGGTTCCTTTGAGAATCTGGTGGCAACCAGAGACTTTCCCCTTAGCAAGGAGTTTATGCTCCCAATACTTACTATTCCATTTTACAGAATTGACCACCTGTCCTCTCTGCCCACCAACATTGTCCCCATCCCCCTCCCCAGAGGTGGTTGCTTGCTGGCCAGGGAACAGAGAATGAACCTTCTGTTAAAGACTCATAAACCCCTGAGCAAGAAAAACATTCCTTTAGAATTGAGTTATCATTGGTTTTCAACAGAGGTTGAAAACTTATTTGGCCTACTGCCCCTTTTCAGAAAAATATCACTTGGCCTCCCCCTGAAAATATGCCTTCTTTTAAGTGAGCAAAGAGAAAGAACCCCCAATTGCACTTGAAGCAGCTACCACCCCCTTATATTACTCCAGCCTCCCCAGGGGCATGCTCTCACCCACTTCGGGAAACACTTGTGTTTAATATTATGGAATTTTAAGGTTTTAGATTCACCCCTTTGTTATGTGTATGATTGTCATCACTCTCGTCCTCAAAGTGCATTCCTCCCCCATTAGATACATCCACACGTTCCTCCCACATGTACCTCTTTTCCTCTGGAAATCATCATCATTTCCATCAAATCTACAAGTTAGTTTTGCTCTTTAGATTTTACCAATTCATAAAAGACAAGTTCTGAGACACTGAGACAAGAGTTTAAACAGCCTGCAAATGACTGGCTAGACTAGGAATTGCATAAAATATTTCATTTTGCTGCTGTGTGAGCTACAATGAAATCCACTCAATTCTGAACTATGTCTTGAAATTTCAGAACTGGTTTCTGTCCTGGAGGCAAGTCGCCCCTCTTGCTTTCCTGCCTATTTGTACATGGTGGAGGTCTTCAATTGAACAAGTAAAACTTTGCCAAAGGAGAACATTAGAAAAGAAGAGAAAACTGAGCCCATGATGCTCTTGGCAGTGCTAGGAATGACCAGTTTGTTTAGCCACTTGGTCAACACACTCAGCATACTGACCATGTGTCTGACCACAGGGAGGTGGAGGGTTTGTAAGAGGTAGTTCTTCCCCCAGGAGCTCACTGTTCCATGGTGTGGATAGTGTGGCAGGTGAGATGTTAGAACAGAAATGGAGCAAGGGGCTGTCTGCACCACCCATAAGGCAGGAATATTTCTGTTTGGGGGAGTGGAAGCATGGAACTGAATGAAAGGTGAGTGAGGTTCATCCAGGCAGGCCAAAAGGGACTTTAGGACACACAGGAACAACAAGATGCTTTTTTTCAAGAGACCAGTGTTATGGGCAGGCCAAGGAAGAGTGAGAATGGCAGGGAGGTTGGAACAAAGCAGCATTAATAAATGTATGTCAAAATCCACTCTGTGAATGGTTATTTAGTGCCTGATAATACCCAAAACTTGCTTACCAGACCCATTAAAAGCTGTAGTTGAAAACAAAATAGAAGTCATGGGCAAAAATAAAATAATCTTTAGGACCAGCTACATATGCTGTGGGGCCCCAAATGAAGATACAGAGTCCCATGTTCAAAAATGATGAAGCAGTCTGAGATGGCGACAGCAGAATGCTAACCCCAGATGAAGGTCTTTCTTAGCACTGAACCTGGTGTGGGAGACACAGGATTCCACAAACCCGTCCCTGACTCTGTTAGAAGGAAATGACAGAGGATAATGCCAACATTAAGAGGGGAACTGTAATATTCTAAATCTTGAAGGCATATCTTAGAGCCCAGCACCATGATGAAACAGAAAAACATAAATAGTGACTTATAAATGGGCATTTCAATTTTGTGGACATGGGTCCATCTTTGAATGGGCCATGAGGCAGGGCTGGGGTCAAGCTCCTTCAAGTTATCTTGTGAGGTTTTGCTGGTCATAGAGAGGGAGAGCTGAGGGAACTCTAGAGAGTAGGTGGTAACCACTTCTGTCACACAACCACCAAACATCCTAGGTGGGCATGGAAGAAGCAAAATGCAGGTGTCTCTAAAATGCCCTTCCTCCACAAAAACACTGCCATTAGTAGTTAAGCTGCAATTTCCATGAGAACCAACTGATGCAAAGAATGCACATGTAATACCGAAGTTTCAACTCTATGTTTAAAGAATATTCAACCTTCAGAACCTGCAGTAATTTCCAATTTCTCCCAGCAGGCATCCCATGCCAAGTCTCTGGAATCAAAGAACTGCCAGAGCCTTGGACCCATCAGTGCCCTCTCCTGTATCCTTCCATCAGATGTTGAATACTCTGCATCAGCTACGGCCATTGATGTAATTTCCTTTGGTCCACTGAGATCGAGGCTAAGAATCACAGCTGCCATACAGAATACTAATTCAATAGTGAAAATCCAAGCAACAAACTTTTCCCTATCATCCCTTCCTTTTTCATATGCTTGTTTTAGCTCCTTGAACACCTCATCACAAAAGGGGGGGCCTAGGTGGGTGGGGTCAGGCCTTTCTGTGTTTCAGACTTGGTTGCCCTATTGTGCCACTGTCCCTGTGCTGAATAGCTCTTCCAATTTAGAAACGATTCCCACTTCACATCTCTTCTCCCACTTCGGCCCTGATTTTCTCTGATCCTTATTTTCTCTTCAGTGGAAATTACCTACTGTCAGCTTCTTCCCCACTCCAGAATCCTGTAACTTTATGCTAAGGTGTTTTGTTGGGGGAAGCTTTTGTGAAGTCGAGAATAGGCCTCTTTGAATTAAGGAGAGACTGGTCCAAAGTTCTCTACACTCTAATAATCTCTTCGCACCTACCCGCCTGCTTCCAAACCCAGAATCATGAGGCAGAAAAGGATGCTCCCCACTGAGCTCTCCCTTATGACGCACCACCACACACCTCGGAGCCATGGTTTCCGGTTCTGCGTCTGAACTTGGAGGGTAAGAGGCAAGCTTGGAATGATTCTGCGCCACAACAGTTCAGTTCATTTATTTAAATCTGCTTTTTCCTCTCTGGTTGGGTAGTACTGTCTCATCAATATCTCATCTCTCATTCAGGAGTGGCAGGGAGAGCCCGCAGTCCCAGGCCAGCATCCTGGCTTCCTAGGGAGAGGCATTCCTGAGCTGAGCTCACTGGGCTCTGCTTGGAGTGGGGTGGGGGACCCGGACGAGCAGCAGTGACATCAGAGTGCTCACTGGAGTCTGAACAAAGCTGCTTCCAACTTGTGCTCAGGCAAGCAGAACCAGCACTGAGGCTAAATGCAAAAAGGCTGCCATTGGGGGAAGGCCTTCCCCTTGCCTTTTTCCCCCTCCCCATCATCTACCTTCTGAATAAACCTTGGAATTTTTCAAGGAAAACAGCACATTAGCACACTTAAATCACAAACCCTTGTCAGTTTTTAAAGGGCCATTGAAGATTTATGAACTCGCAGGAGCAATCATTGCTGGCTTACCTCAGCTATGCCACACACCAGGCTTTTTTTGTGGCTGTTGTTCTGGTTTGTTTTTCTAATGGCCAAATGACGCCCCCCCGCCCCCCCTCCCCCCCCACACATACACCACAAATGTGTGTTTTGAAGTTCTGCAAAAGAAGCATTTCTTGGAGGGAGGGATCAAAAAGAAGTCCTGAAGTGTTCTCTTCTCGTCAGGTACAAATTTGGGTGCACACATCCCCAGTCCTCCCCCTGCCCACAGGATGTCGCATATACAACAACACATCATTCTCCTCTCAACATGGCTAATTCCATTTTAAACCAGGCCCAAAACTGATGTTATATTTCCCTTATGACATTGGCATGAAAAGCCCAAAAGCATTCACAAATGGAGGAACACAGTACTTACAATTCTGGGATGTGTGAGGCAGAGCTGTGTGTCTTATGGGAAAAAAAAATCAAAACCGGTTATGTGTATATACTGCTGGCACTCTCTGGTCAAGCTGGCGACACTAGAGAGAATCAGAGGGTCTTTTCCACACCACGAACATGTGCAAACTAAGTCTTGGACGCAAGCTGCCGGAGCCCTGAGCAGTGTCGGCTGTTTGAGATTTCTTAGGAAATCCAGCCCCAAGCCAAGCAGACGATTTGCCGGCTAACTTGTCTGTGCTTGGTGCCACGCCAAGGTGGACTCACAGACTAAGATTCATTCCCACTTCACACTGGGTAAACCGTGGCACTGGAAAGGGGCGCCCCGAGCGCAGGCCCCAGCTGCATGTCTGCTCAGCCGGGCAGTAACATTCCCGAGTTGTGTGGGGATCACTAGACAGCGTCAGAGTGACACAGGCCGTGGGTCCGGGCCTTTAAGTACTGGCAGCCAGGGCCCTGGACAGAGCTTCTGTTCCATTGCATCAGAGGCCCCGTAACACAATCTCAGGCCCGGCTCTGAGCAGAAGCCCAGGCAGTCACAAGGGAAAGACGGGTTGCCAGCAGAAAAGGGCCAGAATCTGGGGTCCTCAGGATGCCCAGGTCCCAGCGGGTCCCCACAGGGGTCTTAAGCAGAAACAAAAACACCGCCCACCCACTGCAAGGTGACCACGGTGACCAGAAAGGTTCTTTCCGATCAGATCAGGATGCTGGCTGAAGCCGTGGGCTGAAACAGGCTATTTGGAAATCAGAAAGAACTCTTTCATACAAGATTTGTCCTTATGGTGGTTCTGCTATGTTGGGTTTTGTTTATTTTTATATCCGTCTCTTTTTAAAAAGACATATATGCCCAGGGGTCAGAGAGATCGTGCCCCGGTGCGGGCGCTTGCTCTTGCTGTGCGGCTGGCTCCCAAGTGGATCCCCGGCACTGCACAGCGTGTCCTGAGCCCTCCCAGGAGTGATGGCTGAGTGCAGAGCTAGGAGGAAGCCCTGAGCACCACCAGGTGAGGCTTCAAAACCACGCCCCACATAGAGACATTTATGAGCAGAAGTGGGTCTTGTGAGACGGGCGGTGCAGGAGAAAGAGGAAGGGGGCAGGCTGCTTCAGCGGCCCAACCCGGACAGTGCTGGGAACGTCTTTCTGGTGGAGGTGTCCTTCGCTTCTGGGTGGGCCGCGGAACCTGGCTGCTCTAATTGAAAGCCAGTGTATTAAGCACAACACATCAAACGACTGTTAACACCCAGCCTCCCGCAGGATGCCTCCTAACAGCTCTGTCTGCTGCCTACAGTCTGTGCAGGCAAGTGGAACCGTCACGCAGCCGGCATGCAAAGGCCGCAGCCTTTGTCTTCTCCAAGTTCTGTCTATTGCAGAGGCTAACATGCGGCAATTAGTCTAATTAATGTGAAACAATGAGCTGTGTTACCACTTATCAAATTGATTGTTCCCCTATCAAAACAAAACAGGCTGGCTTTTTGATGTCATTTCAAGAGATGATTTGAAATGTCATGTTGCTGCAAGCCAATTACCTTATGACTAGAGTCACGGTCAACAGAATACATAATTAGCCTGCGCTGGGGAAGGAGGCTTACTGCTCGTATGTTAATTAACTGTCTTTTGTCATAAAACAAAAAGGTTGTACAGGAAGGTTGTGAAATAGGTCCTCTTTATTTACATTTCTTTGTGCTGATCAACGGGCAGGCATGACAATGCAAAAGAATAGGAAATTTTAATTCCACCACTTGGAATTAACACTCCCCAGCAAGGTCAGGCCCTCGCTCAGCTCGCCCCACTCCAGTCTGGCCCCGGGTATTAGCTTCCTGGAGGCGCTTCCAGCCAGCCTGGCTCCAGGAAGCACAGGCCCTCCCCGAGTGCTTTGTAGCACCCTCCTGGGCCTTCTGGCTGTGCTGGACAGACAGCACAGGGCTGTCCTAGGAATTACCTCCAGGGGCTTCTGTTTCCAGCTAGAACTTCACAGGGAATAAGCCCATCACAAAAGAGGTGACAGCTTTTTCCTTTGCCACGGTTGGACAGAGACTGTAGCTTTGAAAAGAACTTTGGGAAACCAGCGCCAGGCTCTCATCTCATCCGTAATTGCCTTATCCTGAGTGAGGACTTGATCCTGGCTCTCTGGAGCTTGCAAACAGATACCGGAGGCAGCTCTCACCCACGAGCCACAGCAAACAGTCAAGTTAAACCAGCCTTGAGTCCTGACTGCCTGAGTAAAGGAGGACCTGGGTTCCAGGTGGAGAACTGGGGGATTGTTTAAAAAGACAAGAGTCTTTTTAGGGGGATTTAAACAACCTCTGAATAAGTTCTCAAGGTTCTTGTGTCACAGTCTTAGGGCGATGGTTCACCTTCAAGTTTATAAACTTGAAAGGATCATGTTAGGGTCCCAGGAATCAAGAAAAACCAAACTGGAGGCTTAAACTAGGTTTGCTAACCCAGAAGCACTGTATTCTCACATTGGGACTAGTTTCCAACTGGGGTCCCACCACTCCCCAGGGCACACGCAGCCTCATGCGGAATATTCAGATTCCTTCCAGGTCATTATAAGATAGGGTTTTTCCCCACTGCTAATTCTCTGTATCTCTCAATGGGAAGGAAGGAAGGTGGGAGAGTGGATAGGCAGAGAAACTGCCTGGTGTCCAACAACCAGACCAATTCCACAGTGTCCATGTTTCTATTCCAGACACAGTGTGGAACTGAAGTTTGGTGGACTAAAGTGTTTTGGACAACCCTACAATTGTACTGTTATTCCAACTTGATCTTTTCCTAAATGTTAATGGTAAGAAAACCCACAAAATAGAACTAATTAGTCCTTGGTCCTAGGATGAACACAAGCTCAAAAACACTGGCTCCTTTCAGACACAAGAGGTTCTTCATCTTTTTTTATTTTTTTGGTGATGTTGCATTTTTATGTAAGATTCAAATTCACACACACACACACACACACACAAACATGCACAACTTCTGGTCTTCATTATTAAGGCTCAACAAAATGAATCTGTGTTGCATAACATTGGTTTGTCCTTGCAGTCTTGCTCCTCCTGCAGGAAACTTAGGTTTATTGAGTTACTCCAACAACAGTGCTCCTGAGCATACCCAAGTCCATCAGGCACTAATAATCCTATATTGCTTTTCTCTTTCCTCTATGTCTTTTGCATGGTTTAACAATGTCCTTTTTGTATAGACACAGGAAGACAGTTAATGCCATCGGAGTTAACTGACTCCAAATAATATTTATTCCTGGACATCTATTATATTTATCTGACTTAAGCCTCAGTTGCCTGTACTTCTTAACACCCCAAAAAGGAGGGTCATGGTGAGGGATAATGATGGACTCAGGGCAAGCTGTAACCTACCCTGGCATTAAAAAGGGATAAGATAAGCACCATAAAAAGTATAGTAAGTTAAGAGCACAATAATGGAACAAACTCTGTCAGGACCCCCCAAAAAAAAACTGAATAAGGACCCTACTGGGGTTAGGAAAGACTAACCTGGCTGAGGACTGTAGTCTGGGATATATAGTGAGGTGTCCCTAGGAAGAGCCACTCTTTAAGCTTAATATATCTCTTACTGTGTATTTACAAAATAACTAGAAATATTAGTAAGAAGTATATTTACTATGATTGTTTAAATGGATTACTAGCTGAGGAAAGGAGAAAGGAATACACCCTGGATGGGATCCCACCCTTTAGCGGCTCTCCAAGTAATCTAGAGTGCAGAAACCCCAGATGAGATTTTTGTCCCTCAGTTTGTCCTAGAACTTCCCCTGAAGGAGGGGCTTTACATTTGTTGTTATGATGGTGTTCAACCCCACTTCTGTGTACCCCACCCTTCACAATCTCTAGGTAAATATTCTGTAAGGGAGAAAGAAGGGGATAGAAGAGAAACAATTCTGCTGTGAAGAGAATGAAGCTGAAAGGAGAGAGGAAAAGAACTATGCTGTGAGAGGACTTGAGAAGAGAGAAATAAATGGTCCCTGACCAACAACCAGTCTGTCTCCCTGCTCCTTCATTCATCTGTCACCACTGACCAGCCTGGGAGGTGACTCAGCCACCAACACAGGTGTCCCGTCATGCCCACGCTTTTTGAACTCACAAATCTCTACCTAGCGGCAAGTAGATTGGTGAACCGGTGAATTATATTTCTGTCATTTTAAAGAACACTGAGCAATTGCACTATTTTTGTAACAATTCCAATGTCTGCTTAAAATTCAAGTGTATTTTAAAACAAATCAAGGTACTTGGAAGAGGTGCCTTTTTAAAAATTTTTCCTTCTGAAAAGCAAAAATTCCTCGGAAATGTTTTCTTAAGAGTTGACACAAATCAGCTTACAGGGAAACTGTGTCCTCTGCATGGAACCCTGAGGCCTCTGGGGGTATAGGAGGAGATGGACCCAAACTCTCCTGAGCAGGAGGTGGCCTGGGCTCGGGGCAGCAGTCACACTACTGAGATCAGGACCACTGCCCGTCACACAGCCCAGCATTTCTGGCTGTCAGAACCCACTGGGAAAGTATCCAGTCAACTTTCTTCTCTCCAACTTCAACTGGGTGAGTGAAGGCAACAAGGAAGAGAGAGATGGAGGAAAAGAGCAGGAGAGTTTGGGAAGCATAAAAGCCTGGGCTCCGTGATTGAAAACTTTTTTAAGAAACTTGACTCTTTTAGGAACCTGGAGGCAGTGAAGACCCAGCAGTAGGGGCAGAGCTGCTCACCTGCTTGCTCATGGTCACATTGTCATAGCTTATACACTGACCCCAACCTCTCAGCTGAAACTGCAGGACATGAGATGATGCTCCTCATGAAGGTGGGTGGCCCTAACTATTTTCTTCTGTGCCCTTTCTGCTCCTCGGTTTGTCTGCATCTCTGTGCTCAGAGCACACATGTTTGAGGAAACAATCTTCCCCTGACTTTTAGGGGGTATATATGTCAGCATTTCTATATCTTAAGGTTCAGAGACAATACAAAAGATGGAACAGGGTTCCACTGGGAAGAAGGCAAGTAGATCAGCTGTCAAACATGACCTTAGAGAAACAGCTCTGATTGCAATAGATAAAAAGGTAGAGTAGTCTACAGAATAGAGCCACATAAAATATATATACCATAAATATCATTTCATCTATCTCTCCATCCATCCATCCTCCTTTAATCCTTTCCACCTATCTACCCATCCATTCATTCGCTCATCTATCAATAATCTTTCCACCCATCTATCTATCCATCTAGCCCATCTAGAATTTTCCACCCATTCATCATCTGTCCATCTATCTTTCCTATCATCTTTCCATTCATCCATCCATCCATCCATCCATCCATCCAACCATCCATATAGCCAGCCATCTTATATATTTATGCTTACAGATTAGCCTGATTTCCAAAAAGCGATATTTGCAAACAGACCAATGGGAAAAGGATATAGAAACTAAAATAGGTGCATAAGAGACCTAAGTTCTGTTTTTTGAAACAGAACAAATACCATAAACTAAAGAGAGTAAAAATAAATAAATTATTGGTTTTCTGGATTTATTAGCCCACCTATGGTGATTTTGAGTTCTACAATAGTTTCCTTTTTAAATTGGAAGCAACGGTTGCTCCTGAGGAAGTGTTTTGGTGTGGGAAAAGATGAAACTTATCAAATAAAATGAGATAATATAAATATTTCATTTAGTCATTATCATCTCTCTTTATGATGATGAGATGACATTATTATCATATTTTTTATTCTAGCTCCTAAGAAATGGTCAATCTTCCACATTTGTAATGGGCTACGGCACACTAATCTGACTTTGGCATAAAGCTCACACAAACCACTCAATATTTTCAATATAAATGTAATGACTTCTGATTTTCGGGAAAAATATCAATTCTCAAGAAGACCTCACTAGTTAACTCTAACCTCTCCTATTTGGGCATTTATATAAGTGCACTTGCAAAAATAAAATAAAACTTTTGCATATTCATTATGAAGAAGATGAATGAAAATCAGTAGAGGAGACAAAATTTCTTCTTGGGGATTAGGCTCCAATTGGTTGAATTTCAACATCCAACCTGGCAAATTTACTATTAAGTCAGCAGAAGTGAGTTCTTATACATTATGCCACTTACGACCAGAGAACATCAGGCAAAGGGAAAAGAACATGATAGAATAAATTGTGCATTATTTCTGGCATTAGTTAAAGGAACAGAGCATTATAAGAAAAAAAATACAGTACCATTGATTTTTACAGGTGTTTAATACAGATAAGCTGAAAAAGGGGTTTCCATTTTAAGCCCAGTGATGGTTAAAGATGCATTCAAAAATGTTCAAAAGCAATCTAAAGTCTTCTAAAATGGTGTTTAAGCTATTCAAGCAAAACGTAAATAGTTTTTGTTGTAGTATCCTAGCAAGGTAGAACAAAAACAGAGCCCAAAATGCTGGCACTGGCACGCTGCCGGCCACCATAAAATCAGGGGCTCGTTAAAGCAGAGGTAACACTGTTTATCCAGGACATGATCACAGAGTGTTCAGAGAAAACAGTCAGGAACTATACTCAGAAAAGGAAACGGGCACAGCTGCTCTGCAAGTCCCCAACTCCCGCTTCAAGAGCAGGAGCAATCAAAGCAAAGGCTTGAATTCCTCAGAGGAAGAGGCCAAGTTTGTGATTGCCCACCTGCTTTTTATTTTTTGGGGGGCCACACCCACAGTGCTCTACCATTTGAACCACAGCCCATTCCTACCTTATCTGTTTTTAACACATTTTTTTAAACTTCAATTGAGAAAAAAATATTTTTGCTTTAGTTGAATAATACTAAGTAGAACACATGTAAGTGCTTTGCAAAGATCAAATTAAAAGCTGTTTGTTGAGCCAGAGAGATAGGACAGGGCTAGTTGCTTGTCCTGCGTACAACTGGCCCAGTTTAATCCCAGTTCAATGCCCTGCAAGACACACAGGAGTGGCCCTGAGCACAGAGGCATGAATAGTTCCTGAGTATCACTGGTGCAACTCAAAAACTCCAATTTAAAATGATGTTGCATAGTCACTGCATGGGTCATTTCTTAATTTACTTTGAAGGGGGGTGTTGTGGGGGTTACTGACGGGCATCCAAGTCCATCAGAATTATTTGTTTACCATGAACTGCAAATTAAACAAAGTGGAAAGTTCACTTTTCGGGTTTGAACTTTTCAGAGTCGAACTTCTTAGCCACAGAGTCCACAAAGAGCTAGAACTAGTCAAGGCTCTGAGCGTGAGAGGCAAGCACGCGTGAGCATTCTTCACATGATATTACGATGCCTCTTCTTCACTAGCAGGATTTCTGCCCCCCAAACACATCATGACTCTTCCTCAAATAAGTCTCATTGCTTGAACCCCCCATATAGCTGTTTGGAACAGGGGTGGGGTGGGATGGGTGGCAGGCTTGGGCCATACCAGCGGTGCTCAGGGGCTGTCCCTGGCACTGTTCTCAGGAGTGACCTCTGGTGGTGCTTAGGAACGAACGTATGTAGTGTCAGAAGTTACAAGGCAAGAACCTTACCCAATGTACTCTCTCCACAACCCTCTTACATAGATGTTTTTGATTATTATTTGGGGGGGCATACTCAGTGGTACTCAGGAATTATTCCTGGTTCTTGGCTCAGGGGTCATTCTTAGTGGCACTCGAGAGACATATGGGGTGTCAGAGATTGAACTCAGGTCAGCAGCATGCAAAAACAAGTGTCTTGCCTGCTGTACTATCATTCTATCTCACTCTTCTATGTTTTTTTGACATTATTTCTCCTCTCATTCACCTTGGTGACACAGGATTTCCTTATTCCCATTACAACAAATACGTCCAAATTGAACATAGATGCTCTTGTGTTCAAGCGGGGTAGTAGTTCCCAGTCACCCACAGCCTCTCTTGCCCTCAGCACAATCTGCATATAAACCAAGTGCCTCTACCCTGTGCTATCAATGAGGGCAGGGCTGCCAGACACTCACTAGAAAAGACTCCGAGACAAAAATCTCCCTCTCAGAGCTAATGCTCAGATCATGATAAAATAGCCTGTGAAGCAGGACGTAAGAGCAAACCGTGCAGCTGACCACTGCAAAGCACGAATGCGGGGAGAAGCAGCTGCAGGCAGAGCCAAGGAGAAGTTGGCCCAAGTTGGCTGTGAAGATGCCCAGTCACTAGCAGATCCCGTGAGCTGTGAGCAGGCTGACTCATGTTCTGGAAAGCTGAGGACTCAGGCCGCTGTTTGTTGAACACATGACCACCTGGGCTCAAAGTCAAAGCTCCCAGAAGGGTAACCTTGACCAGCCTGGGCAGAGATCTCCTGCTGCTAACAGGTGCCATGGCCACCTTCGTGAGGCTCAGTTCCCCTAGGCAGAAATCCCACGGGACCCTCTGAGCACCTCCAGTTAAAGGGACGAGGGAAGGCTGGAACTTAGGGCATTTTAGTTATCCCTGCAAGAGGGTGGAACTTAGTTCAAAGGGAAATACTAATATGTTTTAACTGAAAAGAGGTCAGAATTTGTTAGAGTCATCCTAAAGGAACTAGTTATGCTAATCAACTAATAGAACTATCTATTATCTACAGCTTCTTGACTCCTCTCATCATGCCACATTTGGCTGGTTTCCATATCCTGGCTATTGTCCTAAACACCACCCACAAACACGGTTATGCATGGATCCTTTCCATTGTTTTTAGGTTTGGGCAGTAGATATGTTTGACAGGGCCCAGTTGACCAGCACTGAGAAACTCAGGTAACTTCTCAGTGGTCCATTCAGGGAAGGAAGAGAGTACCCTTCCCAAACATGGTTGCAATGGTCCCTCCATCGCATGTTTACCCACAAACGATTATTATTATTTGCTCAGTCCTGCTGTTCAGAGACTTGCCACTCCCACATGTCATGATGGTAGCACCTTGGTTTCACTAACCACGTTCGGAGATGTCCCCTGTGGGCCACTGTGCCCTTTCTTCTCCAAGGCTTGCCCCCCTCTCATCCTAGGAACCCCTCAATCCATTTTGCATGACTTGCTGAAAGGAAGACTAAGATTCCCAAAAGGATTTGCTCCTTGATGATGAATGAAATAAATAAAAGAAACAGAAAGTTCCTGCTAGATGCATAAGCTGATTTGACATGGAGCTGGGGGAAGGGGGTGGGGTGGGTGGTACAAGAAGCAATAGGCCTGGACTGGAGAGCAGAGAGCCAGAGCTATAATCAGTGTCACTACTTTGTGAACAGGAAAAACGGACCTGCCCTTATATCTTGTTTACTTGGGGGAGAAGGGGCACCCTTCTGTGCAATGAAATGCACCCCCAAAGGCAGCAGGATTCTAGTTTGTTGCCACACAAACCATCTTATTGACTGGTCCCAGGATCTATGTGCTAACATCACATCAACATAGATCAAATCCTTACTTCTCAAAATATTGCGGAGCAGTTGTTTTACCAGCCCCAAACATCCATTTGCAACCTTATTCCTGAAGGGAGTAATGCGTCCTCATTAATAAGGCAACTTCAAGATTTCTCTCTGTCTGGGCTTCTGAATCCAGCCTTCCAAATGGGTTTGAACGTGACCAGGTAATATTTCTGCTACTTTCTTCAGTCTGTTTCACTTTGAAAAGGTGCTTTTTGCTTATCCAGGAGCTTCTGTATTGCTTAAGGCAAAATACTCCAGTGCATACTGACAACAGTAAACTGCAAACAATTTTCTACCTTATTCTGCTGAAGGCACAAGTCACCAATGCCCATGGATGGTTCTAAATGGCCATGGATGGTTTCGGAAACACAGAGACTGCATGATTATCAAAATAATAGTTCTATTTTAAAAACATCTGTCAACCTCACCAACAAATGCACAATTCAAAAAGATCCAATTGTGTTAGCAGCGGGGGCAAAGTTGCAGGGGGATCAGATTGTTTTTAATTTCCAATGGCTTCATCAGCTGCAGGGACGCAATGCTGCAGATGAAGTTAATCTCCATGCGTTCATTTCTTGTCATTATTTTCTGAAATCCTCTTGGCTTTCATCAGGATAGGGCTTGATGCAGAGAAGCAGCATAGATTAGTGGTTAGCATAATAGCAGAGAGCCAGGAAACGTGAAATCTATTCTCGGCCAAGTGGTTCTATGTGAGCTCATGACTTACCACCTCAGTTTCTCCATCTTATAAAAAGCTTCACACACAATAAACCCCCTTGCCAAGGAGAGCATCACTGCTGAAATAGTGCTGATGGCTGACCCAGTCAAATACCTCAAATTACAAGGGCGGGGAAACTTGCTTCTTCCAAAGGCCATTTGGGTATTAATACCATCACTCATGGGCCAGGAGATACAGGCTGATGGGCTGCGGTCAGCTGAGGAGAAGCTTCTGTGTCTGTCCCATCATGCACCAGGGACAGGGCATGTGATATCCTGGGCCTTATATGTCTCACAGGTCCGACATCCTCCACCAATAGGTAAAGGAGGATCTGATATAATGCCTTGCCTTGGATTGACTTCTTTATCCTAGTTTTGTTTGTTTGAGGGGCATGTCCTGCAGTGCTCAGGGCTTACTTCTGGCTCTGCACCCAGGGGTCACCCTTAATTGAGCTTGGGGGGTCTATGTGTGGTGCACAGAATTGAACCCAGGTCAGCCATGTGCAAGGCAAGAGCCTTACCTGCTGTGTTATCACTTAGGTCACCTGATATTATTTTTGCAGACCAGGTAAGTAAGGCACAGAGAGGGTGAATCAATAGTCCACAGCTGCACAGCTAAGAACTTTTCATGACGCTGATGACTAAGACAGGCATCTGTGACTATGTCACCTTATGTCACCTTCTTCAGTGTCATCCACATAAACTTCAAGGAATGGCACAGTTGATGTATTCCCTTTCCCCCACAAAAGTCTCAGAATACGGGCCTGGATTTTCTGTCTCTTGGAGCTTAGAGACTTTTCTTCCCAAATCAGAATCACTCTGGCCATCTGCCATGAAAGGACCACCCAGGTCCGGCCTCCCTGGCAGTGACCCTACTGGCAGTCCCCAAGAGAAGCTGAGCCACAGGGGCCTGGCTGGGTGCAGCAGGCAGTGAATGCCCTGGATCTGAGTGTGAAGGCTTGAGAGGGTCGCCTGGCTCTGATGAAAGCGTGTATGTGTTCAGGGCCCCTGTGCAGTGAAGTGTGGACCAATTAAAGCTCGTCTTAAACATGTCCCTCCGATCCTAAAGGCCCTCCCATGGCTTCCATTCAGCTCTGGGACTGCAGGTCTCCTTGGGCTTGGGAAATGCCTGAGGTGCAGAAACACAACCCTTAACTCCCAATGGTCCCGGGATGTCTGCACTCAGGTGGGCTGCCCGCAGAGTGGCCTGGAGCCAGGCCTGGAAGACCCCAAATGATAGCGAGTGTGAGCTTGACCTGCACATACTGCCCAGGTCTCCTTGTCCCTCCCAGGGCTCAGTGTACAGAGAGTTAAGTTGCAAAAGCAGCTGAGGTTTCCTCAGCTTGGCTGCTCTTTTCTTTTTGAAGAGGGGTCCTAGCCAGCAGTGCTCAGGAGCTGCTTCCAGTTTGGAGGCTCATTTGTGGAGGAGCACTGGGGGTGGGGCTTGGGGTGGATGAGCACCCCCATCCATACAAGGATGGAACCTGGGCCATCCACATACAGAGCATGCACTCAGCCTGTCGAGTGCTCTTGGACCCGTAGCCTTACTGCTTTCTGTCTGGAGTTATTGTATGAAACTCAGCTTTAAAATAGAGCCTATCGGAGGAAACTGTGGACTCTCAGTACATCTCACAGTTGTGAACGTAGAAGGCACAGGGAAGCCTGACCTTTCATGATGTGGATTAAGCCAGGGTGGCTATGGACCACTCACAGTGTACAGTTCCCTATGCTGCTGAACAGTCTCCGAGAGGTAGGTTAGGATGGGGACCCTGAGACACATGAGTGCAGTCTTTTAGAAAATTGACTGGGGGCTGCAGACATAATACAGGGGTTAAGGAAGTTGCCTTACACTTGGCAGACCCTGATTCAATCTCATATAGTCCCCTGAGCACAGAGACAGGAGTAATCCCTAAGCACTGGATAGGGTGTCCCTAAATTTCTCCCAGAAAGAAAGTCAAGTGGGGTGGACAGCCTGCCCTGCCCTCTCAGATAGGAATGCCGTGGGGAAGGAGAGGAGGCCTCTCTGCAAAGCCTCGAAAGCAGAGTGTGTGGCAGCTGCAACCCAGGAAAGTAGCAGCTGTCAGGCTCCCAATAAAAATGCAACAAACATGTATGAAGAGGGCAGCACCCTCCGGCTCGACTGTATCTGGGTGAAGGCTGCCACTGGCACACACTCAACACACAATGTTGCTACAGGTCAGAGTTTTTATGGGTTTCTGCTGAATCGGTAGCTACACACTTATCAGATAATGCAACTGGTACCTGTTCAGCTCTCAAGGGAGAAAGATCCAAAGAGAAGGTGTACGTGGAAAGATTTACATCCTTATAGACCACTGTTACCTCCAAAGTCAAAACTTAGGGGTTAGGGCTGTGGCTCTACAGAAAAGCACTTGCCTTGCATTGTGAGACGCCCCAATTTCAATCCCTGGAAGCTCATGGCCCCCTGAGCACTAGGCTAAGAGTATCTCCTAAGCACTGCTGGGTTTGGCTTCCAAAATATGACATAAGGACTTTTTTTTTTGCTTTTTGGGTTACAACTGGCTATGCTCAGGGGTTACCCCTGGCTCTACACCCAGGAATTACTCCTGGAGGTGCTCAGGGGACCATTTAGGATGCTGGGAATCGAACCCGGCTCAGCCACGTGCAAGGCAAACGCTCTACTCGCTGTGCTATCACTCCAGCCTCAACATAAGGACTTTTTTTTTTTTTTTAAAAAAAGATGTTTCTATGCAGAAGACTTTCAAAATCGCAAACATGGTGCATTTGCTAAAAAAAACAACTGGTGACATTCTGTAAAGCAGGTGGGACTGTCCAAGCCTCCTGTTCTTGCCCACAGTTTAAAAGGAAGCTGGTTAGCCTCTTCTAGTCACATATTCTCTTGCAAAACCTTGTTCTCTTTGGTTAAGAAATCAAAACCAAGTGGAAACAATTCTGTGGTAAACTATCAAGGAGCATAAACTTGTTATGAAAGAACCATTAGAAATGTAAAACCATGAACTTTAGCACAGAATAGACTTCTCTTAGAAGAAATATTTTGAGTAAACTGGGCCTCATCGCACATCAAATAATGACCGGGAATTGTCAAAGACCCAAGGGAATGCTTCTCCTTCCTATAAATATTGAAAAAACAGTGACAAGATGCAAATAAAGAGCTGCACTCAATTTTCGGTCTTTATAATGCATTTCAATAGAATGGCCGCGGTATCATATAAGTCTGAAAAAGATGTTCAGTAATCGCATTCTGAAAAATGAATTAGGAACACACGGTCATCAACTGCAGCAGAAATAATAAAGGTGGGAAAAGATTAAGAGGCAAACATATGTTGCAGAATTGTAAAATGGGTTTATAGGTCCTCTAAGCACAACTTTTACGCAAACCTTACATAAATAGGCTTAGATGATACAAATATTATCTGGGCTCTGTGGACACTCCGGGTTCTAATCATGTTTAGGGATTACTCCATTGAACAGAGACATTTCGTTCCTATTGGGCTGAGGGATTACAGCAAAGAAACATCTAATATTCCATTTTTTAATTTCATGCATTTTTTATTTACCTTTAATGATGCTGTATATATTCATCATCCTGAAATATTAAAACAGTATGAAAAAAGTAATAAATTGGTGGAAAATTTAGGGAATAGGAATGCAACAGCACGCAAATCATACACTATCAAGTGCTTGATACACATTTAAAATTACTGCCTACTCCCGCAAAGCCAAATTCCGAGCAGATTTCTGAAGCACAAAGTCACAATAAGAAGATCAGCAGAACAGACTGAAATAATAGAATATTCATCCCTCTAATCCATATGCAATTCTTTAGGGCTTTTTTTTTTAACAATGCATATGAGGTCTGACTGTATTCAGGATTTAAATAAGTTGTCTCTCTCCTTTTCTGCTCCTCTATTTTTATAAGAAAATGTATATACAGTTATCATTTCTGCACCGACGCACCAGCAAAGACAAGGTGAGTGCATTCCCACACACCTCCGGTGAAACAATAGCATTTTTAAACAACGAAAGTGTTCAAAGAAATGCAATTTATTCATCCCAAGGAAGCCTCCTAAAACAGCTGTTTTGGAGGAAGGAAAGTGCCTGCCATTCCCCAGGAAACATAAAGTGATGTTTTTGTCACTGGCTCACCTAACCCAACCATGGAAGACTGGTTAGAATATTGCATTTCATTCTAATAGTGACCAGACACTAAGGGTGGCCTTTATCTTTACTCAATTACCTTCTCCAGGGAGGAGGGGACCATGTCACCCAGGCTAGAGGCTGTAACAAGGAACAGAAATTCAAGAAGGAAGAAGAACCATCATTTCAAGCACATCTGGGAGATGAACAAGACATCGGGTGAGGTCCATGAAGTGGTTCAAATGACAAGAGCTCAGCAGCTGACTCCTCATCTTCTCAGTTCAAGTGGCAATTGCCCCATGTCCTGGTGCCCCACACTCTCTGTTGTGTCTTCACAGTCCCCATGCCCCATCACCACATTCCTTGCTGCCCTATGTGCTGATGGCTTCATTTCTTGATAGCTCCATGTTCTAACCACTCCACATTCCCATTGTTCTATGTTTCTGTGTCTCCATTTCTTTAAGGGAGGATTGGGACCATGCCTCGCAATACTCAGGGCTTACTCCTGACTCTGTGTTCAGGGATCACTCCTGGCAGGGCTCTGAGGATCTATGCAGTGCTGAGGATCAAACTGGGCCCAGCTATGTGCAAGAAAGCCGAGCCAGTGCCTTCACCCTGCTCTAAGTCTGGCCCCTGGCTCCATGTTATAATTGCTCCATGTGAACAGTCACTGCCTGCCAGAAACAGAGGCAGGTAACTAGGCCATCTTCCCTAGGTTTCTTGCATTCCCAATTTTCCCTCTAAGGTACACTTACTGCCTTGTAGAGACCTGAATAAAGCAGGAAATACTGAAGACCAGCCTCACACACGTTTCCCCTTTCACAGCCTTGCTGGCAGCTCCCAGAAGACGGAGTCGGTCTTGGGTATGCCTGCTCCTAGCAAACGCCTCAGGCCCAGGTCACATTTGCCCATGGAATTCGCTTTTTAAGCATGTCTTTGACAGAGAAAGGTCTTTGGGGCACTGGCTCGGCCTTCTTTGCCTTTATTATCTCTCTGGGATACTGGCCACAGCTCTTTCCACCTAGTGAGCATTTGGTGATTTGTTGTTGAACTGATTGACTCTAGTTTTGTTAAGTGTTTTTTATTTCTGCTCTTCTCTTTTCAGCTCACTGCTCTGGTAGACAATTCTACCAGAGGTGGATGTTGATGAGATTAAGGAGCTTAAAACACAGGGGTACACACCATTCAGGAAATCAGTGGGAGTGCTCTCTGTCCTCCCCACCCAAGCAGGGGCTCTCCTACACATAAGGAGACTCACCGATTTGGAGCAGATGCAAGAGATAAAATGTTAGAAATAAAAATAGCCACTACTCCTAAGTAATAGGCATGTAAAATAGTTGAAGGGGTTACTGGCAGATAAAAGACAAGTTTTTTGTTTCCCAATGGATGAGAAAAAGAGACGTTTTGGGACGCTGAGATGCCAGTATAATCAGCCTGGTCATTACCATGGCGTGGCCTGGTACCACTGTAGCACTGTCGTCCAGTTGTTCATTGATTTGTAATGAGCGGGCACCAGTAACGTCTCCATTTTGAGACTTGTTTACTACTTTTTGCATATCAAATACACCACGGGTAGCTTGCCAGGCTCTGCCATGTGGGCAGGATACTCTTGATAGCTTGCTGGGCTCTCCAAGAGGGAAGGAAGAATCGAACCCAGGTCGGCTGCGTGCAAGGCAAACGTCCTACCCGCTGTGCTATTGCTCCAGCCCAGTGTGGCCTGGTAACATTTGAGTTTTGTGTTGGGGCCAAACCTAGCTGTGCTCAGGGCTTCTCCCTGGCTCTGTACTCACGGATCACTCCTGGCAGGGCTCAGGGGACCCTATGAGGTACCAGGAATTGAAACCAAGTTGGTTTCCCCACCTTATTATCTCTCTGGCCCCCAGTAATATTTTAAATGCAAATTAAGATCTGCAAAGCACCTTCCTCTCCTGAACGGCAGCTCCCCAAACTCTCTGCCAGCTACTCTCTGCCTTTTTCCTGGCATTAATTTGTCACTACTTCTCTCTAATCCTCACAATATGTATCAGAGTCCAGATAAACAGAGAATCCATCCAGTTCTAATCCAATTCTTTCCTGAAGACATTCAGTTTATTCCTTTGCTCCTCTTTCAAGGCAATAAGGAGCGGAAAGGAAATAGATCCCAAATGCTATTCTTGCTATTCACACGGGTAGCAAGAGGAAGGGAGAAGAAACACTTCCAAGTGATGTCAGCAGAGGGGAGACGCCACCTATGAGCCCCCATCCTGGCTCTGAGCAAACTGCCTCTAGTTCTGATTATAACACAATGATCCCATTGGGACATGATCTCATCAGGGTTTCAGCTGCACTTCCTGGGCCAGGACACTCGTCCACTCCTGGCAATCACTCAGAAATTCAGGGGGTGTTCTCAGGTTCTCATGCAAACCGACATGTGCCAGCCCAAAGCAGATAGTTCAGCAGTTCTGCCATGCTGGAGTGAGGACACAGCCCTGAACTAAATCCACTTAGACACAGAACAGGGCTTGACCATTAGCCAACCAGACTCGTGAGGGTTAATCAATGACCTAGAGCTTAGAACCAGGAGAATGGGCTAAAACATCACATAGCATGTGGCAGGCAGAGTGGAAAGTGGGTTAAGTTCTGTATCCACGACCAGCTCTGCTCAGGCAAGTGCGTCTTCTCCTTCCCAGAGCGGCATCCCGCCCTGGCCTTCTCTACTCTCCACGGGCCCCATCGAGGCTTCCGAAACTCATTGCCCGACCCTGTGGCTACCACTGAGCCAAGGGTTTTTGGAAAAAGATTGCTGAAACCTGAACAGCTATAAAACCTGAATATTTCCAGACAGGAATAAACCACATTATGAAGCTTTTAGAGAACAGGCTTGGTTTTACAGATTCATCTAATTGGAGTAAATTCATATAACTGTCAGAGCTAAAAAGGATTCGCCAGGGTTAGACCAATAGCCATGGGAGTTGACTGGAGACTCTATTCTCTCCCTCTCTCTCTCTCCTGCCCCCACCCACATGCTCATTCTCTCCCCATCCTTGTCTCTTTGCTCTCTCTTCTCTCTCTGCTCAGCCTGCCTATTTGTCTCTGTATCTGTCTCTCTCATAAGAAAGAACCAGGGCCTCACCCCTGGAAAGGTTCTGCTCTTCCTGAGTTGTCTCCCCAGTCCTTGACATTCCTTTAAAAAAACAAAAAACATTTGCTAAGATTTTCAATTCACTGCAAAATACGCAAGATGTTTTTAACCCATTTAATGGAATTATCGAAAGCACTGAGTGTATCATATTGGAGGTTCCATTCAACTGAATACATGGTCCCCTTTGAGTGCCACACCGATGTTCTCCGTTGGGCTGTTACTGAATAGTATCACACATCAGATGAAAGCTGGGCTTTGAAACAACATCTTTGGGATTAGAGATATAGGACGGTAGATCAGCTGTTTTCCTTGCATGCAGTTTGATCTCCCATGCCACACAGGATCCCCCAAGCCCCGCCAGGAGTGATTTCTGAGGACTGAGCCAGCAGTAAGACGTGAGCACTGTTAGGTGTGGTCCCTAAATAAAATAAATGAAAATAAAATAAAAAAAAACTGTACCCGTAAGAGTACAAAGTACATATCCTAAAGCTCTTCAGTAATGTTTGGAGCAGACTGGAATTAGACATTTGGTACAGCCACAGTCACCCTTTAAATGTGGAGAACCTGGCAGGATCTCAGATGGTACTAATTTACGCACTCTATAAAGATGTATTTTTTTAAAGATGTGTTTGAAAGTAATATGTGATATCTAGGTGTAGATATGTACTGTGCCCGAGAAGCTAAAATAAGTCACTGCTCTCAAATAAAATGTTCAGGAAACATCATCACTGCAGAAAAGCCAGTGGGGATGAGAGATGCATTTGCAGGAGACCAGCTCAGCCCAAACCAAACCAGATGGGGAGGAGATGACGAACCAAACAGGAAGGACAGTGTCCCCTGGAAAACAAGGGGTGCCTAAAGGTTCTTGTCACACTCCCTGGCAAAATGCTCAACAATGAATGAAAGACACAAGTCTGAACTGATATTAGTATCTTTTCTGTCTTAGGCATGCAGACCAGTGGCACACACGTGGCATTGTTTAACAAGGTGAATGAAATGGGTGTGTGAAATGCTGATCCACGAGTCACTGAGGATTCCTGGGGCAGCTCTTTAAGTACAGGCAGCTTCCAGGCACCATGGATTATAGGTGTGTGCCTGCATTTGTTTATATCAATGGTCACTGGCTGTTGAAACACTTCAGGGCACTTAAGTAAGGCAAACAAAGCTCTTGAACTTTAAATCCCATCCAGAGGAGTTATTTACAAGTATTAACTTAGCCTATCTCAGTATCATCTGGAACCTTAGTACATTCTTCCAGACTCATGGGGAAGATGCACAACCCAGAATCCAGAGAAGACTCTGTCCTCATTGGAGATGGTGCTGAGGAATCAACGCACTCATGGTGGTAGCTGGCTGCCTAGCCTTCCTGAATGACTGCAGAGATTTGAAAATAAGTCGACCCAACTGGAAGGATCTTGAATTTGTTGCTTGGTTCTGTAGATTTCAAATTCCCTTCTGCTCTTGTACGTCGAACTCTAAGGTATTCCAAAGAGAAACCCTGGGTGAGAGCCCTAGAAGCACAGCAGACTTGGGATCATCTAGACACCAGCATTCCCTTCACTGGGAAGACCACAGAGACGGCACAATTTCTCCACAGAAAACTATGTCACTGTAAAAGAAGATAGTGGGATGAGACAGAAAGACCTCCTTGAACAATCAAGGTTGATTATGCTCCTGTTTAATCTAGTCACAAGAGGTGTGTGCTACTGAGCTAGAATGCCAGAGTGGGAAGGGCTGGGGATAGCCACTACTTTAAGTTTATGCTTTCTCGAAATCAATTAATTTTTGAGCACTTCACTAAGGAGTTGGTCAAGAACAAGCACCGTTGGCAAAACTGGACAGCTACATGCAAAAAAAGGGCTCAGACATTTACCTAACACCACGCACAAAACCCAGATCAAAATGAATTAAAGACCTCAACATCAGACCAGAAACCATAAGGTACATTGAAGAAAGTGTCGGCAAAACCCTCCATGACTTTGAAGCTAAAGGTATCTTCAAGGATAAAACGTCACTGACCAAGCAAGTGGAAGCAGAGATAAGTAAATGGGAGCAACTTAAACCTAAAGCTTCTGCACCTCAAAAGAAACAGTGACCAGGATACACTGTTTGGGAAAGGATATTCACCCAATACCCTTCAGATAAGGGGAAAATATCAAGAGTATACAGGCACTGGTTGAACTCTACAAGAAAAAACATCCAATCCCATCAGAAAATGGGGCTATAAAATGAACAGAAACGTTCTCAAAGATTTTTAAAAATTATTTATTTATTTATTTATTCATTTAAAAATTTTTTTATTAGAGAATCACTGTACAGTTACAAACTTATGAACTTTTGTGCTTGCATTTTACACAAATTACAAAGCCATTCATAATTGGATTTTTGTGCTTGCATTTTACACAACATCAATTTACACACAATAAATTTGTGTGTTTTAAATTAAATTTACACACAATAAACATCATACAGTGATCGTTTACCCATCCCTCCAAGCAGTGCCCATTCACCTCCACCAATAATCCTAGTATCCCTCTCACCACCCTCACCCCATCCCCCACCACCCCACCCTGCCTCTGCAGCAGGGAATTCCCTTTTGTTCTCTTTCCTTTTGGGTGTTGTAGTTTGCAATAGAGGTATTGAGTGGCCTTCTCAGAAAAAAAAAATTGAATAGCCAAAGGCACATAAATACATGCTAGTCACTAATAATTAGAGAGATGAAGATCCAAACAATGAGATATCTCATGCCACAAGACCGGCACACATCTAAAAGAACAAAAGTAACTGATGTTGGTGTGGATGTGGGGAGAAAGGGACTCTCCCTCACTGTTGGTGGGAATGCTGACTGGTCCAGCCTTTTTTGGAAAACAATATGGACTTTCTCAAAAAACTAGAAATGGAGCTCCCATTTGACCCAGGAATAGCACTTCTGGGAATACACCCTGGTGGCCAAAAACACACAGCAAAAACACCATATGCACTTCTATGTTCATTGCAATCTGGAAACAATCTAAGTGCCCAAGAACAGACAAGTGGCTAAAGAAACCATGGCACATCTACACAATGGAATACTACGCAGCTGTCAGGAATAATGAAGTCATGAAATTTTCCTACAAATGGATGGACATGGAGAATATCATGCTGAGTGAAATGAGTCAGATATAGAATGACTGCATTATTCATTTGTGGTATTATATATTAAAAGAATAATATCCAGGGCAAGGGAAAGCAGAGGTTAGGAGGACTGGTCAATGGTTGGAACTAATCTCAAGTGTGTGGGGGGCTGAGGGTAGGTAAGATAGAGAGGAGACCACTATGACAATAACAGCTGGAAATGATCACACTGGACAAGATCTGAGGGTTAAAAATAGGTAAGGGATATTCTTGATAAACTTTCAGTATCAGTATCGCAAACCTAATGCCCAAAAGTGGGTGAGAGAGAGAGAGAGAGAGAGAGAGAGAGAGAGAGAGAGAGAGAGAGAGAGAGAGAGAGAGAGAGAGAGAGAAGAAAATCCCCTGCCACAGAGGCAGGCAAGAAGTGGGGGGTGGGGGGTGATGGGAGGGAACATGGGGACATTGGTACTGGGAAAAATACAGTGGTTGAGGGATGGGTGTTGGAATACGGTATGATTGAAATCCAATTATGAATGGCTTTGTAATGCTCTAAAAATAAATTAAATTTAAAAAAAAGAATAAGTACTTAGTACTATTGTGTGTAAAGTTAAATAAAAGATCACCAAGTGGTGGCAATGGGTCCCTGGTATATACATAAACCAGCAACACAGCTCTTTGAGGACTTTGGGAGACACTGGAACTGAATTATAAGGGTATGAGGGAAGATGGGGGAATCTTCCTGGTCAGTGCTCAGGTTCCATGATGTGGCACTGCTAGAGTCACCAGGGTCATATCTGGCAGTGTTCAAATACTCCCAGGAATATAATCAGTGGTACTTCTGGGGGATGCAGGGCATGTGGTTCAGGAGGCCTCAAACTCAGTGCCTAGAACTTATAAGGCATGCACCCCTATCCTTTGAGCTGTTTCTCTACCCTCAATGCTTAAGTTTTCTAATTCAGTCCAACAAGTTGGACCCTCCAGGCCTATGATGGCAATGAATGATTTCTACATAGGATTCAAGGCATTAGGCCCAATGGGATCCCAAGGATAATCTAATTCTTCTACTGGCTGTAAGCACGTGACTTCCTAAGCTAGTACTCAGTACAAAGTCAGAAAACTTCTTGTCTTTTGCTATTTATGGAATGTTCTCCTTTATCAGTGAGACAAGCCTACTTCATATGTACACTCTACAGAAGGCACTAGCTGGAGCTTTCTTGGGGACATTTTTTAAAAAGATATTTTTGGATAGAACTATGGGTACCACTAACAATGAAGTAAAGTCCAGAATTGGTAGAGAAGGACATGTTGCCCCCAATTTCTCTAGAACCATCATATCACAGAGCTGCAATCAATGTCTTGTCAAGTGTTTCTCTGTCTTTTCATCTGTCTTTAAAAAAGTTTTTTTTAAAGTAGCAGGGAGTGTGTGAAATTAAAATGTAGTCTCAGACACACATTCTGCAGGGAATCGCTTTTTGAAGTTCTTCAGCATCCCAAGTTATAATTGGGTTTTAATGCATAAAATGGCTGAGTAATTTAAATGTTTAGCAAAGAAAACAGTCCTTCCTGGAGTTTATGAAGTGGTAAGCCTATCTCCTATAATGATTAATGGGGAGCCATCCTTTTAAACCCAAGCTTCCACTCGCCTATGTCCAGGCAAAGTTAGAGAGCACACACCAATTTACCTAGCTGAGGTCTTAGCTCACAGCAGGAAGGCAGTGGTAGACAAAAGTGCCATTTTGGTTGGGAAAAGACCATCTGTGTGTCCTGTTGAGTCTTCTCTTTGTCTGCCCCTCTGCCCCACTTCATTCAACAAGAGCAATGTTTTGACTCACATATGTACAGGGTCAGTGAACCTGAGGTCCTGTCTAAAGACAGACATTGTGCTTGAACAGGAAGATCGGCAGTAATAGAACTGTCACAGTGGCTTAGCAGCCTGTCACTGATGCCCTGATCCACCTGCCTGCTTCACGGAGACTTTCTTTGGCATCAAGTTCCAGACCCCTGCCATGATCCTCTGAAATGCAAGAGAAGACTCCTGCTCTCTGTGCTTGCCAGGCGGGATCTACAGGAAAGTCATCCTAGTTGGCTTTCCATGGTACTTCCCAAAGAATCTGAGCTGAAGACAATTCTTTTCCTATAACAATCCAATCTCTGAAGGCAAAGAGTGGAAAAATCCTCATTCCAAGCCCCAGGACAACATAAATGGGATGGGGTAGGGAAGGTGAGCTTCTTTGCCACCCACTGGTTATGTATCTGAATTTGCTTGATGGTTTCCATCAAGCCAATAAAGAAGCCAGTCAAGTAGGAACAATCAGACCCACGTTGGGTGGTTAGAAGCATCCTCTCAAATCCCACAGCTGAAGAAACAGTAGAGAGCATTGCAGATGCAATGTTTAAGAGAAGTCAGACCTTGGGAGCAAGAAACCAGGGGACATATACCGCTGAGTTCTAAGGCATATTTAGTGCAAGATGAGTAAGTTCATATGCAGCTGAGCAGCTGAGACAAACACGGCTGACTGCTCCTGGTACCAGAAGTCTACACAATAGGGGAGAGTGAATAGACCTCAGGTTTGAATTCCATCTCAGCCAGTACATCACTGTGGTACCTCATAGAGGGAGTTCACCCTCCAGAGAACTTCTGAGATTGCAAAGGATTCAGGGTCACAGCTCCTTGTGACCAGCTCCCCAACATGAGATGATGGGGTGTCCTCAGCCACGACTGAAAGGAAATCCCAGAATCACCAGCTCCCCAGGCTTCTGGAAGTCTATAGTTTATTCTAGAATAAAACCTGCTGGACACAGGAGACACCCCACTGATTGTTGATAAGAAATGCCAGTCAATGATGATGTCGAGTCTCTTGTTGAGAAAACCAACTCTCAAGTTTCAGGGATGTTTCCCTGGAAAACCACAAAGGGATTTACTTAAGCAATGTTCACAAGCTGAGATATACAGGAAGAGCAGGTGAGGATTCTTGGATTTTTAAGCTTGGTCCTTAATGCTAACATGCTCAGGATACTAGTACAGTAATCCAAGCAAATCACTGAAACACCCCCTCCCTTCTACCCGCCCCCCCTGACTTACAAGCATGCACAGTGTGCAATCAGTAAGTCAACACACACTGGGGAAAGGCCCAACTCCAATACAAAACATTTATCTGGCCTTGTGCCTAAACAGGACGCTGAGACATAGGGTCTGGATCAAAGGGACAGCATGGAGCACCGCGTCTCACACAGGCCTGACCTTGAATCTCAAGACCTCGCTGTGTGATCTGAGCTTGCCAACCCTGGCTCAGACATTCACCCGGGTGATAGGCAGAGGTCAGTGATAATGATGCTATCACACTGTGCGTGGAACGCGTGCGTGCCAATCTCAATCCTGCCTTGTGACAATAAGCCTTTGAAGTGGTCATTTTAGGGTTAAGGAAACCAGAGGTCAGGGACCCCATCTCACCAAATGCTAAGGTCTTGCTCTGAAGTTCAGTGCCCCTAGACACAGATTCCAATTTCAGACTGGATTCTAAAATCCTCTATAGAATGACATTCTTGCTATCAGAATTCACAAAGGTCCTTGATGTTGTCCCTCCATTAGCTCTACAAGGGGTTGGGACTTCCTGCACCTCATCTAGTGCCACCAGCAGCCACCAGCAGCATTGACAATGAGTTCACCATCCCAATCCCTCACTTCCTTCCGAACTTTGTTTTGGAAGATCTTCTGTCCATCCCAGAAGCTGCTGGGAAAGCACCTTGGGCACACAGGGTCTGGCCACCGAGATCCATCAGACCATTCTTGCCAGTGGTCACACCAGCTTTCCATGCCTTAAGGGGTGGCAACACTTTCCATTTTCTTGTGGAGACAGTGTTGGTGTCTTAAAAATTATACATGAGACACACATTATATTTTCATGGAAAATGTTCATGGGTACAACAGTTACGGGTAGGGGTGCAAGCTTTGCACACGAGTCTCTGATTAGATCCCCAACCGCATGTGGCCTGCCAGCTCTGCTAGGTGTAGCTGGGGCCACATGCCACCACTGACCCAAGCAGCATGGCACTGGCAGTCCTAGCACTGCACTGTGAGGCCCAGTGGGGTAAGTATTGCCAGGAATGCCCCCAGGACAGTGAGGTGGTGCAAAGAGGCCAGCTGGTGGCTTCCTGTCTGCACGGTGAACGGATGCTTCACCACAGAACCATTTCAGCGCCCCGAGCTGAGATTCCCTACAATCCTCTCATACCCAGTGGTCTTATTTCCCCTCTGGATCAATATAGAACTGATTTCATAAAAAAAGTATTTTAAAATGTTGAGGGGATACAACACCCAGTTATGCTCAGGGCCTACTCCTGGCTCTGTGCTCAGAGAACTCCACGATGGTGCTGAGAACTGAACTGGAGACAGCACATGCAAAGCCAGTGCCTTAACCTCTTCATTATCGCTGCCCCTTTGTGCCTTTATTTATTTTTTTAAGTTATCCGACTCACCACATTGGACACCATGCTATTTTCAATAACTTTACATCTTTGTTCCAATTAGTTTAATGTGTATAGTAGAACTTTTATTATTTACAAGCATTCTTGTCTGTAAAGGTTTTAGTGTCAAGCACTCAATCCTGGAATGTCATTTTATTAGTATTGCATAAAGTTTATTCTTTGTCCAATATTTTTTTTCTTTCCTCCTGTCCCCTCCTTTCCTCTCACTTATGATTTTGAGAACACAGCTGACTGTGCCCGGGGCTTACCTGATTCTGCTCAAGGATCATGTACGGGGCGTATGGGATTTAATGCAGGGGTGACAAAGTGCAAGTCCCCTCCCCCTGCACAATCTCTCTGCCCTATTTGGTACTTTAAAACAATGGAATTTTCCTATATTATTCCACCAAAAACTTCATATTGCAGGTAGCATTTAAGTGGTTTTGTGAAAGATGAGTGCAAAGTCATGGTCTGGAAAATGGTGACATGAACAGAAAAATAATGAAATTCTGACGTCTTACTAGATATCTCTCAGCATTGTGACAATACAAGATAACTCCTCTCTAGGTGGAATCAGTCACAATAAAACAGCTCTCATGCCGACAAAAGCTCTAGAACTTACATTTGCGGCTCTTTGCCCAGAGGGAACCATGTTGGGTCTTCAGCTGGAAGCTCTCTAGCTATCCAGAAAATGAATTCTTGTGCTCCATGTCTCATTAGTAAATTACATTTTTATATAGCCTGAAAAGGTTTGAAGCAAGGTGTTTCTCTGTGCTTGGTTTAGTATAGAATTCTGAAAATCCTTTCAGGTAAGAATTGTTGGTTTTATTGACTGGTATTATTTCTGCAAAGTATGTCCTTCATAGATGGAATTATACAGAGACAGTAGGAGACCATGTGCCCTAACATCTGTACCCAGACACGCCAAATGAGGGTGATCATTGTCTAGGCCAGAGGCCACTCCAGGTCTGGGGTAGAGGAAACTCTTTGTAATTGTTGTGAATGAAGGAAAAGCCATTGCTATCAGAAACTTCAACTTTTGCTTTGTTTTTTTGTTTTGTTTTGGGGCCATGCCCAGCAATGCTCCAGAATTACTCCTGGCTCTGCACTCAGGAATTACTCCCAGAAGTGCTCTGGAAACCACATGGGAGTTCAGGGACTAAACCTGGCTTGACCACATGCAAAACCAGTGCCTTGCCCATTGCACTATTTCTCCAACCTCTCCATGCAACTTTGCCCAAGCTCCAATCATTCAGAAAGAAGGGTACATGCAAACACACGAAACTCGTCTTAATATTTTAGAGATGTTAACTCATCTGTCTATGTCCTGGCACTGATATCTTCTCTAGATACAAACCCAGGCATAGGTCACTAGCCAAAATGAGATAAGGTGTCATAGAATATAAGAGGTTTTTTTTTCAAATATCTAAAAATTTGTCACCAAGTTTTCATTGATGCTGGGACTCTGATGAATAGATCAATGCCCTCCTACCAGAGCCATGTTTGGATGCTTTGCCTTCTCGAAGCCCATCAACCTAGCTCTGTGCTGCATTTCTAACTATTGATTATGGTGCCCAGGTGAGTCAGTGTCTGTTGAGCAGTTGGAGGTCAAGTGGCCCCTGGTTAAGGATCTGGTGGAGCACCACATCCTTCATAAGGAATATGCACACAGACAGAGGCCAGACCTGGTGAATGAAGGATGAAGGAATAAAGAAAGGAGGGAGAGTTGGTAGAGGTAAAGAAGCTGAATGCCAGTAATTTCAGTCACAGTTGAGAAGACTTGGCTGGCTCAGCACACTCTCACTGGCAATACGGACTGGGGAATTCCATGCACAATCTCCAGTAATGTGCTATTGTTAAACTGGACAGTTTATTCTTTCTCTGACATGATAATTATTACCAGAAGAACCTAGAGCATCTGAGTTTGTTTTGCATAGACAAAAAGAAACCTCTGATGATGGGTGGAATCACCACCTTCACTGCCATCACCATCACCATCACCATCACCATCACCATCACGGGCACCATCATTATCTTCACTATTCCTATCACCCTAACCATCACCATTGCCACTGCAGTGCCACTCACTGTCTAGTCACTGTGCCAAGTTCCTTCAGAGATTTCTCATGGGTCATTCATGACAAGGACCCAATTTCCACTTTACTCAGAAAGAAAAGGCCCATTGGTGAAACAAAAGGGAGTCAGAATTGGAACCCAGACCCTTCTCCCTTTAAAACGTCTTCTCTTCACACTATTCTCAGCACACACCTCCACAGCCTACTCACCTTCTGGCCTTGGGTGGGACATTTCTTAGTCCCAGAGCCAAGGTGAGAGGGGCGGGTTCAGCGAGCACTGTAGGCAGCATGCTGAGAGCCACCAGGTATACTCCAAGTGGCTCCCAGCAGCTCTGGAACTGAGCCCCCAGCCACCAGGTCCATACTGTCAGAACATGTGTGGCTGGGAGTGGCCCTGGGCTCCAGGACACCCATGGAGAGCTGCCACAGACACTGAGTTAGTCATGGCTCTAACCATGACTAACCCCAACCTACACACTGTCCTCTCAGTCAAGGTACTCCCTTGGAAATGAGCACATGCATGGGAGCACACAGAGCAGCAGGGCCTGTGTGAGCACGTCCTCCTGCTTCATACTCGATGACACAGCATTTACAGGTGTCCCAGCAAGGGCCAAGTCCTGGACCAAAGAACAAGAATAGGAAACCTATAGAAACTGCATGTTGGTGACAAAGCTGAGCAAACAGATTTTCTGGCCACTGAGGTGTGGAGGCCCCAGGGGAGCATTTCACCAATGGTTCTGATCAGGTTCCTGTCAGGTCCAGAACTAAGTAACTCATAAGGGGCCTGGAGCTGGGGCTACTGGAAGACAGTGGTATTCGAGAGCAACTAAGGGAAGGGATCCTTTCAGATCCTGTGCAGTGTTTGATGAGTAAGCTGGGGGTCCTCAAAGGAATGTAAGAAGAGCCTCTTTGGGAGGCCTGTGGGGCTCCAGCTCCTGAGGAGCCTCAGGAAAGGATTTGAAGGGCATCGTGCATGAACCAATGTTCCAGCCCTGACAGGCGGAAAGTGGTGGGCACAGGGTTTCAAGCTTCTCAGGGGGCTTTGTCCATGGCTAGATCAGGACTATGTATCTACAGAGGATTTGTGGGGTTAGCTTTTAAGCCTGATTGGTGGGGGGATGCTGAGTGGAATTAAGCCAATGAAGAGTCAACTCATAGAACTGATTTTTTAATAACAGTTCAATCCTCTGATAACATCAGAGATACAAGGATGGTGTCAGAGTGGGGGAGACCCTTTTATGAAGCTATAAATAATGTGCTAATGGAATGTGCATTGTTAGGTACAGTAAACCAAAGTGTCACAACAGCCCATGTATTCTCCCACCCCCAACTTTGAGACAATCAAACGGCACGAGGGGGAGGAAGGAGGTGGGGGTGGGGAAGGAATATGACCTGCAGATTTGAGTGATTTTCCACTGCAATCTATATTGGGAAGCAGCTGCTGTCTTTTTTCCAATAGGGTAATTTTATCCTCAGCATTCTTATGAAATATTCCAGAGAGGGGAGGGGGGAGGAGGTGCTCTCGTGTCTGGGACTGGGGCTCCCCCCTATTTTTTTATAGGAGTTAAAGCTGGTAATGCTAGCAGCCGCTTGGTTATTATTACTGATCAGTTGTTAATTAAAATAAAATGAAGCTTCTTAAACTTCAACAACCGTATTGCAAATTATGCAAAAGACACAACTAATTGCATTATTAGCAAAAATTACATTTAAAAATAGCACCCCACAAAGAACTAAAATTATCTAATCTAAACTTGCTCTCGCCAATGAGCCTGAGGAGATGGAGCTCAGGGGAACACGGCGGGTGGAAGGGGGAGGAGGGTTTTGCCTCTCATTCAACAAAGAGAAACAGAGACAGAGGTGTCAGAGCTATGTTGCTGAGGACTCACAGACGTCACACACAAATCTGAGACCAGTAAGAGGTCCAAGCAGACAATATGTGTAGAATAGCTTGCCCCAGTACAACACAGCACACTCTCAATTACCTACAAATATCTCTCGGAAACGCTGGAAGGAGACCACTACTTGTTCTTACAAATTCTTGGGTCTTTAAACGTAGGCCCTGATCAGAAAGAGACTATAGGAATTAACCCCAAATCATGAGAAAGACACTAATCCTTCCCAAGCACTATGTACTTGTTGTATACACATAAATACATGCATCATATGCACATGAAATCAACATAGATACATATATCACATGCACACAATCAAGTTATGTATATTACATGCACATAGAGTCAAAATCGATACATACATCACATGCACATAGAATCAATATTGATACTTGCATCACATGCATACAGAGTCAACATCAATACATATATCACATCACACACAGTCAGAGTCAGCCATCTATTACCCATTGTTCTTTACCCCAAATCGTTCCTGTCCTGACCCTAGGTAAACAGGTACAGGACCACCAGTACCTGCACATGATACTTTCCCTTTGTTTTTACTCTCCAAGGCTCCCAGGTGCCCCCAAGACCCTGACTTCCCCCAGGCTATAGAGCTATGATGTATTCAGGCAACCAAGACTGCATTTTTCTCCTCATGTGTAAACTCGACAGCACTGGGCACTTGATATCACTCTGCCTGTAAAGTCCTTTTGCTTCTTATTTCCCTCCACCTTCCTCTCCCTCTTAATGTCTAAAGCTTTGACACCAGTGCTCCTTACTCAGAAACAACAACAAAGGACTTATGAGCCAGACAAAGGACAATTCTGTTCGATGTTCTGGGGAATTCCTTCTTCCTCAACTCTACCCCATACTCCTAAGCCTGATGGAAAGTTCCTTGTGACTGTTGGTTTTGGCGCAGTTCCTCATGGGTGGAGAGCACCAGCTTTACTCTCCTGATCCAGAGAGACATGAGATGCCCTCTGAAATGCCCGACAGCTCCAGGGTCAGAGCTGGGCCCTGTCCGTAAACAAGCATGTTGCCCCTCTCACTCAACAGTTGTGGACAGCCATGAGCTGATAACATCAGTGGAGATGTGCACTGGCCCACCTGGGCTAACTTCATGTACCAAACTCTGGAGAAGACAAGGCTACTTCATCCCACCACACTACTGGGAGCAGACAATCTACAGAACTGTCCAGAGGACACTACTTGGTGATACTTGAGCAACCACCCCAAGAATTCAATGCTTGGGCTGAGTGCAGATCCATCACAAAGCACTGTCTATGCGAGATTGGATGCCCTGGCCCTGAGCTTCCTCCCAGGCCCACATATATTTATTGCTGCTGTTTTGGGGTTTCACCAGATGGTGCTTAGGGGCCACCAGCATGTCCACCTGGGGATGAGGGGAAAGACCAAGAACATGACAACGAGCCTGGCTCTCCCCAGCAACTTCAACCCATCTACAGTAAGTCATTGCATTTAACTGTGTATCTCTTACTACTTTCTTTCACGTTTTGGCTATTTTTAAAAACATTTCAACATCACAGGGCTAGCACGACCATAATTTCCCAGCAAGAACCTGGAATAATGCAAGGAGCAGCAAGGCATCGGCCAAAAGCATGCCTGTGCTCCTCTTCCCTCTCCACTGTGTCTAAGGCACTTGGTGAGAATGACTTTGCCAGCAGGCACCAAGTTCTTGTGGTAGTTTTTGGAGCAATCGACATTGGTCTAAGTGGCAGCAACAGAGCTGCCACACATTGGGGCAGCCAAATGAGTCTAGCATGCCAACGTCTGGGCTTATTTAAAATCTGTGTGCAGCTGAATCAAGCATGACAAGAAGAAGGCAAAGCGAGAGAGTCTTATCCCGAGAGGTGGTGTGTGCTTAAATGGCCTGAGTAGCAGAAACAAAGGCAGAAGAGAAATAGCTGAGAATGATAATCCCAGATAAGAGCAATTGCTGGATATGCAGACAGACACACACAGAGACACACAGAAACACACACACACTCACACACACACACACTCACACACAGAGCAAGAGCAAAGGTTTCTGAACTCTAATCCTCCTAGGTGGACCAAGAAGGAAGTCACAGGGTGCCAGTTAAATGACCGTGTGGTGGATTGTGGAGATGCCTCAAAGGACTGGAGCTCAGGCTTTGAATGTGGTAGTGTAAGATTCAATAGCTGGTAACTCAAGGACACTCAAGCACAACTGACACGCCCCCTCACCACCCCTGGCACTCCCTGATCCTTGCTCAGCACCATGCCAAAAGTAGCAGCCACACAGCACCAAAGCAAACAGCAATGATAAAAACCCAACACTATGATTCAGGGCAGATCCAGAGACATGAAACCTTTTTTGAGTTATATGTATCTTCAGATATTTATGTTTGTAAAGGCATACTTATTTTTACAAATGCATATCTGTATTTTATGTGTGCATATTTTAAGCCCACCTTTATGTTATGTTATTTTATGTACATATGTATAACATAAACATAAGTATTTCATGTATGTGAAAATTATATAGCATAAAAACAACAAAGTTTTTCACAGAAAGCTCCAGTTTTCACAAAGACCTCATCTTGCTTGCAATCATGTGCTCTTGTCTAATCCTCATTAAATAGGAGGAGAGGTGGGCATCCCTAATTTCGAACTTTATATCTGGGCAATACACCCTTGGTTTGTGCTGAGATCCAAATGGTGCTGTCAGATCCTCTGGCATCAGACAGGCTGGCGAGGAGGAATGTGGCCTGCAGGGAATAGGAAGCTGGAATCAGGAAGGGAAGAAAGTTAACCATAGTTCCTGAATGCTGGTTTCTTCCACAGAGAGCGGATGGCCTCGGAGGTCCACTGTGATGGTCCTTGGTATGATGAAATAATAGCCCAAGAGGAATGTCCCATAGTTTGGACACACACAGCAGAGCAGGTTCTCGGAAGCTTCACCCTGTAGGATTTGTGTGTGGTTCATAGAGGGAGCACTAGTGTGAGTAGCCCACCAGAGAAGCACCACATACCCAGGGTTGAGTTTTCCTTTGGCCTGTGTCCCCCGTGTTACCCCTGACTGAACCAGCTGAGCTCAACTCATGACATGAAAGCTAAAGCTGCATGGCAACATACTGGGTGCCACCAGCACCCAAGAGAGAAAACCAGGGATCAGGAAGCAAATATTCTGTCACTTCCCATCTACTCAGCCTTTGGGTCTCTGGATCTTCAGGTGAAGGACTGCAATTGGACCACCAAAATGGGCTTGACTTCTTTCTCCATCAGCACACATGTGGAATTCCATGTCTGAAGATCATGCTACCTGCTGAAAAGTGTGCCACTGCCTGATACTAGCCTGTCAATGGCTGCCATTTCCCTCCAGGCTGGATCCTGCCTTTGACGCCTGAGCCTTCCTGTTTGGAGAAGGTGGGAACTAGCCTGACTGTTGAATAGACACTGGGGGCGTGGGGCTATTCAGAATGAAAAGTGGCACAGTCAAGGATCATATTCACTACCAAAAGCCCATTGCCACCTACTACGTTTTCCATAAACACATTCCTTGACGGCCAAAAGAGTTGTTCATTGGGGATGGTACCAACTAATTACACCAGGAATTTCACTGCAGCATCTTCTTGAAGGGTGTGTGAATCTTTGAACTAAAATAGGATTAGTAAAATAAAATAAAATAGGATTAGTTTTTCTACTTTTGGGGGAAAAGGAGAAAAGAGAGGAAAGAGAAAAGAGTGGGCACAGGAGGGTATGCAAGGGAAGCAAGACACGGGACAGAGAAGTAGTAGAGTGAGTAAGGAGCTGACCTTGCAAAAGGCTGATTTGGGGTAAGCCCTGTCACCCCGAGAGCCCCCCAAGTCCCTCCAGGGCCGATCTGAGCTAAGAGCCCTTAGGCACAGAGCCAGGAGTAGTCTCTGAACAACACTGGGCGTGGCACCTGGACAACAAAGAGACAGCAGATTCCCAGGCTCCACAGCCTTTGTGCATTAGTCCTGGTCATCATGCCCAGTGGCCTTCCTCCTCTGATACCTGGGCTCACTGCTTGGCATGGGGGGGCATGTGCTTCTGTCTTGCAGCAATCAGTAAGTAGCCCCCTTGGCACATGAGCTCTGAGCAGAAACTGCTGCCAACTTCACTTAGGATGAACTTGAATTTGAAGGACTGCAAAGAAGCAGGAGCTGGCTTCTTTGGAGAGTAGTTAAGAAAATCACTCCTCAGGCCAGTGGCAGGCCCAGGGAGGACCTCAAGAGCCTGGTGGAAGAGGCTTCTGGAAGATTCTTGATCATGCTAGAACCTCTGAACACCCCCTTGCTTCCAGAGCCAGGAGAAGCTGGTGGTTTGGAATAAAAGACAGAAAGGCAAGTGTCTGGTCCTGACCTGGGGAAGGGATAATTAGTTTATCCTGGTATCGTAACGAGAAATAATCTTTAAAACAGCAAACTGTACATTTAAAGCAGAAAAGTAGAAGAAAGTTCCCAGACTGAGGTTGGCATGGGCTGACTGCTCCCCAGCAGGACAGTTTGGGAACTGAGTTTTCCATTTGTCAAGCCTAAATAAAGTCACTCTCTAATAAGGGAATCGTCACCAGGCCTTTCCCGAGTACAGACAATTCATTCATGGTGATGCCTGAGGCTCAAACTTGGGGAGCAAGACCAGAGGAAAGGCCTCTCCACACCCTGTCACTGTCGCACCATGAGACCAATTACAAACAATCAGTCGATAGCAACAGATCAAAGCCAGTGATCTCTGGCTATCTCTGGAGACTCCACGGCACATGCTCTCAGCGGGTCAATCTGTCTTGTACACCCGCCGGCACTGCGCTTCTGTTTCAAACCCCTTCCCCAGAGTGGACCCAGAGCTCAATGCAGAGCGTCCTTCGGGGCTCCCAAACCGGCCTCCGAGTTCAGCGGACACACTTTTTCTTACAAAAAGGCTTTCTCTCCCATGCAGGGTTGAGTGCATCTGACACTCCAGACAGCCAGGGAGATAAGAAGGCAGCACCGAGGTCTGGACCAAGCTCTGACCTGTCTTCCAGTGAGCATCACCAAACAGGCAGATCTTGGTCTGGACAGACTGAAACACCTATGGAGTAAGGCTGAGCCTCCCACGCTAGCGGCCCAGGACATGGTGTGATTCTGTCTCCCCAGCAGCCCAGTAACCCTGAAGCAGGAGGCAGACGGTCTTTTTTCGCCAAGAAGCAGCACAAACGCCCCTTGTCTTGCTTTCCCACAGAGTAACAGGTGACACATGTCTGTGACAAGCCCCTCCAGATGTGCCTGGACTGTGCAAACACAGTTCCAGCCTTAGGCACGCTGCTAACCCCAGGACCACAGGACCACATGGTGATGGCCGATTCGTGTGGCCCACCTCAGCACCAGACCCAGCCCATTTGCTGTCTTCCCTCCCAGGGGCTGAGCTGAGACATCCGTGTGCAAGGCTGTTATTCTCTGACCTGGTAGGATGCCACCCCCCCCCAAACTGCCCATTAGAATCTAGACTTGATTTATTTATCTTTGCATTGTGGGTCCCACCCAGCTGTGCTCAGGAGCTACTTCCTGCATTTTGCTAGGGACAGGGGGCTCATTTCCTATGCTGCTGTGGGTTCATGAGGTGGTGGGGAGGGAGCCAAGCCTCCCACCAACAAAACCCACACACTCAGCCCTTTGTCCTGGCCCCCAGGACTTGGAATCTTGATATCTGATTTGAAGAGCAAACAGAAGCTGCCATGAGAGGAGTGAAGGAAACCAACACTACCGTGCATTTGGGCTTTTCTGCCAGAACCATGAAAGAATCTGTGCTTATTCCTTGTCTTGGGAGAACCAACATTCAAACAAGCCCTCTCAGGCCTCTTAGGGTGCTAGGAGAGCCAGGAGCTGAGACGGGAGCTTTGCAAACATGTTTCCAGTTTACCCAGTTAAGAGTACTGTTTAGGAATTGAGTTTGGGATCCCTGAGTAATAGTACAGTGGGTAGCATGACAGCCCTGCAGCCTCCCCTCAGCACTGCTAGGTACCCCTGGGGACTCTCAAGTATCACAGGTGTTGCCCTGGACTCTCCAGCCCACAGGGCCAGGCCACACAACAGCCTCAGACTTTAGCATTTACCTGCTGGACCAAAGATCATGAGGGGTGGCCTCTGACCCTCTGAGTACAACTTAGGAGGTCCCAATAAAGAGTGTTGAGCCTTTATAGTAGTTAGGGAATTTCAGGTGCCAGTCATTCATGAACAGAGGCCTTCCTTCACGCAACAGGCCTTGACAAAAATATTCTCATCAGCTGAAGTGCGAGGCAGGTCGAAGAGATGAACTTTGCCAAGGTATTAAATAAGAAGACGTGGAATTAAGTGAAACGCCCCACACTGAATTGACATTTCCCCTTTTATAATGCAAGCTAAGATTGATGAAAAATACCACTTATCTACATTAAGGGTCAAAAATCTCCAGCAAAAAATGAGCCACCGGCTGCAAACTCCCAAGCAGTCAGCTCCATAATCCGGGGACAGGGCTCGGATCACATTCTGATGATCCAATTAATGGCGGGATCCAGGCTGGCACCTGGCAAGCAAGGCCCCTAACAGATAGGGGGGCTGGAACATCAATTTCTTAAGTGCATTTAAAGGATTACAAATGTTAGTCCTGGCTTGAGATTGAAACACCTATTGAGGTGCTCTGAGCCACATTATTGTAATTGGGTGCCTGAATTACTGCCCCAGTTCCTGATGGAGGAGCAGAATACATTGGAATTAAGAGTTCTTTCTGCTGCACTGCATGTTCCCGGGCTTTTTTCCCTTTTTTGTTTCCTTGGGACATAAATCTGAATGGAAATAACTCTTCTTTGCACCCAGTCAGCTTAATTACAGCTCTCGGGCACCAGTCTTGTCCACAGACTGTTTGGGTGCCAGGCCCAGAGCCCTGTTATCTTAGGAAGAGGCGTTTAGATGCGGAGAATCCCAACCTTTTCTTCACAAAGCCCAAGAGGTGCAGGAGGGCAGAGGGAGAGAGGAAGAAGAGGGAGCCTTGCACTTCTGCCCTCTGCGGGAACACACAGGAAACCCATATCTCCACCAGGCTGGAGAACCAACACCACCTCCCCTCAACCTTTCCTTCTTCCTGAGATGAGCTCCAGGGAAAGTGCCTACGGGGAGAACTGGGACCAGCTCTATGTTGGACTCTAGTCTCCAAACCCCCGGGGCTTTTAGCCTGTGGCACCATCCTGCTTCAGAGTCCCCAAACCCTGCTTCTGCTCCAGTGCCACCTGAAAACTAAGACACTGCTTACACATAGATCCCCGTGACCCCGTGACCTGCTGTCCAGTCTCTTGAGGCTGCTCCGACCAGCCAGCCTCCCACCTTGGGACACTCAGTGTGACCTACACCCCAAACCCTGTCCAGATCTTGCACAAATGAAACCTAGAGCACAGTGCCTGCACAGACCACAGCACTTGAGTGGGTCTGGGACAAAATTTGCCCTGGCCTACCTGATTCAGCATCATGATCCCAGCCTCAGAGCAGTGTTTTCTGTCCAGATGATACTAAGGATCTCCGCCTGCGTCCCCCCGCCCCCCCCCAGCCCATGACAGGAGCCCACTCACTGCCTCCAGGCCCCCTACCCGCTAATACCATCTGAAACCACAAATGCATTGTGGAGCTGAGACTTCCCCGTGTCCACTGGCCAGAGTGTGCTTGCCTGTACAGTGGCTATAACCAACCTAAGGAGGACAGACTAGAATCAAGCAGAGTTTAAGATGTGGGAGTCGTGTCTGAACAGGACTCCAGCTGAGACGACAAAGAGCACCAGTCATGCAAGGGTGACAGTTATGGAGCAAAAGCTAGTGCCCTCCCTGGGAGGACAGTGCCGGTCAGGCAGTGAGCATCTGCTGTGAAGGGACATGGCTGCAGGGAGGCAAGAATGGCTCCATGGAGCTGGACCAACACCGGGCAAACACCGGGGAGTTGTAGCCCACTGCTCACCTTAACCCTTGCCTGCTGAGCCCATTACTGCCCTGGTCCTCCTCAAAGCACCCAAGGGCCCCTCCCAGAACCTGACACAGAGTTTACCTTCCCCAAACACTCAAGCTCAGAAAGTGACTCACTTGTGTCCTCCTGCTGAAACACCCACATCCAGACATCCCACCCGAAGCACTCAACTCTCAGACATAAGCTGCCTGGAGCTACATCTGCATGTAACTGCAGTTACTGCTAAACATCACACAAGCCCTCTCCCTGGAAAGTGACAAAACACTGCTGTGAGTGTGTGGATGTGCAGCAGGGTGGCTGCTTCCAGGTGCACCCACTTCAGGGGCAGGGAAGAAAATCGCCAGCCCAAGATGGGATCAACTGGCCTAGGCTTCCTGGCCACCTCTGTGATTCCTTACCTGCCATTTTTCTCCTATCTTACTATAACTATAAATATAATTAAAAAAATAACTGACAGGGTATTTTTTTAAAACACAGTAGAAAAAATTAGATCATGTAAAAGAAGAAAGAAAGAAAGAAAGAAAGAAAGAAAGAAAGAAAGAAAGAAAGAAAGAAAGAAAGAAAGAAAAAGAAAGAAGAAAGAAAGGAAGAAAGGAAGGAAGGAAGGAAGGAAGGAAGGAAGGAAGGAAGGAAGGAAGGAAGGAAGGAAGGAAGGAAGAACGGAAGAAAGGAAGAAAGAAAGGAAGAAAGGGAGGAAGGAAGGAAGAAAGAAAGAAAGAAAGAAAGAAAGAAAGAAAGAAAGAAAGAAAGAAAGAAAGAAAGAAAGAAAGAAAGAAAGAAAGAGAGAGAAAGGGAAGGAAGGAAGGAAGGAAGGAAGGAAGGAAGGAAGGAAGGAAGGAAGGAAGGAAGGAAGGAAGGAAGGAAGGATGGAAGGAAGGAAGGAAACTCAAATTATCTAAGACCCTACCATCCCCAAAGAGCTACTCTGTAGTTGGTTTCTCTTTAGTCTATTCTCTTCGGAAAATTTTACATAGTTAATATCTTACTTTAGACACAGCTTTCAACACCACTATTCCCTACTTACTGGATTTTGAATATATTTCCAGGTCTTAGTAACATCTTGGTAAATATTTAGAGCATGACAGAGTAGTCTGTGATGAGAGATATGATGAGAGATAACTGATATTTATGGTTCTTATGTTTGTTATAGTCTGGGATCAAACCTGGACTCAAAGCTTATTCCTGGCTCTGTGCTCAGGGGTCGCTCCTGATAGGGCTTTTGGGGAACCATGTTCAGTGCTCAGAATGGAACCAAAGTTCATGAGATATAATCAGTTTACAAGAACCTTAGCCTGTGTATGATCTCTCCGGCCTCTGCAGTGTTTTATGTAAAATATGCTTCCACTTATAAACAAGGAAACAATATTCATAAGTCTTTTTCTCGAGGAGGCTAGGAAACTTCTTCCATAAAGAACCAGGAAGTTGAAGCCCTTCTGTTGAGTCCATCTCAAGCAGTGGACTCTGGATTCTATGACTGTTGGCCATTACTACATGCCAACAAAACCTGGTTCACAAAACCTGGGCAGAAAACATGGTTTCAGGACAGTTAGGACATAAGAGAGGCAGTACAGGAAGCAAGTGTCTGGTTCCCACAGCATGGCAGTCATCATCCAAGAGATGCTGCTCTCCATTGAATTTCCTGGTTTAACAATCTCATGTTCCTTCTAGGTAGGCCATTCAGGGCCTCTCCACAGCAGGGATTTCTGCCAATGTCAGTATAAGACACAGCATGAAAATCGCTGACCCTGGCTTAGACCCTGCTGCTCAGGTCACAGAGCTAGCTGACATGACCAAGTGACAGCACCTCCAGGCTTGTGTCAGTAGTTCCTGGCACCAGCATAGTGTGCTATTGAAGTCTGCAGGTGGATGTGGGTAGAAATACCTTCTGCCTGAAGTTTTTGAGCATGTGTTCATCGATACAAATATGCTCCTAGCAGGCAGGCTGTCCAGCTTTGTTTTCACTGAATTAACACTATGGCGGTGGAGAACCTGTCTGCAATTAATCGTTTTTCTCAGCAGAGAAGAATCCCAGAAAATGCCTCTGAAGAGTTCAAAGGACACCAACACTTAACAGGCAGAGAAGGAAAAGGGACACATCTCCATTTCTCCAGTGAGACCCTTCATGGGTCTATCAGAAGGCATTTGGGATCTTCTTTGTATGTGTTTTGGGTTTTGCTTTTGCTTATTGTATTATTGTCTTTCCCACCTGTACAAATGCATCCTTTTCTCCACTGCAATCATGACAATGGGTAGGAATTCCTTCCCTCTGAGCCTGTGTCCCTGGATAAGTCCCCCTGGGAGCGGCATGTCCAGTCTGCTATGGTGCTCTGGGCCCTTGTGATGTCCTTCATTTCTGGTCTCCTTTCCAGACACCAAAGCTTGGTTGAAGGGTCACTGGATGGACTCCAGTAGTCCAGGCAATAAGAAACCCCATGCTCAGCATCATTCCCTACCTGCTCTCCAGCCCAGCAATCTGTTTAGGGAGTGAAAAGGGCCAAGTTTAGTCTTGTCTCATCTGATAGCAGCTACTTTTGCTTTTTTTGTTTTGTTGTTTTGTTTTGGGGCCACACTGGGTGGTACTTAGGGCTTCCTCCTGGTTATGCACTCAACAATCACTCCTGGCTGTGCTCAAGGGACCCTATGTATGCCAAAGGTCGAACCAGGGTCAACTGTGTTTAAAGCAAACTCCTTATTCCCTACAGTATGGCTCTGGCCTCTGGTAGCTGCTACTGTAAAAATCACCCATAAAGGTTTTGCTCAAGGGCTGCATTAGAACAGCTATTCCAAGTCTTGGTACCATGGGGATTGCCAAGATACAGTTCTTGGTTGTAGGGCCTGTCCAAGTGCACATGTCTGGCCTCAAGTCATCACTTAGTATTTAGAACCACCACCCAGATGTGACAGCCTAAACTGTCTCCAGACACTTGTCCTGGAAATCCCAGATCCTCGGTGAGAATTAAGGCCTGTGGTGGGGTCCAAGGAACTGAAAATGGTAACTGAAAGGTGAGGGCACTTGGCCATCTCCATCCAAACTGGCTCTGGCACGCAAAAGGCAACAAACCTCAAACCCTGGCATGGGTACCCTGGGGCAATAGGTGCTCAGGTGAGGTGCTCTCCACAGGCAGGCAGCGATGGCTGACTGGTTCTGCAGACATGACAAAGCAGGGTGGTGTGTGGGGGCGGGGGTGGGGGAGCTTGAGGTTTGTGTTTCCTTTTTCTTCCCTTGGACTCATTAGATAGCCCTGCTCCAAATGATTTACACACAGATAATTAAACTTAAGCCCTAAGGACTAGTTAACTGTTTAGCAGTGTATACATTTCATATAACCATTTCCATACATCTAGTTTTAAATTCATTAACAAAAATTAATAGCTACCGGGTGCTCTCCGGGGCGCAGCGGGGTGCCATGGTGTGCTTGCTAAATTGCCCCTCTCGATCACTCCTCCCGTCATCTCCGAGACACTTAAACTTGGCTGTGCTAGAACCGCTGTGTACCAATTTGCAACTGAGCTCATATTTACTATATTTAGTGTGAATCATTGACTGAACTTCAGAAAGTATTTGTCTCTGTTTGGTGGGCCTCTGGAACATTTCTTCAACTAGCTGTAGAGAGCTGGATGTGCACTGTTCGTGACTCTTTGGAGAACTAGCAAGAAATGCTTCTTCTACACTTCTCCCCCACCAAGTCCCAAGCTTAATAGCCAAGATTAGCTCTAAAGATGCTTCAAAAGAATAAACTATATATATTTCACTAATACGTCTTTTGTCATAAAGTCCCTAAATACAGTGTCTGTATTTTTTCCCTCTTGCCATATTTTCTGAGCATAAAAGGCCTTTCTGCTAAGAATGACCCCCAGCCTATTCATTATCTCTTTCTTTGTGGGTGCCAATAGAACAAGAACCAGTGCACAGGAAATCTCCTGTCTATAAACTTATTGCCACCTTTGTACTTTATTTGCAGAATTGGGGACAATTTGAAAATACTTTCTATTTGAAAATAATCTGCCTCCTCTGCTTCAATCTTGTTTCACCAATATTTACAGTGTTCGCTCCAGGATGAAAGAGAGTTGGGGCGAACTAATTCATTGTTTACACTCTGAATCCTAGGTGGCCCAATCCCGTGAAGGTAGCACAAAGCACTGTATCTCCCGTTCTTGTACTTATCTTAATCTTAATAACTAGCCAGACAGGCGACTCCAGAGTCTGGGGCTTATCAACTGGAATTCGTCACATGAGCCCGACCAAAGACAAGAAATGCATTATATAACAGTGCTATACAAATTGGTCCCTTTCCATAGTTAAAGGAATATGTTTCAAAGCCTATAGAAGACTTGCGTTTATTTATTTGTTTGCCTTTTGCAGAGCCCAAATGTCAACCATACACCCTCAGTTGGCTGGACCCTGAACAGAAATGCTCTTGTTGGGCATTATCTACCAGCAGGGTTTACTCCCAAGAGATCAAAAGGATTCTTCTGCTTCATTTCAGCCCAGGCTATCAGGACAAGCTGCTTCAAAAACGTGCTTTGATACTGATTATTTGAGAAACAGATTAATAAGAAAAACCCCACATCCCTCAAACATTAAGAAATGTCAACTGCTTCCGTGAAACTTGCGAATATTTCCCCAGAAGCAGGCTGCCTGGATGCCTTCAATACAGCTGACACCCACAGCAACAATAGTGAGCCGTTTGGCTACACTTCTTCCGTATCAAGTCCCGAGTTTAAAATAGCATAGGATTCTCTGTACACAGGGAAGGTATCTTCTTCAGCAGCAAGCAGTTTACAGACTTTCTTTGGGAGTGGATGATTTATAAGGGTATACCTAATTATGACTCTAAATTTTCATTTGAAATAATTGGAGATTCTAAGGGGTATAATGCACATGCTTTCTTCTTTTTATCCTTCTACAAGATTTATGTATCAGTATTATAGGACAGTTTAGAACTAAAATATCTACTGGGATTTCAATGAGAAATCTCTCTGCAATTTAGTATGTCCATGGCCAAAAATTCAACATCTTTCAAATTAATAGTTTCTTTAAAACCATTCTCTATGAACTGTCTTTTTTTCCCCAAATGAAATGAAATGTAAAAAGATTACATGCTACCTGAATTATGGAATTTCCACCAATATTGGCAATCTCAATATATTCCCTAGCAAATGCTACCTGTCTTTCCCTTTTTCAAGAAGAAAATAGTGATTCATTGCAGGCTTCCCTCCTTTCCTTCCATTCATATTTCCTACTCTCTTTCCTTCTTTCCTACTCTCCTTCTTTCATGGTTTGTGGACAACTCTGGCTGTGCTCAGGTCTTACTCCTGGCTCTACTCAGGAATCTCTCCTGGAAGTGCTCAAGTGACATGGAGTGTCAGAGATTGAATTGGAGTCAACTCCTTTATCCACAGTACTCTGTCTCCAGCTCAGAAATCTAAATGGTAAAACATACTGCTTCAAGTGGGCGCAGCACTAAGAAAATACTTGCCCCGTGAGTCACTTTGGACAGTTTCAAAGCAAACAATTTCTCTAGAATTCTACCATGCCTAGAAAAATGCTCAAAAGAGAAACACTGATCAAATGTAAGAACACATGGATCTTAAGTCTGACAATTATATAATTATTGAATTCCTGTTTAAAGCATTGTATTACATAGAATTCCCCCAGGAATGAAACTTCTGCAATAAATTACCAGCACTTTTCCCAAAATGGCAGTGAGGAAGATAGATGGTATTTATTATAAATTTCACAGTTCTCACTCAACCTAGTGATGAAGAGTTGACCAAGAAAGAGTCAGAAAGATCTATGGAAATATCACTTAAGTTGCTATCAAAATGGGAAGATAACATCCCTGCAGTTTTCAAGACAGAAATCTGAAGAGCTGATGAATGTTCTGCCTTTATTGCAAGAAAAGGCTTTCCATAATGCATGTTAAAATCTGAAGAAATGGCATGAGGATAAGGCTTGTGCCTTTTTTGTGTCAACCATTGACACCATCTGGTTACCTAAGAACCACTGGGTATAGCCCTCACGGCTCCAAATGCCCACCTACATGGCCTGGACACCCCTAGCATCACAGGACCCAAGCAGAACCATGTCCTTGCACTGAACCACTGGCCAGGATTGGCTAAGAATTGGTAAGGAGAGCCCAAGCCCCTGTGAACACTACTTGAGAGTGACCCCCCATCCCAAACCAAAGCCAAATATATTTTAAATGTGAAGATACAGTGGTCCAGGTGGACATGATCACATGTGTGCCTTTCTTAATTAATATGACTCATGCAGAATTCTTTCCAACAATAGGATATCTTGCTTAGATGGAATGCCTTTTGACTATGTTAAGGTTTGGTGATCCTAGTAATTTGAAAACCTCTTGGAATATTTGGCAGGACTTGAAAGAAAGGTTAAGGACCCAGCCTAATGAAAAAGCCCACTGGTTTCTAAAGAGGAATAAAGACCTCAGCCTGAGAGCTCACCAGACACTGATACTCTGAGTCTCCATGACTCCTTCATTCAATAAGATGCCTTTCATCTACAGAATGGGAAAAGATATTCACCCAATACCCATCCTATAAAGTGTTGATATCAATGGTATATAAAGCACTGGTTGAACTCTACAAGAAGAAAACATCCAACCCCACCAGAAAATGGGCCGAAGAAATGAACAGAAACTTTTCCAAGGAAGAGATACGAATGACTAAAAGGTACATGAAAAAATGCTCTGCATCACTAATCATCAGGGAGATGGAGATCAAAACAACCATGAGATACCACCTCACACTCCAGAGAATGGCACACATCCAAAAGAACAAAAGCAACCGCTGTTGGAGAGGATGTGGGGAGAAAGGGACCCTCCTGCACTGCTGGTGGGAATGCAGACTGTTCCAACCCCTTTGGAAAACAATATGGATGCTTCTCAAAAAATTAGAAATTGAGCTTCCATTTGATCCAGAAATACAACTTCTGGGAATACACCCTTTTTTGTTTCTGGGAGAAACAAAAAAGTATAGGCGAAATGACATCTGCACTTATATGTTTGTCACGGCACTGTTTACAATAGCCAGAACCTGGAAAAAACCCGAGTGCCCTAGAACAGATGACTGGTTAAAGAAACTCTGGTACATTTATACAATGGAATTCTATGCAGCTGTTAGAAAAGATGAAGTCATGAACTTTACATATAAGTGGATCAACATGGAAAGGATCATGCTAAGTGAAATGAGTCAGAAAGAGAGAGACAGACATAGAAAGATTGCACTCATCTGTGGAATATAAAATAACAGAGTAGGAGACTGATACCCAAGAATAGTAGTATACAATACCAGGAGGTTGAATCCATAGCTTGGAACTTGGCCTCACACGCTGGGGGAAAGTTATACCAAATGGAGAAGGGAACACCAAATAAATTGTGAATGGAGATCCCAAGTGGTAAGGAAAATGTGCGCTGAAAGTGGACTAGTGTCCGAACATGATGGCCAGTCAATACCCCTATTGCAGACCACAACACCCAAAAGGAGAGGGAGAGAACAAATTGGAATGCCCTGCCACAGAGGTGGGGTGGGGTGGGGGATGGGATTGGGGGTGGGAGGGATACTGGGTTCATTGGTAGTGGAGAATGGACACTGGTGGAGGGATGGACTCCCGAACACTGCATGAGGGAAAAACAAGCATAAAATGTTTGAATCTGTAACTGTACCCTCACTATGACTCACTAACTAAAAAATAAAAAAATTAAAAATTAAAAAAATTTTAAAAAAACAATAAGATGCCTTTTCTGTTCCTCGTTTGACACAAGTTGTGTTTGATGCACATTGAGTTGGTCAAGAATGATCATATTGCCCACACTAATTCTCCCATCATTTGTCCAAACATGACAGACATACACAGAACCTATCCCAGAGTTGTCACAAAATTGGGATTTAGGGAGGGTAAAAAAGTTGTGCCACATAGTTTCAACTTCGCATAATAATGATGTATAAAGAATCACTAACTGGGATCCAGAAATGGCTCAGGGGCAAAGGATCATGGACATGACTGAGCTATCTCTCTCTAGGCTTCAATCGTTGTTTCTGTTGCTTTATTTTTTGGGGGTGAGAAGTGGCATCCGGGGGTTGTTGGTTCATACCAGGCCGTACTCAGGATCACTGCTGCTGATACTCAGCTCAGGCGACCCTGTGTAATGCCAGTGATTGAACAAGGTTTGGCCACATGCAAGGCAAGCTCCTGGACAACTGTACTAGCTCACTTTCTTCTTTTGATGATTAGTCAAACTCCCACAGCAAAGTATTCTAGTTCCCTTTTCCCCATTACCCCTGTGATGACAGATTCTAACTCTGTTGCCTTGTTTTTTTGTTTATTTTCTTCTTCTTTTTTTCTTCTCCTTCTCCTTCTCCTTCTTTTTTTGGCCATACCCAGAGGTACTCAGTGCTTACTCCTGGCTCTGTGTTCAGGGATGACTCCTGGTGGGGCTTGGGGGACATATGGAGTATTAGGGAATGAACTTTGAGTTGGCTGTGAACAGGGCAAGCCCCCTAGCCATGGTCCTATCCTGTGGCCCTGTTGATTCCTTTCTCAGACAGACTTGAGTTGATCCACAGTGCACTGGGCCAGGGGAAAGCAGAAGAATGGATTGCAAAATGATGCAGAGGGGAGTTTTCTGGGAAGGCTGCTCTTTCATCTTTCCACGCAGATAACATGAGGTGCTTAATCAATGTCTCTGTCTCCGTCTATTCTTCCTCCTCCTCCTTCTGTACCTCTGTCTTCCCCTCCTTCTCTCTCTCTCTGAATTATAAACAGCATAAGCCATTGACAGGGAGCAAAAGGAGCTTGAAGGCTCCCATCTTGACCTGAAATGCCTTTGGATCAAGTCCAGCTCTGTCATCAACACGACGGATGTCGGAAAGACTCAATTCCAGCGATTCCAGCAGCCCACAAAATAGCAGCTTATTTAAAAACCAAATCCACTCTGCCCTGAAAGGGTGATCGTTGAAGCACATACAAGTAAAACTAATTTAACCTTTGCAAAGTTCTCTCTGGAGAGAGGAGTCAAAAATCCCTTTATAAGATTTTTAAGCACCACAATTATTGACAAGGGGTAGATTGCTTCAGTTTTCTCTGATCAGGAAGGGAGGGGGGAGAAAAACCCACAAGAGACATCAGCAGCTGTCAGGCTGTTTCCAACTGCAAAGAGGTGGTTTACAGTAGATGCGCGCCAGTCTCTCAAGACCCAGTTAAGAACCCTTTTAAAAATGCCTGAAAAAGCCAACTCATACATTAATCAAGTTGAGAACTCATCCATACTTACTGCAATACATCAATTACTATGTCTCTCTTTTTTTTAATAAATTCTGGTTGACAGCAGGCACCTTATTAAGGCCCACTAAAATGATACAATAAGTAGAAGGCTATTAATATTGCTCTTTTTTTCTCTCTCTCCCTGCTATTGTCTTGCTACACTGGCCTGCAAACAAATTCCTGCTGCATTACAATTAATGCCAATGGAACTCCTTCTAACGACTTCCAGCTTGCTAATTTTTTACGCTAATAATAAAAAAAAGACATTGCTATGCAAGAACGACCCCTTTTTATCATGCTAGCATAGCACACCAGAGAGTGTCTGCTATTGTTCGCATGAAAGACAATTAAACCTGGAACATCTAACCTAAAAAATGACAATCTGCTAACCAGCGTTGGCTTTGCTCACGTCCTTCCTCCAGACCCTGAACCGATAGAAAACAATTCTCAAAAGACATTTCTTCCCTGTTCCCTCCTCACCACCCTCTCCGTGGAGAAGGAAAAAGAAAGTTTTAAAATGTCCTTTGCTGATTTATGCATTTCTGCTTAGAATTTATTAACTGCCCGTCCCACTTCATGACAGCACTCTACTTGCCTGCAGGTTCTGGACACATGAAAAGAAGTACCCCCGGTATCACCCACATAGTATCACATTTAAAAATACACATTAAAGGCGTTCTTCAGAAGTGTACACAATATAAAAGTGTAGAAGGTGAAAGAAAGATAAGATTGGGATGTGGGGTATCTCAGCATCTCTGCAGGTCACTCATTCTGAGAATGAAAAAGCCAGTCCAGACATTAATTTTCAGCCAAGCTGGGACTAGAAAATTCCTTTCCTTCTTTGTGCAACAATTACTTATTTTTTTCTTGGAGAATATAAAGGAGTGGGTAGATAAATCCTGGGCAGAACATACACTTTGCAGGTGTGCTAATCCCACGTCCTGAGCATACCTTCTAACCTGAGTCTCAGGTGCTCTTTGTTTTTTAAAAAAGAGGGAAAAAATAGCTCTTTTTTCAAGCAGGGTTCTAAAGATGAAGTAAAAAGAACTCGAGATCACTCTGAAAAGAAAGCTGCCATACACTGGATTTAAAAACAAGTAAACAAAATTGCTGACAGGCCTGGCTGAAGCACGGAGTAAAACTCTTGTCCTTCCATTAGAGAAGAGCAGCTCTGACTGGAAGCAAGGCGATATCTTCTACTTCGTACAGGGACTGGAATCAGAGCTGGCGGTTCCTGAACTAGAACCTTTATTTCACTGCCAACAGAGCTCTCTGGACCCCAGTCCCATTCCTCAGGTATGTCCCAGGTGGAGCCCCTTCTGTGTGAAGCCATCCCCGTAGACTACTCAGAAGTGGCTGCTGAAACCTCGGGCTGAACCTTTCTGGGGGCTGGATCCTGGGGCCCATCTTAGAGGAATCCTGGCTAGCAGTTATAGCTCCATCAAGACACACCCTCATGCTTAACCTTATCCTCTAGCACTGCAGGGAATGTGCTCTCAGACAGAATGAGGTGAGGGCAGGGTTTGGAGAAGACAGAGGAATGAGGTAAAAGAAACAGAGCTGAGGAGACATTGTGTATCTTTCCTCTGGTCTAGTCACTGGAGGCTGATTCCAGCAGACTCCATAATGAAGGGGTCGGGGGGCGCGCAGGGAGGTGGAACCTGTAGGGTGGACAGCTAGAGCAGACATCTGCTCTGATGGGGAGCTCTGAGGATACACGGAGGGTTCCTGCAAGCACTCACCGGAACAAAGCGGCACACTCACATCAAGTACCCAGCAATCCCCCCAACAAGAGGCCATGGAGGTGGTTCCCACACAAGGCCCCAAACTGGGCCTATTCCCATCAGCTAGGCCACTGCCGAGAGCAAAGATGGAAGGTATGGAACGAAGCCCGAGCCTTGGCTCTGGTCAACAGTACTGAGCATCCTGAGGAAGAGGGTGTGATGGAGCAGACTGGAGGGAACAGAGGGCACTGGTTGAGGGACTCACACACATAATAGTAAATGATTTTTTTGAAAAGGAGTTTACTAAAGAAGTCAGGTAGAGAGCAGGAGGGGACTTTGAAACACTGGGAGAGGGAGGCTGACATTTGTGGTGGTTTAGAGATTCCACGGGACATCAAAAGAACAGCTGGCCGCCCACCTATGAGATGGTCGGGCTTCAAGACCCTGAAAGAACGGTTTGATGCTCTTCGTGTTCCTGGAGCGAGCAGATGCCATTGGGTTTCACTAGCATGCCACAGGGTCTAATGAAGACGTTACTGGCGCCCGCTCGAGCAAATCAATGAGCAACGGGACGACAAGTGATACAAGGGAAGAGATAGAACACTGCAAGCCCATGGCTCAATTACTAACAGGATGGTAAATTATGGTGCCTAGATAAGACTTGGTCAATTTCTAAGAAACCCTGATTCATGGGATTCATGGGGTACAAGGTAGAAAAAGTCTTGATCATTTGTTCTCAGATGAGCACAGCTGCAGTCCACCTGCACAGACTGGAAAAGACTATTCTTAGATATCAATCTGGGTGCTAGTAACTGAATGGCATGTCAGAACTAGGCTCAATGGGGCTGGAGCGATAGTACAGTGGGTAGGGTGTTTGCCTTGCACAGGGCTGACCCGGGTTTGATTATCAGCGTCCCATATGGTTCCCTGAGCACAACCAGGAGTAATTCCTGAGTTCAGAGCCAGGAGTAACCCTGTGCTTCACTGGGTGTGACCCAAAAAGAAAGAAAGAAAGAAAGAAAGAAAGAAAGAAAGAAAGAAAGAAAGAAAGAAAGAAAGAAAGAAAGAAAGAAAGAAAGAAAGAAAGAAAGAAAGAAAGAAAGAAAGAAAGAAAGAAAGAAAGAAAGAAAGAAAGAAAGAAAGAAAGAAAGAACTAGGCTCAATCATATTAACAGAAATAGAAATAGTTGATATGCAACAAGGTAAATGCTCACCCAAAATTTACACACAAGAGACAAAGAAAGGCAGGAACATCAAACCACATATGAGAACAAAAGACAATGAATAGAAACAGATCTCAATTGGGCCTAGATGTTAGCATCAGCAGACAAGAAAACAAACAGTTCAAATGACTAAAGTTATTTTGGTCAAAGGTTGAGGAGATTTATATTTCTACAGATCAGTGAAACTCCATGTAAGACCTTCTGTATCTGTCCCACTCTTTCTGACTCATTTCGCTTAGCATGATACTCTCCATGTGTATCCAATTATAAGCAAATTTCATGACTTCATCTCTCCTAACAGCTGCATAGTATTCCATTGTGTAGATGTACCAAAGTTTCCTTAAACAATCATCTGTTGTAGGGCACTTGGGTTGTTTCCAGAGTGAACAGTGCTGCAATGAACATATACGTACAAATGTCATTTCTACTGTGCTTTTTTGCATCTTTGGGATATACTCCCAGAACTAGTATTGTGGGGTCATGTGGAAGCTCAGTAGATAGATACAAGGGCCAGGAGGATTTCCCCATAGCTGGAAGCCTGCTTCATGAGCAGAGAGGTGAAGGCAGATGGAATAGAGAAGAGACCACTAAGAAAATGATGGCTGGAGGAATCTGTTGGGATGGGAGATTTGTGCCGAAAGTAGATAATGGACAAAACATGATGATCTCTCAGTGCCTGTGTTGCAAGCTATAATATCCCAAAGTAGAGAGTATGAGGAATATTGTCTGCCATGGGGGCAGGGGGAGGGTGGGAAAGGAGGGGTGTAAACGGGGGATATTGGTGGTGGGGAATGTGCACTGGTGGAGGGATGGGTGTTTGATCATTGTGTGATTGCAAGCCAAACATGAAAGCTTGTAACTATCTCATGGTTATTCAATATTTTTTTTTAAAAAGAAACCCAATGTAAGAAACATAAAAACTATATACCAACTGATCAAGTTGCTCAAAACCCCTAAATTAGAAAAATCTTCAAAGTAGACAGAGACCTAATATATGAGTATGGACAAATAAAGGGAAAACAGCTGATTTCCAAATGAAAACTTTTGAGAAACGGAACAGTGACTCAATGTATACAAAATATTAAAATATTAAATATTAAAATTAAAATGTCTTTTTAAAAAGATAGAAAATATCTTGGCATATATACAAAAGGGGAAGAATTTTCATTATTATGTCCACACTTATATGAATATTAAAATCCTTACAGAGCATAGGTATTAGTTGAATAACACTGGAAATGTTAACTACACATGAAGTATATTTCAGCTATATTTTACATCACCTCAAAAATTATTTACTACTTACACAAAAATTATCTGGAACCATGTAATGTAAAGTTTTTAGTATTTAAAAAGTGAAGTTTGTCAATAAAGCAAAGGTCATCAGAATTTCACAGGATAAACTATTCAAAACTCTCCCCAAGATAATCAATGATAAGTTAGAAATGTATACTATGAATTCTAAAGTAGTCACTGCAATAGGAAAGTAAAGAATCATAGCTAAGAAGCTGAGATTATAAAATAAAATTATAAAAAGTAATTAATTGGGGGGACTGCAGCAATAGCACAGCGGATAGGGCATTTGCCTTGTATGCAGCTGACCCGGGTTTGATTCCTCCATCCCTCTTGGAGAGCCCAGCAAGCTACTGAGAGTATCCCGCCCTCATGGCAGAGCCTGGCAAGTTACCAGTGGCGTGTTTGATATGCCAAAAACAGTAACAACAAGTCTCACAATGGAGATGTTACTGGTGCCCACTTGAGCAAATTGATGAACAACTGGACAACAGTGCTACAGTGCTAATTAATTGAGGTGGGGGTGGGGGGAGCAGTTGGCTGGCCTCTGGGGCAGTGTGCCCAGCAAGCATATCCAGGGAACTGGAATACCCCTTCTCGACTAAGGTACCCACTGGGCACCTAGGCCAGAGGGGACCCTGCAAGTTTTAGGAGTGCGCCAGATGTATAAGTCTATTCCTGCATAGGCACCAACACAGCCCCTCCCCAACAGGTACAGCGTGGCAGGGGGCATGGCCTCCAGGGTGTGGCCGCTCATGTGGCCACAGTTATTTTCCCCTTTCTGGTGCTGTGGACTCCTATCTCAACCTCCATTACCTAATTCTAATGAGGACAGACTGGCTATCTCAAACACATTAGGCCAATAGTCCACTAGCCTATTCCAATCAAAATAATCCCCAAACTCACCAAAATAATGGTGAACACAAGAATCTGAACAAGCCTAATGTAAAAGAACACATCCCCTGAAGCTGCACTAGAGGCCTCACATGTCACACAGGAGCACCAAAGAGGAAGTCAGTATTCTTAAAGGAGAAAAAGGAGACCACCACTGACCGAGTCCATCCGGAATCCTCCCTTGCAGCAAGAGGGGGACATTGGTAATAAACTGGAGGGACCCACCTCCATACTACCACAGCAATATGAAGAAACAGCGCAGATCCCCACCCTGAGGAGTGGATGAAGAATAGAGCCCAGAAACCTCACCAGGAAATACCCACAAATACAATCACTCCGATAAAGAATTCAGAGATGAAATGTTGAGGATGTTCAATGATCCCAAAGAAATGGTGGAACAGGCATCCAGTAAATTGAAGGAGGATATGAAAGAAACCATAGGACAGACAGCCAATAAAATACAAGAAGAAATGAGAGCAGAAATAAGAAAGCTACAAACAGAAGTGTCACTAATAAAGAATTCAGTTATGAAAATAACAACTCAGTGGGGGCCTTCAACAGTAGAATGACAAAAGCCCAACACAGAACCAGTGAGCTTGAACATAAGCTTCTGAAAGCATACGGGCAACTACATATAATGGAAAAAGACCTCAAAATAGCACAAGGGCAAATAAGAGACCTAGAGGATGAATTCATAAGGAACAACATAAGAATCATTGGAGTACCAAAATGACAGGGCGGCAACCCCAATGAAGCAGTTAAGGTTATCATTGCTGAGACATTTCCAGAGCTGGAGAATGCAGGCATCCATATCCAAGAAGCCCAAAGGGTACCAGCTAAAATAAAACCTAATAAAAAGACTCCAAGACATATCATAATCAGAACGACAAATACCATAGATAGAGACAATACTACATGCAGCAAGGTCAAAGAATAAAATCATATTCAAAGGAGCATTCCTTAGATTTACAGCAGACTTATCAGAGGAAACCATTGAGCCTAAAGACAGTGGTGGGATATAGTAGAGAAACTCAATGAAATGAACACCTCATCAAGAATACTTGATCTGGCTAGACTCTCACTCACACTCAAAGGAACGGTACACAATTTCATGGATAAACAACAGTTCAGGAATTTCATAGACTCAAAACAAACCTTAAAAAGAGGACTGAAGGGGTTACTGTAAGACAAGACAAACCCCTACAAGCACAACAAACGTCTATAGAAAGATGACACAAAACCCCATGCCAATAGTTTGTCTCAATATCAATGAGCTAAATACACCAATTAAGAAACACAGAATGGTATAATGGATTAAAAAACTGAACCCAACATTCTGCTGTCTACAAGAAACACATCTGAACAGTCAGAGCAAACACACAATCCTTCAAGCAAACAACTCCCTCAAAAAAAGATGGAGTCGGAACTGGAGCAATAGTACAGCGGGTATGGCATTTACCTTGCATGCAACTGACCCAGGTTCGATTCCCAGCATCTCATATGGTTTCCCGAGCACCGCCAGGAGTAATTCCTAAGTGCAGAACCAGGAGTATCTCCTGTGCATTGCCAGCCGTGACCCAAAAAGAAAAAAAAAAGCTGGGGTGGCCATATTAGTATCTGACAACATAGATTTCAGGCTAAAAAATATTAGACAGGACAGCAAAGACCATTTTTTAAAATAATCTAGAGATACATACATCAGGAAGAAATCACAGCCCCAAACATATATGCACCCAATGAGAGGCCATCAAAATACTTAAAACAACTGCTAATAGACTTAGTAGAGGACATTGGTAGCAACACAATAGTAGTTGGAGACTTCAACACTGCCTTATCACCTCTTGATAGATCAACAAAACTAAAATTCAGCAAGAAACTACTGGCTCTGAAGGAAGAAATGGAAGAGAGAGAGTGCTAATAGATGTATACAGAGCTCTTCATCCCCCCAAAACCAAATACACATTCTTTCCAGTGCACATGGAACATTTTCCAAGATAGACCAGGTGCTGGGCCACAAAACATATCTTAATAGAACCAGAAGATAGAAATTGTATCAATACTCTTTTCAGACCATGATGCACTGAAGATAGAAGTTAGTCACACACAGATACAGAGAATCAAGTCTGTATTTGATTAATTAAATACAGACTGAAAATTAAACAGCTCAATGTTGAACAATGAGTGAGTCAGAGAGGAAATCAAGGAAGAAATCAAAAGATTCCTGGAAACAAAGGAGAATGAAGACACGAGCTACTAGAACTTGTGGGACACAGCTCAAGCAGTGTTAAGGGGAAAAGTTTTAGCTCTGCAAGCATTTCTCAGGAAGGAAGAAAGGGCTGACATAAATAACTTGAGTTCACAGCTTAAGATCTTAGAAAATGACCAACAAAAGGAGCCCAACCCAGAAAGGAGGAAAGAAATAATAAAACTTGGATGAGAAATCAACAAACTGGATTCCCAGAAACAATCCAAAATATCAATGAAACCAAGAGCTGGTTCTTTGAAAGAAACAAACAAGATTAATAAACCACTAGCAAGAATCACAAAGAAGGAGAGAGAATACTAATAAACCCAAACAGAAATGAAAATGGGACATCACAACAGAAACCAACAAAATTCAAAAGATCATCAGAAAATACTTTGGAAGTTTGTATGCCACAAAACAAGAGAACCTAGAAGACATGGATAAATTTCTGAACTTCTATAACATTTCAAGGCTGAACCAAAAAGATTTGGAATACCAGAATAAATCTATCACTATCAAGGAAATTGAAACAGTAATCAAAAGTATTCCCCAAAACAAATGGGCAGGTCCAGATGGATTCACTAGCAAATTCTTTGAAACATCTTAAGAGGACTATTGCCAGTTCTTTTCAAGTTTTTCGGGGAATTTGAAGAAAAATAAACACTCCCAAACAGTTTCTATGAGGCACATATCACTCTAATACCAAAAGCAAACAGAGATACCACAAAAAAATGAAAGAAAATTACAGGCAGTTATATCTGATGAATACCGGTGTAAAGATCCTCAACAAAATATTAGCAAATAGGATCCAACAACTCATTAAAAAGGTCATATATCATGTCCAAGTGCAATTCATACTGGGAATGCAAGGATGGTTTAACATTTGCAAGTCAACCAACATAATATATCATATCAATAAGAGAAAAGATGAAAACCCTATGTTGATATCAATAGATACAGAAAAAGCATTTGACAAGATCCAGCACCCATTTATGATGGAAACTCTCACCAAAATGGGCGTCAAAGGAACTTTCTTCAATATAGTCAAAGCAATTTACCACAAGCCCACAGCAAGCATCATTATCAATGGGGAAAAACTACAAGCCTTCCCTCTAGGATCAGGAACAAGACAAGGATGCCCATTCTCGCCACTCTATTCAATAAAGCACTGGAAGTACCTGCCATAGCAGTTAGGCAAGAAAAAGATATTAAGTTCATTCAGATATGAAAGGAAGAAATCAAGCTCTCACTAATTGCAGATGACTTGATACTATTCTTAGAGAACCCTAAGGCCTCTACCAAGAAGCTCCTAAAAACAATGAACTTACATAGTAAAGTTGCAGGTTATAAATTCAATATCCAAAAGTCCACGAATTTCCTATATGCAAATAATGAGAGAGAAGAAATTGATATGTAAAAAACAATCCCGGTCACAATCATGCCTCAGAAAATCAAGTACCTTGGAATCAGTTTAACTAAGGAGATACAGGACCTGCGCAAAGAAAAGTACAAAACACTACTTCAAAAAATAAAAGAGGACACGAGGAAATGAATCCTCAATGGATCTCACAATCCTGCTCAAGGATTGGGAGAATTAACATTGTCAAAATGGCAATACTCCCCAAAGCATTACACAGATTCAATGCGATCCCATGACATTCTTCAAAGAAATTGATCAAACACTCCTGAAATTAATATGGAGCAATAAACCCACACAAATAGCTGAAGCAATTCTTGGGGGAAAAAGATAGGAAGCATCACCTCCCCCAACCTCAAACTCTAATTACAACAGCATGGTACTGGAATAAAGATAGAGCTTCAGACCAATGGAATACGAATGAATATCCTTACACACCCTCTCAAATATATGATCATCTAATCTTTGAAATGGGAGCAAGAAATATAAAGCAGAGCAAGCAGAACTTCTTTATCAAATGGTGCTGGCAAAACTGGACAGCTAGATGCAAAAAACTGGGCTCAGACATTTACCTAACACTATGCACAAACATCAGATCAAAATGGATTAAAGAGTTCAACATCAGAACAGAAACTATCATAAGGTACATTGAAGAAAAAGCCCTCCACGATATTGGAGCTAAATATATCTTCAAAGATGACATGTCACTGACCAGCAAGTGGAAGCAGAGATAAACAAATGGGGCTATCTTGAACTAAGAAGCTTTTGCACCTCAAAGAAACAGTGACCAGGATACAAAGACAGCCTACGGAATGGGAAAGGATATTCACCCCATACCTTCTGGATATTAACCCCTTCTGATAAGGGGTTGATATCAAGGATATACAAGGCACTGGTTGAACACTACAAGAAAAATCATCCAATCGCATCAGATAATGGGGCTATGAAATGAGCCGAAACTTTCTCAAAGAAGAAATTCGAATTGCCAATAGGCACATGCTTTTCATCACTGATAATCAGAGAGATGCAGGTCCAAACAACAATGAAATATCATCTCACAGCACAGATACTGGCACATATCCAAAATAATAAAAGCAACCCATGTTGGAGTGGATGTGGGGAGAAAGGGACTCTCCCTCACTGTTGGTGGGAATGCTGACTGGTTCAGCCTTTTTAGAAAACAATATGGACATTTCTCAAAAAACTAGAAATGGAGCTCCCATTTGACCCAGCAATACCACTTCTGAGAATATACCCTGGTGGCCCAAAAACACATGGCAGAAACATCATCTGCACTCCTGTGTTCACTGCAGTACTACTCACCTAGTCAGAATCTGGAAACAACCTGAATGCTTGAGAACAGATGAATGGACAAATAAACCATGGTGCATTTACACAATGGAATACTATGCAGCTGTCAGGAAAAATGAAGTCATGAAATTTTTTTATAAGTGGATATATATGGAGAGTATCATGCTGAGTAAAATGAGTCAGAAGGAAAGGGACAATTATCGAATGACTGCATTCATTTGTGGTACAGTGTACATATGTATGTGTATATATGTATGTATATATACATAATAGAAGAATAATATCCATGGCCAGGGTAAATAGGAGTTTGGAGGACTGGTCAATAGTTGGAACTAACCACCAGTGTGTGTGGGGCTGAGGGTAGGTAAGATAGAGAAGAGACCACTATGACAATAATAGCTGGGAATCACACTGAACAAAATCTGAGGGTTAAAGTAGGTAGGGATATTCTTGATAACCTTTCAGTATCAATATGCAAACCACAATGCCCAAAAGGGGAGAGAGACAGAAAGACAGAGAGACAGAGATAGAGAGACAGAGAAGAGAAGCGCCTGCCATAGAGGCAGGCAGAGGTGGGGGGTGGGGGTGATGGGAGGGAACCTGGGGACACTGGTGCTAGGAAATTTACATTGGTGGAGGGATGGGTGTTGGAGTACTGTATGACTGAAATCCAAACATGAATGGCTTTGTAATGCCCTAAAACAAACAAATAAATAAAAATAATTAAAACAAAAATAAAGTAAAAATAAAATGTAAAAAAACAGTAAGTAATCAAAAAATGACAATAATAGGAGGGATAAAAAACCAAAGAACAGAATGAATATATAGTAAATAAATAACAAGATGACAGATTTTAATCTAACCATATCAATAATCACATTAAATGGAGGGTATATAAATAATTCAACTGAAAAAGAGATACTATCAAACTGAATTTTGTTGGGGGATGATTGGGCCATGCCAGGTGATGCTCAGGCCTTACTCCTGAGCTCTACACTCCTGCTCTACACTCAGGAATTACCTCTGGCCGTGCTCCGGGGTCATATGGGATGCTGGGGATGGAACCCAGTTGGCCACATGCAAGACAAGCTCCATACCCACGACACTATCAATTCAGTACCTCAAACTGAATTTTAAAAAGCAAGATTCAATTTTATGCTGTCGATAGAAAATATACATCTGTGATCTGGGTTAACAAAAATGTTTTCTTGTAGATACAAAATCAAATGCTCAACTCATAAAAGAGGAAATTGTTAAATTAGATTTTAAACTTAAAACTAAGTGCTCTGTAAAAGACACTATTAAGAGAAATGAAAAGCCAACTCTGGCAGAATATATTGAAAATAATAACATCTAATAAAAGGTTTTATCTACAATATATGAAAAGCAAAGTATCTACAAATAACACTTCATTCTAAGAGCTCATTGAATCCAGTTTGCTGTCCTTTTATGGATACTTCCAAGTCTCTCAAGTGTAGCCCTTAACGCAATGCATGGCTTTGAGATGATCAATGTCATGCACCTCCACCCTAAGATGGATCAGATAAGTGCCATATTCATATTTCCTAAAGTGGTGTTTCTGTTCCCATACTCCCCTGGAATAATGCGGTGGGGGCAGTAACCTCAGGTGCAATTGGGTGGCGCCTTCTGTTTGTCTGCTTAGAGAAATAGCAAGGGGATGTGTGTGGGGGAAAGATGTAGTGGGTGGGAAATACTAAAGACATAGGTGGATACTGGGCACTTGGTGACGTGTGGTAACTGAGTACATCAAAAAATGTAACTGAACCAATAATAAGCAAATTAAGTGGCAATTGAAAAACATAAAAGTAACTGGTAGATTTTTGGTGGGGGGAAAGGGTATTAAATAATAATTTCTGAAAAGGGGGCAGTTGGTCCAGTAAATTTGGGAAGCTCTGGGGTGGGCAACTGTCTCCAAGTCCTTATTCCTACCATCTGTCATACTTCATAGTATTTTAGCAGCTTTTGGGAAAATAATTTCTGTTACAGAACGAGAGAAAATAAAATTTTTAGAATCTCTTGCTCATGCAGGGGCTTGGGTCTCTGTGATTCTCTTTTAGTGCAACAACTTTTATCGGATTATGCTCACATTTGTCTGGCTAATTCTTATTTGTACATTCAGCCAGAGCTCAGGCAATGAACTCAACAACACCCGTACTGGCATGTAATCCTTCTACTCCTGGTTGCTGCTGTGCACCACCATCAAGAACCTTCCAAACATCTCCCAAGTGATTTCTACCAGATCACTCTACCCTGCTCTGTTCATCCGATTTCCTTCTACTTCTTAAAGAAATCATTTATTTCTCTCTAATTGAATTAAGTACAATTGGATTGTGCCTGCTTGCATGATTTTCTCAGAGTTACAGATTATGATAGGGGCAGAAATGGAGTGAGACAGAACTAACAAAATCTCAAGTAATAAAATTGGGATTGGGGCTGACATAATACACACACACCTTCATTCACATGCAAGCACACATAATCAATTTGGGAAGCAGTTATCAATGTTTCCAAGGAAAATAATTCCAGACAGACCCAGTATTCAACTCACACTACATTGCTAAACCACTCCCAATTCCCACTCATACCTTCAGCAGGTTAATAATCTGCTTTGATATTTGTTTTGTTCACAATTTCCTAGGAGCAGATGCCCCCCAACTCAATGAGTCATTAATAAGTACTCAAAGCTCCATCCTGTTAACAGAATTTCCTGAGAGGGGGTCAAGGCTGTTTTGGGAGATGTTTCTGACACTAGGGAGAGTCTTCTGCACAAATATGTTTCACTGAGTGTGTTAAAGATGTTGATTATATTCTCACACTTCTAGATCTTAAGGAAAACTTTCTTGGGATACTAGGTTTTTGCTCAAACAGCCCCTATCAGAGGGGATTAAGCGACGAGAATAACAATGATGAGAGAAAAAAATAAGCACTGAAAATTCTCTTTGTCATCTGGTGTAAAAATGGTCTAGGGATATTAATTGGAGAAGTGGGTGTCTCCGAGGCATTTCTCAAGTGTGATCTTTGCATGTTTTTCAGAGATAGTCGGGAGCTCAGCATCTTGAGGGAATTTTGCAAAGCAAAGAAGCAAACGTGGTGGGGGGGGGGTCTCTAGCTCCCTGACTTCCAGATTTTTCCACCATCTCCATAGAGTGTATAGCTGATGATTACACACCCCAAAAGTACAATGGACCACAGCCCCAAAGCACAGCAGGGACAGACAAGGAGAGCTTTTGCTCCTGGAACAGAATATCCTACCTGTACCTCTCACTTCTCTGGGGCCCTGGCTGCACACGAACAAGAGACAGAAAAATGTGAACAGCACCCCCACGAACAATAGAGAAGAGTAGTTCCTTTAAAATTGTTTAATTTATTGAAAGTCTTCGTTTGCAGCACTATTAATAACAGGTTCTCATGGACATCTCTAAGAAAAAAATAGTTTCTTATCTACAGGTCTTCAGGTAGATTGACTTATTAAAAATAAGGCAGAAAAGATCTTCTCCCATAAAGGAATGAAGCACACCATCCAAAGGTGTCTTACTCCCAAATTTCACCAAGTCTCAGAACTTCCTAGAAAGGAAGGACAAAGCAGTCATTTGCTCAACTTCCATCACTTTGACTGAGACTCACATGTTATTTCAAATGAACACTGCCCAGGTAGTTAAGACTTAAAACCCAACCATCCTTGACAACTGTTCAATTTTTATTTTTAATTCTTATCTGAAGGTTTCAGAGACACATTTCCCATTTGCGTTGCAGGGGAAAGACGCCAAGGAGCTTCCCACCTGACTGCTGGGCCTGTCTGGGTCTCTGATATGTTCAACTTTGTCTTTGAAAACATACATCCCAATTAAAGAGGAAGATCACATCATAGAAAGTTAAAAAAAAAGAAGTCAACATGGGGAACTGCCTTATCAGGTAAAACAATGCAAAACTCCAATGTAGATGAAATGCTATCCAATCAATTATCTGTTGTCCCAAACCAAACTCCTGGGCTTACCAATAGCAATGTGAAGCAGGAAAGAAAAGTGACCCTATTTCTCTGGTGACCCGGAAGTGTTCCATATATGACATTCCTTTTGATTTGGTCTCAGGCACAAAGGAAGTGGCTCAAACCAGAGCTATAGCTTCTGCATTTTCTCTCTGCTTAGTCCCTCTCAATAACATGAGGGGGCCTTTATCTCCTTCTCTGACACAACACATTGTAGAATTTTCAGAATCTTACACTGTAGAGCAATGCCCACAAAGGTGCAGCTGCACTACCACTAAAATTGCCTGAGGAATGACCTTCCAGTTTTCAGGAAGAAAGGTTACTAAGAATCTCTGCTTGACATATCTGCCCAAAGTCCTGTGAACACAGAAATTATGTTACTATTAGTCCTTACTCAGCAAATAAAAAATTGGGGAACATGCTACTTAGTGTTATAACTGTCATCACTGCCACATTTATGAAAAGTAATATTGTCAAACATGATCTCAAGTAATAAACACATTTATTAAATGGAAATCCCTACATGTTACAGCCATTCAGGCATACACCCATTTTGTCATGTAGAGCATAAGAACAACTATATGTAGAAGAATTGTTCTAGCTACAATTACATTTTACATAGTATATTAGAACAATTGAGAATACATTATTTTAAATTGTATATAAAACAATTTAGCAATTGTTAAATCTCCTTAACATTGTATGTAGGCTACATACAATAATATGTAAACACATTCTCTTTAAATGATGGATCTGTAACAATAAGTGGTACTTTACAGCATGCCCTTGTCAATGTTGGATAAGTACTTTGAAAGTCATCATCATCATCATCCCATTGATCGTCAATTTTCTTGAGCAGTCTCAGTAATGTCACCATTAGTCCTAGTTCTGAGATTTTAGAAGCCTCTCTTTACTTGTACTTCCCAATGGTGCCGCATTGGAGGTTCTTTCAGGGTCAGGGGAATGAGACCCATCATTGTTACTGGTTTTGGCATATGAATGTGCCACAGGGGGTTTGCAAGGCTCTCCCATGTGGACAGGAAACTCTCAGTAGCTTGCCAGGTTCTCCCAGAGGGAGAACTAGGCTATAAGGTGTTGTGCGGCAGCTTTGCAGCCACAGGCTTCCGGGAGCTTTGTTTCATAGTCTCTGGATGTTGGCCATTGGTGGGATTACAGGCACTGGGGCAGTTTCTGGGTTTGACCGCCTAACTACTGAAAAATGGGGGATCTGGGCGGAAGATCCCAGTCCCGATCCGAGCAGGCTTGGAGGTCTCAGTCCTGGGTTCCACACACCTGGGTTTTTCTGCCGATTCCTTCATGCGTGAGGCTTGTCCGAATGTGTGCAGAGAGGCCTTGAGCATGGCTGTGGCTGGGCTCTGCTCTGGGTGGGGAGGGAAACTGAAACCTACCCCCTCCAAGGGTGCTGGTGAAGAAAGCCAGGCGCAAGGGCAAGAAGCTCTGTGTTGCTCTCTTCCAGGAGCTTGGTTTTATAGTCTCTGGATGTTGGCCGTTGGTGGGATTATTCAGTATCAATACTGATATAACACTAAGCTTTTTTAGGGAGAAACAACGTAGTCTGCTTGGACTTTTCCAAGGACAGCCATATAGAATCACAGTCTTGTTCCCCAGTGGAGTAGAAGTGTGCAGATATCATGAACTTTCCATCTCTTAAAGAGTTAGAAGGTAGCGCAATATTTCTTCTACCATATGGTTTTCTTACCGCTTGCTTTCAAACTCCAAAATCTGTGATTAAATTTCCTTTCATTCTTTGATGGGAAGTTTCAAACTTAAAAAGAGAAGTTAAATGTAATTTCTTTTCCTTATTTCTGTGATATGGACTATTTCTGACATGAAACATCTTAAATTTCCCTAATTTCAAGTTTCTATCATTGTTTTCTCCACCAGTGTTCAAACTATTAAATGAGGAAAAGATATATTTGATTAAGAAATGAAAGGATGATATTTGGCAGATATTGATGCTTTCTTCCAGGGCCTTTAAATCTGGTGCTAAAATAGGCCTATCCTGTGCATGCTGTTATAGTGTTAGGATGAACATCAGTTGCCAGAATAACTATCCTCACATCGAACTATGGGGAAACTGAGGCAAGAATGCCATCAACTTGCCCAACAACTTATAAAGACTCGTATCTGCCTACATACTGACAGAAGAGACAGGATTATTCCATTTAAATCATTTTAAAAAATATCTCTCTTTTCACCTGAATAATATTTTCCTAGCATTTCATTTCAACACATGAAAAAATTCTCAAAGTTACAACATCAACTCTAATATCATTGTCTTTAAATTTACCACAAGTATATTATAGAGTGGGAGGAATGTTTCCTTCATATATGTAGGAAGAAAAATCTCTCTAAGTAGATTAACAGCAAAACAGCTTTGCATGGGGGGTGGATATATCCCCCATAACTTGCCTAACTTGCTGTACTATCCCTCTGGCCCCATTTAAATAATTTAAAAAATAAACTTAAGAGTGATAATATGACCATGCCATGAAAGACCACTTATTGCTACAGTTCCATGACTTAGAGATGTGTGACTACATAAGATACAAAGCTTTATGCTTGTCTGCTAAATTTGAAGTCACCGTTTCACAAGAAAAATCTTGATAATAATATCATTATTAAGTTAATTTTTTAAATTATGTAAATGGTGCCTGAGAGAAAAGTATAGCAAGTAAGTTACAGGGGATATATTGACCTGTGCTCAGGATCACTCCTGGCTGTGCTTGGGAGGGCATAGGCAGTGCCTGGAATCTAACTCAGGTCAGCTGCATGCAAGGCAAGCACCTTATCTACCGTACTGTACTATGTGTTTTGCCCAGTTTATGCATTTTTTACTGATTGTTTACAAAGACCGAAATCCTGTTATTACTTTATTGCTTTTATTAGTTGTTGCTCATTTTCATCATGCTTTTTATTTTTATTTATTTATTTATTTATTTTGCTTTTTGGGTCACACCTGGCGATGCACAGGGGTTACTCCTGGCTCTTTACTCAGGAATTACCCCCTGGCAGTGCTCAGGGAACCATATGGGATGCTGGGATTCGAACCTGGGTTGGCCGCGTGCAAGGCAAACGCCCTACCCGCTGTGCTATCACTCCAGCCCTCATCATGCTTTTTATTAAGCTTCTTGGGAGCATATTTTTGCTCTCCTTTTCTTAGTTTGTAAAAAAGGGAAAATGTGGAGCATTGATTGAAGTTTATTTTTCCTTCCTAACATAAGTATCTAAAGCTATAATTTTCCCTATAAGCACTGCTTTACCTGTATCACACACTTTTGATGTGCATATTTTAATTTTCTTCAGCTCAAAATATTTTATAATTGTTTTCAAGACTTTCCTCTTTGATCATGGATTATTTATTCTAATATTCAAGTCAGGATAGTTTCCTGTGATCATTGTATTATGAACATATTCATTCTTTTTAGCCAGAGAACACATTTTGTATTATTCCAATTATACTACATTTTTTTTGAAAAACCGGATTTATGACTCAGAATATAGTCTGTCTTACTGAACAGTCCATGTCCTCTCTGAAGGAAATAGGTATTCTCCTCATACAAACCTAGCGTGTTCTGCTTCACAGTAGAGTACTCCAAAATATGTCAACTCCACCCAGTGAGCTGATGGCTTTTGATCTATCATCTTGATTCTCTTCTAGTTTTTTTTAATTCTAGAGATACAAGTATTGATATTTCCAAGAATAACTGTGAATTCATCTTTCTCCTCTAACTCTCTTAGCTCTTAATTTATTTTAAAGTTTAATTTTTAATTTCATACACATTGAGAATTATTGAGGATTGTTACTTCTTGGTAAATTTTATTGAGAACTTGTACTTCTTGATGGTGCAACTCCCAATTACACTGAGTGCAAGGCAAGCACCTTAACGCCTATACTTTCTCTCCAGCCCCTATTTTCTCTTACCCTTCTCCTTTACTTATGGCTGCCATTTATTGTGAGACGAATAAATAGCTGTATATGTGTGTGTGCACATGTGTGCATATGCATATATATGTGATATGTAAGACACCTGTGTACATTGAAAAATCCACAATTCATTGTCAAACATTTTCTTTTAATTATCACACACTTTAAGGGCTGGAGAAACAGTACAGTAGGTAAGGCATTTGCCTTGCAAGCAGCCGACCCACATTCAATCTTCAGCATCCCATATGGTCCCCTGAGAACTGCCAGGAGTGATTTCTGAGTGCGGAGCCAGGAGTAACCCCTAAGCATCGCTGGGTGTGACTCAAAAAGAAAAAATTTATTACACACTTTAAAGAACTCAGGAAGACAAAATGCCCAACTCCCCATTTTGAAGATCTGTGTGTGAATTATTTTTTAAATAGTATTTGATTAAGGTATTTGAACATAATTTTGTGTTTTGAGTTTACAATATTTGTTTTTTCAAAACTTCTTGAGGTTTAATCATTATATGAGTGAGACTTAAACCTGAAAGCTTTGTATTTTTTTTCACAGTCATTCAATAAAATAAAAATTAAAAAAAATCTTCTTGAATATATAGATCATCTTCTTCCTCTCAATGTGGGGACTTTTGAGACCATTATTTCTTCACATTTTTTTTTTATTATGGTACGCTTTCACTTACTCTAGAACTTCTAAAACTCCTACAACAAACGTTAGAGCTTTATTTTAACTTTAAGTCTTTGAAGTTCTGTCATTCTACCCTCTATTCCCTTTTTTCCTCCGTTGATTAGATAGGTAATTTTTATCAGCCAACTTTCAAGTTATTGATTTCTTTAGTCTTTTATTTACATTACTGTTGAATTGATAGGGTAAAATATTTAGTGTGGATATTGTATTTTCAGTCTGGAGATTTCCATTTGAACCTTCCTTATGTTTTCTATATCTTTGCTCATTTTTATTATTTATTTCAAGAATACTGGTGATTGCTTGTTGGATTTTTTTAAATAAGAGTTTCAAGTAAAGTTATTTGTCAGATTATTCCTACCAGTATGCCATCTTCTTATTGTTATCTGTAGATTATATTTTCAGTGTAAATTGAGATTTCCCCCTGCCTTTATAGGCTAAGAATTTTGAGTGACGTCTTGTATACTTTTTCCATTATGTTATAAAACCACTAAATTTGGGGAACAATGTGACATTTTTGTTTTAGCAGCAATCCAACCAGTGAGGTTCAAGAGCTCCAAATTGCCTTACACTGTTCCTGTGTGTGCACCACCCAGTGGCAAGTAAGAGCACAGGCAGTGTCTTCCTGCTAATTCTCAAACTCTTGATGTGTATTAGAAAGCGTATCAGTGAAGATGTACAGAGACAATCATAACTTTCCCAAAGGGTCCTATCCTTCAATGCAGGAATACCCTTTCCATCTGTCACAAGACCAGAAATTCCTATAATTATCCCGACTTATACAAAAGTCAAGTTAAACATTACACATAAAGGTACACCTATCTGGTGAGGTAAGAGCAACACACAGAGGAAATCTACTCAAAACAGTTAAGGAATATTCTCAGCTCCATCACCAGTTACCTTCCCAGGGGTGTCTGAGTAGTGCTTGAGAGGACTGCACTCCTGTATCATGTGACTTGGGTATCTACCCATATGACCACAGAACTTGGGTAACTATTCATGGAATCATGCAATTTATGTGATTATTCATGGGGTAATATGACGTATATCACCATTCATAGGATCAGGTGACCATTTATGCAGTCATGTGACTTGGGTATATGTTCCTGGAATCATGTGGTTTGGGAAAATGTTCATGGAAACAATGCCGTAGTCATGAAATTGTATGTATGTGTATGATATGAAGCTGACTGGACCATTACCAAGTCATGCCTCTGCTGTCCACCTGGCCACTGGAAGTCAAGCTACATGCTCCACATGAACCAGTATGTACCTAGGAAACTGCCTCTATATGCTCTGATAGAGTTATTCTGAGCAAAAACAAATCCATATCATCAATGCTTCAGCACTTTTCAAACTTTTCCCAGTGATGCAAATATGTGGTTAGATGTAAGGATCTCTCATCTAATGCACACACACACAAACATACAAACATACATTCTTTGAGTGGTACACCAGGAACAAACTATGCCAGTAAGTTTTGCAGCATTGTATGATGTACAGAAGAGTACAAAGACTAAACCAGAAACCGCCAGTATTTGCCCTAATGGAAATCTCAGCCAATTAGAAACAGTCTACAGACTGATACTCTACAGAGACAACGCTCACAACATTTCACCCGTATTAGTTATATATCTGTTTTCTTCGCTATAGGGTGAGCTCCTTGTTAGTGGGGGTTATCCCTCACCCACCCACAACCCTTACATCATCAGTGCTGATCAGTCTAAGACGACACATGTTTACATTCTGTTGGCGTGGCCTGATGACAAAACTGCAGGTATTCTTATTCCTGTGAGCATTTTTGTGAAGTTCTCATTGTCATTTTGTGCATGTGGGTCTTGATTCTATGTCAGTGGAGTAGGTCTAAGACCTGCGCTGGTCCCTGACTTTCCCATACAGCGCAGTTGTTTACAGACCCACCTGCAAAGTTCGAGCACACTTAGACCAGCGTTGCCTACTGCTGCAGGAATCCAGCCTTCCAGGAACAGAAGCTTCACCTCTTGCCACTACAAATAATTGTCACAGATATCCTTGTGTAATATACATCTTTTTGGGCGTGAGAGGGATTCTTTGGAATGTACTGGAATAAAAACATGCATACAATTTTGCAGCCAGCAGCTACACCAGTCTGCAGTGCCACCTATGAGTGCAGGGAATCCTGGGCTCCTTTCACCACCAACACATCATCACTGATTGCAATTTCTAATTTTTACCCAGGGTCTATTGTTGGAATTTGCATTTCTCTTGCTGTTGATGAGTTTAAGCACCCCAGCTATGCTAGCTCACTCTTTGGGTTTCCTTATCTATGAATGTCTAATGATAACCCACACCGGTGTTTTCTCTAGGGATTGAGATTTTTTTCTTCTCAATTTTCAAGGTTTTGGAAAAGCCTGTACATGGGTCCCTCATTCTTATGTCCTCCTTTTTTCTTCTATACTGATAACATTAGACATTATCAGTTATTATTTTGTTGTGGTACTTAAAATTATATTTATATTGGCTATGAACTTCATATACTTTTACTAATAAAATTTTGGCGCAGATTCACCCTTTTGAAGTTAAAAACTTTTTAAAAATCTCTAGGTAATTTTATTTTCCCCTTTTACTATGTTTATATAGTTCTTTTACCTTCCACATTTATCTCTAATATGCATCTAGAAATGATCTTTGAAAAAAGGTTTATGAAGAGATACATTTTTATATTTCTCTAAGTATTGAGCATTTTTCAAAACCCAAACCACAAGCTGTATTTTCCGCATTCATTTTGTAATGTCACCTTTGGTTAGATAATGAGCTTTTATAATGGAAGATTCTATGTGGACTCTTTTTTGTGCTATTAGTCTCAGATCTATCAGAAATATTGAGAATAAGTTGAATAAGCTAAATGACAAGTTATAAAATTATAAGTTCAGGAAAATACATCTAAAGTGCCAGGAGAGAAATGATTTACCCATCTCCATCCTACATTTACAGATTTACTCTATCTTGGTATTTCCATTCATGAAGCCCTGCACCTGTAATAAGGCAGACCAGGGGGAACATTTGTGAATAAACAAAGGATGGAAGTGCCACTCCACAGTCTGGTGAAGAAAGTACCAGCGGGACACAGAGGACAAGGGGAATGGAGTCTACCCTGCATCTGGACCACCAAAGCTGCTTTCACTCTGGACTTCTATTCCAGAGGCAAATAGGTGACCATTAGCCTCAGGAATCAAGTCCATTTATATCATTCTTCAGCAAGGCTGCCTGGCCATCTGGTCTGTCTTTAAATAACTCAGAGTTCAAGAGTTTACAGGAGTTGTACTGATGCTCAACTCTGTGGTAGATATTAGGGAGCAAACAAATGCAGATACGACATCCCCCAATTACTCTGGCCAGCTCCTGATTGCCCCAGAAGATGATTCACAAAAATTCTCACCCCCTACTGAGCTATCCCAGTTTCATACAGTGGGAATCTGGTGAGCTGACTCTCAGGGGGTGGGGGTGGGGGAGGAGGCCACCAGGAATGAATAAGGGCTCCTTGCAAACCAGCAGCTTCTCTCTCCTCATTCTTTCCCTATCTTCTCTTCTCCTCTCCTCGTCTCTCTCTCCTTCTCCTGTCTCTCCTCTCTCTTCCCCATCTCCCTCCCATCTCTCCTTCCCTCTCCCTCTAATTCCCTTCTCCCTCTGTTTCACCCTCTCCCTGCATCCTCTTTCTCTCCTCTTTCCCTTCCCTCTTCCTCTCATTAAACCTATCCCCACCTCCTTCATGGAAATAGTGTCATGTAATCTTCCTTCCTTCCTTCCTTCCTTCCTTCCTTCCTTCCTTCCTTCCTTCCTTCCTTCCTTCCTTCCTTCCTTCCTTCCTTCCTTCCTTCCTTCCTTCCTTCCTTCCTTCCTTCCTCCCTCCCTCCCTCCCTCCCTCCCTTCCCCCTCCCTCCCTTGCCCCTTCCATCCCTTCCCCCTCCCCCATGCCCCCTCCTTCCCTCCCTCCCTCCCTCCCTCCCTCCCTCCCTCCCTCCCTTCCTTCCTTCCTTCCGTCCTTCCTTCCTTCCTTCCTTCCTTCCTTCCTTCCTTCCTTCCTTCCTTCCTCCCTCCCTTCCTCCCTTCCCCTCCCTCCCTTGCCCCTTCCATCCCTTCCCCCTCCCTCATGCCCCCTCCCTCTTCCCCCTCCCTTCCTTCCTTCCTTCCTTCCTTCCTCCCTCCCTCCCTCCCTCCCTCCCTTTCTTCCTTTTCCTTCCTTCCTTCCTTCCTTCCTTCCTTCCTTCCTTCCTTCCTTCCTTCCTTCCTTCCTTCCTCCCTCCCTCCCTCCCTTCCTCCTTTCCCCCTCCCTCCCTGCCTCCCTTGCCCCTTACATCCCTTCCCCCTCCCCTATGCCCCCTCCCCCTTCCTTCCTTCCTTCCTTCCTTCCTTCCTTCCTTCCTTCCTTCCTTCCTTCCTTCCTTCCTTCCTTCCTCTCTCCCTCCCTCCCTCCCTTCCTCCTTTCCCCCTCCCTCCCTGCCTCCCTTGCCCCTTACATCCCTTCCCCCTCCCCTATGCCCCCTCCCCCTTCCTTCTTTCCTTCCTTCTTTCCTTCCTTCCTCCCTCCCTTCCTCCCTTCCCCCTCCTTCCCCGCCTCCCTTCCCCCTCCATCCCTTCCCCCTCCCCATGCCCCCTCCCCCTTCCCCCTTCCTTCCTTCCTTCCTTCCTTCCTTCCTTCCTTCCTTCCTTCCTTCCTTCCTTCCTTCCTTCCTTCCTTCCTTCCTTCCTTCCTTCCTTCATTCCTTCCTTCCTTCCTTCCTTCCCTCCCTTTTGTTCAATTTTTGACCCACTCCAGTCTGTGCTCAGGGCTTACCCCTGACTCCGTGCTCAAGGATGACTCCTGGTGGGACTCCAGGGACCACAGCCAGGGATCAAACTCCGGTCTGCCACATGCACAGCAAAGGCTCTACTCCATATGCTTTCTCCAGCCCCAGATCCTGAAATTTTCTGAAGAGGAAAGTGGTCACCTACCGAGATTATTTCAATCTTGACATGACTGCTTTGAAAGCAGGAGGACTTAGCAGCACCTTTTCATCACATGTAAAAGGGCCAGGTGTATATACAGCACCAGAGAAACCAAACATGGTTGGTTTGAGAAACCAAGGTATGATTGTTCCAAGTCATGGAAGTCCAAACCCAGGACCTAAATCAACAGCTGCTCTTCTGAAATCACTCTTTTATAAAGGTGCTGTGTGCTTTCCTATCCACCACAGTCAACTCAACTACCTGAGAAAGCAGAAAGGATCCACGCACCTTAAGCACTCTGAGCTACCCATTACGAATGAGAAGGGTGGTCTTTTCAAAAGAAACCAGAAAAGGCCACAACTGATGCATCACCTAACACATGTAACAGAGGAGGGTTTGAGAACTCAGAAATGGAAGAGACTTGGTGAAATCGTCAAAACAGTCACCTTAAGATTTCCATGAAACTGATTTCATTAGTTTAATCTGAACATTGTTCCACAACAGCTTTTGCAATTTTCTGATGCTCTTAATAATGTTTGGCTTGACTTTGATCAGGCAAGTGATTCAAACTTTGGCATAACATTTGTAACATCAGCATCCTTTAATCTCTTCTTTTTATTTCTGTAGGAAATATTTAACATACTGATTTATAATCCTGTGTCAGTAAAAATGGATATGATAGGAAAATATTATGTAATATAAAGCATGAACCCATAGTCAAGAGAAAATGAGAAGTCTCAAATTAAAAAAAAATATTTTTAAGTATCAAAGACATATTTTGTAAAATTCTTTTTTGCAAAGATAAAAACACTGCTGACCCATCATTACTTTTATTTATTTATTTATTTATTTGTTTGTTTTGCTTTTTGGGTCATACCCGTCGATGCACAGGGGTTACTCCTGGCTTTGCACTCAGGAATTATTCCTGATGGTGCTCAGGGGACCATATGGGATTCTGGGAATTGAACCTGGGTTGGCCACGTGCAAGGCAAACACCGTACCCGCTGTACTATTGCTCCAGCCCCCATCATTACTTTTAAAACACATTCTATTGACCTGAAAACAACTAAGAAATACAGATAAAAATATTAATTTAACCTAGAAGGTTGTTCTTTTTTTAATTTATTTTTTTATTGAATCACCATGTGGAAATTTACAAAGCTTTCAGGCTTAAGTCTTAGTTACATAATGCTTGAACACCCATCCCTTCACCAGTGCACATATTCCACCACCAAGAACCACAGTAAACCTTCCCCCAACCCACCCACCCTGCCTGTGTAGCTGATAAATTTCACTTGACTTTCTCTTTACTTTGATTACATTCAATATTTCAACAAAAAAACTCACTATGGGGTGGGGGAATCCCTAAAATACAAGATAACAGAGGAAATCATAAATTAAACTGTGAGTTTAATTTATTGACAGTATTTCATACAGTCAATGATAATACATAGGAATAAATGTTATTTGGTAAAAATAATTTGGAGTGAACCAATTCCTAAAAATTAATGCCTAATTATTCAGCACATCACATGATATTCCCCAACTATACCTAGACTCTATAAAAGCAGATGCAGATCAGCCCCAGAGGCTGAAAGGCTGGAGTTCTTCAAAGAGATTCTCCTTATCTGAAGACGTTAACTAGACTTGATGAGTTTCACTTGTCCTGGGCAGTCATTTTATAAAGATATTGACATACGTAAACTGCATTTCCCCTGCCTTCTCGGGCCCTATTCCAATACTGTAGAGATGTTAAAGGGAGCGGAGGGCTTAGCCAGGGAGTGGGGAGGGGAGAGAAGGAGGCATGAACCATCTAGAAGCAGGTGTGGAAAATACAGAACAGAGATAAACATCCAGGGTCGCCCAAGTGCCCCTACGTCTGTTAGGTGTGGCCTCCAAATTTTAAAAAATCTTGTTTATTTACAGGTCTTATCTCCCTTTTCTTGACAATAACAGTAACAAGAAAGTCAATGAGTTTTATCATAAAAGTGAAGGAAAAGGCAACAGGACTCTGAAATTCACTGCTAAGGAGGTCAGACGTGTGCTAGACTAATGTAGGAAAGGGAGACAAGAAGATATGGACACATTTGAACAAATGTTTCCAAGGGAAGGAAGATTTATGGCATCTGTGTAGCAGGGAAGATGTGCTTGGACCATCTGGTTACTGACACCTCTGCCCCCGTCCATTAGCATCTCCTGTCGTGCATTCAAAGCACACAATCCCAGAACCGTCCAACGAGTCTTCACAAGAGGAGTTTGCACCACAAGACTTAAAAACAACCAAACAAAAAACCAAACCCTGAAAGAAAGGGTTGAACTTGATCTCTGAATAAAATTCTGGGTGGTGCCTTAGAGATTTATCTAAACATTTTCCAGATCATGCCCTGATGAACCCGCACAAGCCATCCTGGAGATGGGTCAGAATGATGCAGATAGGTGGCTTTTTACACACTTAGACCAGAGATGTTTGGTGCTTCTCCCAAGGAAGCTTAGGAAACCATGGCAGAATCTGAATACTGGTCTGTCACTTCCTTCATTCATCATTTCACTTTTGTGGAATGCCCACAGTTCCCATCAATCTGAATGCAAAACCAGATGGCTTTTACCGTGCCCACCATGTTGGCCAATGGACTACTGGTGAACATAGGCTTAAGCCCCATGAAGGAAAGCCGAAGGAGTGCCCAGGTCTGGGTCAGCCTGCCCAACACGGCCCCTTCCTAGGGCCTAGGAGGTACTCAGCCAAGACAAAACACAGAAGTGTTTCCCATAAATCTAATGTCACAAAAAGAGCACAGTGCAAGCTATTATTAGTGCTGAATTGTTTGATTTTTGTAATTCTGCATGGTTGCAGACGTTAAGTGGCGTTACTGTGGTGATCACCATGCAGTACATGTAAATATCAAATCACTATGTTGTATGCCTGAAATTCATGTTATACATCGGCTAATTTATTATATAGTATGCATATATACTTTTTTCTGTTTTGTTTAGTGATATTATAAGTTCCATTGATTATGCACAATTAGAACAGTAAGATCACTATCTTTGAGAGCAAATATAGAGGAACTGTTCAAAAGAAAGTCAAATACAGGCAAAATCAAGGATTACCCATATGGGTCAGAAGTTCAGCTGGAAAATAATTAAATATCTCAATTGGAAAATGTAGAAAATGTCCTGTAACTATACACAAACAAAGCAGAGCGAAGGACTTAAGATAACAGTCCAGCAGTGAAGGTGCTTGCCTTCTCACTGATCCCGATCCCCCAAGCACCACCAGGAGTGACTCCTGAGCACAGCCAAGTGCCCCACCCCTAAAAAAGAAGCAAAGTGAACTTTAAGTCACCTTAAAATGACATGGGTTAGGGACTGGAGAGCTAATACAGGCATAAGAGTGCTCTTCTTACATGCGGTCAACTCTGATTTGTTCTCTGGCACCACATATGGCACCCTGAGCACTGTCAGGGGTCACTCATGAGCACTGGCAGATGTGACTCCCAACCAGAAACACTGGTTCAATAAAGAATGCACTCCATTTTATCTTTCATTTCTAATATTATATAATAATCTAATTCTGTTCAAGAGTTCTGTTCAATTAGCTGTTAAAGAGTGGAAGAAACAGAACATGTACAAAAACATGCCTCCTTTGTCAGTGGAGCTCAGTGGTAAAGCACATGCCATATGAGGTCTGGATCAAGACCTGACACCAGAAAAAAATGCCTGTAACATATTTACCAATTGTTTCATAAAGTCACAAATCAGGACCTGATTAAAAAAAATTCTCAAAACGATAAGCCTTTCTTTCTTAAGCCTGCCTTTTTCCTTCCTTCCTTCCTTCCTTCCTTCCTTCCTTCCTTCCTTCCTTCCTTCCTTCCTTCCTTCCTTCCTTCCTCCCTCCCTCCTTCCCTTCCTTCCCTTCCTTCCTTCCTTCCTTCCTTCCTTCCTTCCTTCCTTCCTTCCTTCCTTCCTTCCTCCCTCCCTCCCTCCCTCCCTCCTCCCTCCTTCCCTTCCTTCCCTTCCTTCCTTCTTTCCCTTCCTTCCTTCCTTCCTTCCTTCCTTCCTTCCTTCCTTCCTTCCTTCCTTCCTTCCTTCCTTCTTCCTTCCTCCCTCCCTCCTTCCCTTCCTTCCCTTCCTTCCTCCCTCCCTCCCTCCCTTCCTTCCTTCCTTCCTTCCTTCCTTCCTTCCTTCCTTCCTTCCTTCCTTCCTTCCTTCCTTCCTTCCTTCCTCCCTCCTTCCCTTCCTCCTTCCCTTCCTTCCTTCCTTCCTTCTTTCCTTCCTTCCTTCCTTCCTTCCTTCCTTCCTTCCTTCCTTCCTTCCTTCCTTCCTTCCTTCCTTCCTTCCTCCCTCCCTTCCTTCCTTCTACCCTTTCCTCTCCCTTACCCCCTCCCTTTCTCTATCCCTTTCTTCTTTTCTTCTTCCTCCCTGCCTACCCCATCTTGAAGAAGGATAAGAACAGCCATCACCCAGGCCTGCAGTCCAGAGGGATATTCTGCCTGGGGGCAGTGTTCGCTCCCAGTGATTGACATGTCCCCCTCTCCTGAACTGAGAACTTCCTCTGACAGACATGTCCTAGAAAGGAGGGAGCTGCAACTAGGGAGAGAAACTGATATTCTCCTGTTCTGTGTGGCCATGATGCTTCAACCAGCAGGGAGGAAGACAGTGGGACTTCCCGGCTGTCACATTCATATTTACGCTTTGACCATTTTAACTTTGGATGGCAGTTTAGGTCACATGGCTACAATAGTATCACCATTTACAGTATGAATGGATCAAATTGATGCACCCCCACAAAGGGCCTAAGAGCCCCCACCACTAACCCTCTGTCATACCTGGTCCCATCTTCATTCTCTCCTTCCCATCTCCCCTCACTACTAGGGAATCGATTCTGAATCCTGGGTGACGGGGGTTGTCATCTCCGATATGTTCTCTTCCCTCCTATTCTTTGGTATTAGGCATGTCCTCCAGCTACCCCGTGATCTTCCATGAGAGACGGGGGGACCTGCCCCCCCACCACACCCCTCGCAGCACCCACACAGACACTCGACTCTGACTGACTGTTCCTGCTGGCCGCGTCAGCTTCAGAGCATCGCCTTGAAGAATCCCTCTGCAAATGAGAATCAATGTCCTGCACCCCCTCGGAATAGTAATTTCTTCATTCTTATTCAAATCTGGCAGATGAGCTAATAGAACTTGATCTGAATTGGCCATGTGATCCCCACGGTTTCCTGCTAATGGGCTGTTCACTTAATTTATGTAATTTTAAAAAATTAAAGAGTCATATTTTAAAGCCCCACTGCAGGCCTTCAGATGGAAAGTACACGTTTAAAAGTTACAGTGTCTTTATAAATGTTCTTCTTGCCTTGTGGGCAATGTGCTCCTCAAGTTTTCTCTTGACATACTTACCCTTTGTACTTGTGAGGAATGTTCCAGAAGCACAGAAGTAAGACACTGTGATGCGTAACTGTAGAAAATGGGATTTTTCTATTTTATGTTATTTATTGCTTGGGCTGTGAGGGTGCTCAGAGGCTACTCCTAGCTCAGCGTTCAGGGGATCATACATGGTGTCAGGGTCTGAACCGAGGCCAGCTACATGTATGCAAGGCAAATCTCTTCACCCCTGTCTGGCCACTTAATTTAGTTTTGGACTGAAAACAAAATATTCTGCCTTCTGGAGGAAGGACTCTGTCCAACATGTCAGGACATGGATGCATTTCAAAGCCAACTCACATAAGTAGGACCAAAGCCATGTTCAAAAATCAACAATATCAGGATCCAGAGATGTGACACCAGAGGAAGAATACATGCATTGCACAAGTGGAACCCTGAGTTCCACCCCTGGCATCACATGGCCTCCTGGAGCACTGCCGGGCACAGTGTCTACAACTGAAAAGTTGCCATCATCACATTCACTCTCACAATTCACTCAATTCCACGGGAGACACATCTTGATTCATGGAACTTTTGCTGAGAACCTACTACATGCCAGGTCATGTAGCAGCTTCATATACCTGGGGGCTGCCTGAAACTCCTTGGACCACTCTTATATTCAGAGTCTGGAACAATTTACACCAGCAAAAGATAAACTCTCAGAGCACCCTCAAAACTTTTCAGAGCTCTTCAGTCTTTGTGTGGTTGAGTTTCCTTAGCACTTGAAGATGTCTTTGCTTTCACCCACCTGGAGTGAGTCTCCCTTCCTGAGTCAACTATGTTCAAGGCCTTAACTGACTGCATTATCTCTCAAGACCCTTTACTTTAACTTTTGAATTGCCAAATGGAATTTCATGCTTATTATTTCTAGTAGGACAGTCCCTTAGGGATCAGCAGTGAGGCTAAAGCCAAAAAAGATCCCCTTTGACTGATTCCAGCCAACCTGGGCACCACCCATTAACACTGAAGAAAATATCCTGACTCAGAGTTTTCTGCAGACAGAGTCTCTCACTGGTCAGAGCTAAGGCAGGTTATGTCCCAAGTCTGATACTTTCATGGCTAGAAACACATCAGTCACATAAACAGAATGTCATCGTTTTTTTTTTCTTTTTGGATCACACCCAATGATGCTCAGGGGTTACTCCTGGCTCTGCACTCAGGGTTCACTCCTGGCAGTGGTTGGGGGACCATATGGGATGCTGGGGATCGAACCCGGGTCGGCCGCATGCAAGGCAAACGCCCTCCCCACTGTACTATCGCTCCAGCCCCTTGTTTGTGTGTTTGTTTGTTTTTGGAGTGTCATCGTTTTAAATGCAACAAGAAATGTATGCGCAGATGAATCATATCCACGAGCAAAATGCATAAGGTGGGAAAGGTCTAACATGCGGTTTACATGTGCAAGACTCTGGGTTTGCTCCACAGCCCTGCAAAAAATAAAATAAATATCACTAATTAATAAAAGTTAGGTTATATCAGAGAGTATGGAAAATGTAATGAAAGCTTAGTATCAGGGACTCGAGCAATAGTACAGCAGGTAGAGCACCTGCCCTGCATGTAGTTGACCGCATTTGATCCTCAGCATCCCAAAGCGTCAACCAAGCCCTGCCAGGAGTAAGTTCCTAGCACTGCTGGGTATGACCCTCCCAGACAATAACAATAAAAAACAAAAGCATTTAAAACCGTCATCCATGAAAACACTGTAACAAAGCCTGGAAAGGTGTCCCCATTCTCCAGTTAACCTGCATTTTTTCAAGACTAATTAATAGCTCAAATTTACTATTCAAACCAAAAACTTAGTATGGTTTCCTATTTTCTTAATAACAAGCATTATAGTATCTACAAATAGCATAAATAACTACTTTCATTCTTTGAGTATATGCCTAAAATGCTTCATGAAGGCATCAATTACCCCACTTTTCAGATAAGAAAGGTGCAGGGAATCCAGCCGGGTCACGGGGCTGAGAGAGACTCAACTCTGGTGAGCCTTCAAGTCTGAGTACCGCCTGACAGATTGGGTTCATGGAATCCAAGCTTTCCAAGAGCAAGATTCGGCTTCTGTCTGTCAATGAAGCTTGCCTGGCATGGACAACAGACAAACATTCATCACATTTATCATGGTACCCTGTGAAAGTACCATTTGGAGCCAGAGAGAGAGTCCTCTGGGCTGAGCACATGCGATGCCCGGAACCCAGCAGGCCTGAGTTCATAATTCAGGACTGCCAGTTCCCCTGGGCACTGCGCTAGGGGTGCATCCTGGACACAGAGCCAGGTGTAGCCCCTGAACACCACCAACTGTGACCCCAAAACACAAATAAGAATACCTTAAAGAAAGAAACAGAAAAATACCTGCCATGTTTCAAGAAATTTATTTTGAATTTGAGCTATTGGAACACGATCAGTTTAAATCACCAGACTTTCTATTCTAATACATGTGGAACTTGGGTGAAGACAAATAGGAAAGCTTGTGGTGCTTAGGGGTACTCCCATATCAGTGCTCATAAATTGCTCCCTGTCATGCTCAAGAGACCATGTGATGCCAGGAATCAAACTGGAGTCAGTTGAATGCAAAAGCCAGCACCTTAATTCCTGTACTATCTTTTCTAGCCTACCAATTTCTGGCCTTCTTCTGAGCATTTTTTGCAAGTTTCATCACAGTGGAAACACATCCCTAATTCCTCTGAGTAGCGATTTCTCCTGTCTGAATGCACTGTAAGCTGTTCATCATTACGGAACTGTATGATAAACCTAAACATGCCTTTCTTTTACCATATGAAAAGGTTTGTTACCAAAAGCCATACAAAGGTATATATGTCCCTGTTTGAAAAATGTGGATTTTTCAGTTTCCTGTTGAAGAATGCAATTACATCTTAGGTGCAGAGAGATTTTGTGTCATTGAGCATTCATTCTTATGGTGGTTTCTCTGCCTGATTGGCTAAAGAAGAAAACACAGTTTGTAATTGATTTTTTTTTACCACTAAACAACTAATTTTGTCTTCCAAAAAAAGCTCTAGGGTTTATTAACTGTGCAATCACAATTTACCGAGGTCCTTTCATCAAATTAGCCCTGCAACAATGCAATTTTTCCCTTATTTTACTTCCATTTGAAGAAGGCCTTTTCACAAGGGCTCTTATTAAGACAGACAGTTACTCTACTCTAATTTAGGTGTTTTTCTCGTGGCAACAATGCATTATTACAGCGGAAGAATATTTTAACCCAATTCTGCACTTCCCTTTCCTGATTTCTTATTTCCTACAGCATTATAAAATGTGTTCTCTCCACATGTGGCAACCATGGGATCTTCAAAGAAATGTGCTCTTATGTTAGAAGATAGGAATTTCCATATGGGAATCCTCTACTACATTTTCTTGATGCTTTGCTTGTTTCTGATTTTTTTCATTTATTTTACACCTGCTACTACAGAACAAGCTTCAGTGAAATCACTATATTACTAAAATCTCCTTTTTAATAAAGTGAGCCTTTCTTCATCCTGTCCAACAAAACCAGATGGACTCTATTTCACCTTTCTGCATCTGACTGTGAGAAGTGTGGAGTTCATACAGACTTGTATCAAAATGTGTTTTGGAACTTGTTTCTATGGAATCAAAGAAAATATTTTTTATCATTTCCACCTTAACTTTCGTCCCTCCCAGAAAGATTTCATCTCCCCATGACCAGAGGAGAGGCCCCCTGGGAGTGCAGAAACAGACCCCCTGGGAGCAAGAGCAGTGGCTCAGGGAGGACTGACATTCTCTGAGGAAGATCTCACAATGTTTCTGAGTGAAGCAGAGAAAGGATTCCAGGCCACTGAAGAGGAAAGGAAATTGGACGCGATCAGAAATGGCAGAACAGAATGCAAAAGTCAAGGCACAAAATGCCGCCCTGAGGAATACTAAAATAAGCTCATACTTGCACTCCAAATCCTTGAAAGGATGGGCAAAGATGAAAGACAGAATCTCCTAACTGCTTGCCCTGGGAAGAGAGAGGTCGGAACTCTTCTTGCACTGTGTCCCCACTTGTGTTGTCCCCTGAATAGATACATGGAGATGAGCATGTTTTCCTGGGGAGAGTAAGTGAAAGAGTGCTGACATCTTCTTGAGTTTGGTGGAAGGAGATGAAAACGCTGACTCTCCTCACAGAGAGTGTTCCAACAGAGGTGGCCTAGACACATGCTCAGAGTGGACATTTCTGAAAAGGCTTTTGAAGCATAAATTTAAGCCAAATTGCTGGGAAACAGTTCACGTGGAGGGTTTTTGCACATGCTAGGCACACCACAGCAGTCAGCTGGGTGACTCAGCATTCTGTCAATCAAAGGTCCTGAGGCTGACAGGCCATGAACATCTTGCTTGTGTCCTTGCTGGGACACCAGGATGGGGAGGAGGGAAGGAGGCTGACAGCAGAAATTCCCCCAATCAAAGTAAATGCAATAAAGCTACTGGTAAAAGGAATTTCTCCACTCTGGCCTCCTGGGTAAATCCACAGAGTGCTACCCCCACTTTCACCTAAGTCCGAAGGATTTAAAGGAGGCATTGTCATAAAAGGAAAAGGTCTCTTCTTCTAGATGAGTCCACAGAAGTAGAACTCAGAGTTATTCTTTTGCTTGTTTCCCAAAAGTATTTCTCACTGGACACCCAGCTCGAAGATCCACTGCTGGCTCACTTGGTAAACCAATTCTCATAAGTGAGTTATTGTCACGTGAGTTTATAGTGAGGTAACTTAATCCTAATAATATTTCATGGGTATAGTGAGTGAAGAGAAATTTTTCATGGGGAACTAAAACTAGAGTAACATTTTATTTACTTTTTGGAATCAAAACTTTAGGTGAACTCTAATAAAATAATCCAGCATACAGAATTAATTAAAGTTAACTAAAGTAAAGTTTAATCTTTACTTTAGTCTCTTGCCCGAATGCCTGGCTGTCTTCCCCAGGGCCCCTCAAAGAGGATGGGCTCCAGCTTCCCTCCCCACCCTGAGCAGAGCTCCCGGCGGCTAAAGACCACTGGAACCTAGCCACAGCCATGCTAGAGGCCCCTCTCCACATGTTCGGACAAACCTCATGCATGAAGGTACTGGCAGAGGAACCCAGGTGTGTGTAATCCCATCAATGGCCAACATCCAGAGACTTAAAAGCAAGCTCCCAGAAGTGTGTGGCCGTGAAGCGGCTGTGATATCTTATAATCAACTTCTCCCTTTGGGAGAAACTAGCAAGCTACTGAGAGTTTCCTGCCCACATGGGACAGTCTTGAAAGCTTACCATGGTGTATTCATATGCTAAAGCCAGTAACAAGCTGGATCTCATTCCCCTGACCCTGAAAGAGCCTCCAATGTGGCATCGTTGGGAAGGCCGTGGAGAGAGGCTTCTAAAATCTCAGGGATAGGACGAATAGAGAGGTTACTGAGCCTGCTCGAGAAATCGACGATCAACGGGATTTCATGAGTCGTGAAAGTAAAGTTAATTTCATTTCACATTAAATGCATGTATGCTTGTGATAAGTCTATGGTCTTGATGACTTGTTGATTAAGGAGAGGGATGTATTGTAAAGCTTATGTCTCATACTATTTTTTATATCCCATAGGGGCCAGGAGGACCAGTCAATGGCTGGAAGCTTGCCACAAGTGTGTGAGGGGCAAAGGACAGTTAGGATAGAGAAGGAATCAATACGAGAATAGTTAGAAATGATCACTCAGGGCAAGAACTGAGTGTTGAAAGTAGGTAGATATACAAGATAACCTTCCAGAATCTGTATTGTCCCAAAGGAAAGACCAAGAAGGAGAGCAAAGGCAAGAATGGGAGAGAGAGTATGAGACAGAGGAGAGAGAGAATGAGAGAGAGAAGAGAAGTGCCCGCAATGGAGGTTTGTGTGTGTGTGGGGGGGAATATGGGGACATCAGTGGTAGAAAATGTACACTGGTGAAGTGATGGGTGTTAGAAAATTATATAACTGAAGCCCAATATGAATAACCTTATAACTGTGTATCTCACTGTGATTCAATAAAAAATCAATAAATTAAAAAATATAAAACCTTATGTTACCTTTTCATTATGATTGAACTATTAAAGATTATAATGCTAAAACTGTCCTCGAAATACCACTACAAGTTAGGAGTTGAGATTTCATAAAGGAAGAATATGCAGTCTCAACATTATTCTCTAGGAATGCCTAGTCTAAAACTTGTACATTATAAGACAAGTGTGATGCAGTGAATTACATGGCCCTTGTCTCTGGAAATAACAAAATCAGAGTTGTAGAGTAAAGATTTACTGAGCAACGCTGATGCACTCAAGAGGGTTCTCAACCTAATAAATTCCTCCCTGCCTCCACAATGGAAGAGCCCTTTGTTGCCCAGCTGAGCACATGGATGCACCGCTCCTAAACAGATGGCTAGTGATACGGAAGTAAGTCTCTGGTAGTCTTGCCTTGACTGAGAGAGCAGGAACCCAGGACTGAAAAGAGCATTTACACACATACTCACATACAGACATATGTGCCTATCCTATAAGCTACTTCTCTCCATGTCTGTATTACTGGTATACAAAAAACATCTATTTGCTTTCCCACTGCCTTCCCCAGACCTTAGAGTAGGAACTTCTAGGAAAGAAGAAATAATAAAGAATGATTACACAATCTTATTTGGGCAAAAAGCTAACATATGGGTATCAAGGCCAAAAATATGGATTTCAAGAGAAAACATATGGATGCCCATATGGAAAAAAAGCTTCCAGGCCGGAAACTCTGTGACTGCATATTTTGTGCCTGTATGTATGGTAGTGCCCCCCCCCATCCCCATCCCACTATTCTGCTAACTAATGCTGCCTGCCATCAGATTTAAATGCAAATATCACAAAATGCTGCGCTGTTATCATCCTTGAGAGATTTTTTTGAAATCTCTTAACCCCTTTCATCACTTAATAGCTCAACAAATCATGGATTTTTAATCAAACCTTGAGGCATTTTACAATCAGTCCTGTTGTTGAATCTCTCCTTGATGCTCAAGTAATGAAACTTATTTTACTCCAGAACCTACTAAGAAAACACTTTACTACACACACACACACACACACACACACACACACACACACAAATCCACCCATACACCACATCACTGATGGTTCCCATACAACCCTGGACATGAAGTTTGCTCTGTCTTGAGCAACAGTCAAACCTGGCAACAGACATGCCAGAACTTCCTTCAGGGCCACTGCATATCCTGGGCATAGCAAACATGCATCATCAATTAGAGATTGGATCTCAACAGAGCTTCCATCTTAATCTCTGAGATTTGATTCATAGAGAATGTTCCCATTTAAGGGGCAGAGAAAAACAGGAAAGGCAGAGCAGGGGTGTGAATTAGTCTTGGGGTCCTGCCTACCTTTAAGTCAGCAGACCCTTTTCCAGCTGATATATATTTGATGTCATCATTTAATTTATGAAACAGTCCTTTGAGACAAATGGCATTCAGGTTGGTTAGCTATAATTTTAAGCTCCAGTCTTAAAATACTTTGTCAGTAATAGCCTATGAGGAGTAGCCCACCGCGGAGATGCTCTCCGTGGTAATCTCGTTACTCCAGAGAAGGGGCATTCCATCTGACTTAGAAGTGCAGGAAGAAAAGCTCATGCTGATAAATGATGGCATGGTGAGTTTGACACAGGCACTTAAAGTAAGGTGTGGTATTCCAGTTCCTTCTATCCTCTTCAAGAAGATGGAAGCTAGCAGTGAAGGGGAACCTCGGATTATATGAGCTGAGTGTGTTGGAATTGCTTTGGACTCATTAACCAGCTAGAGGGAAGATGCAGAAAAGAAGCTACACTTGGTGAAACATCAAAGCAATACAAGCTGATCTATAGCAACCAACCAGTGCTGTCCCCACGCACTTCAACCTGATCTGCTATTTCAAGGATTACAGCAGCACATCAGAGTAAATCAGCCCCCCTCTCTACCAGCCACCTGCCTGGAATCCCTAGCACTAGGATAAAGCCCAACTATTTGTGTTCACATACGATGGCCACATTTACCCTGGTTTATGGCATTTTCTTAAGAAAAGTCAGTTATCAGTCCTTACTGCACCAAACTCAGCTTCAAGAATATAAAGCTCAGTTTCTTTCATTGTCCACTGGATTCAAAATATGGCTATAATCTTCCCTTCCAAATATGCTTCTACATTTTACTTGGATCTGTATACCACACTCAACAGTCTGCTCCTACTCCTCCAAACAATATCATCTCAGTTTCTATGCTTGCAGTAGGGTGCCTGGTTTGAACCCTCCTTCAATAGCATCGACTAAGCAAATAATTTCCAGGCAAATTCTACTTTTTCACAAATGACAGAAATTTACTGGCAAAGAAGAAGACACTATTTCTGAATCCAGGGAGTTTATAATCTACTCAAAATCTAAGACATCTTCCAGGGCTCAGCAATAATTCCCCCATGATTTCTAGATGCTTCGACAAGATGAAATTGCTTCTCTAAGGTGTCAGATTAGGCGAAAAATGTATGGTACCTGAAGCAGTGTCAGAAACACTCAGGTTGGGCTAGAGTGATAGGACAGCGGGTAGGGTGTTTGCCTTGCACTCGGCCAACCCGGGTTCTATTCCCAGCACCGCCAGGAGTAATTCTTGAGTGCAGAGCCAGGAGTAACCCCTGAGCATCACCGAGTATGGCCCAAAAAGAAATAAAGAAAGAAACACTCAGGCATACAAAAATTGGGACTTTAAAGATAAGGATAAAAGAAACTTTAAGAGGTCAATCATAGTGGAATGATAGTATACATACATAAAATTTCAGCACCTGTTTGAAACCTGAAAATAAGAGCATCATTTGTTCTGAACACAGGATCTGGTCATTAATCTTGCCCACTCACTCCCCAAACAAATCTTTATTTGATTATAATTGCAAATTGGGCATAGTTTATTCTCTCAAGCTGCTTAGGGTATTCGTAATACACAAACATGGAGGCAGGAAATACATACTGAAACATCCGCTAGAAAATGCTGATGGCAAGGACAAGCCATAGTCGATGCAGGAGAAAGGTCAAGGCGTGTCTAGCCATTGTTGGCTGCTACGGGGGAGCTTGGAGGCCAGCTCTTAGGGAATGCAGTGCACCAAACCACAAGAGTCAAAGCTCGCTCACCTGCAATTTTTTCTAAATGCAATAGATTGTTCGAATCAATGAAAAGAGAGGCCATGGTTTGGTAGCGAGTCAACGGTACACATTATTTAATGGCTCCGGAAAGATTTCTCCAAAGTACATGTTGGCTGGAGTTTATGGAAACTCCTGGTCTGAAGGCGAAGCAGTGAGTTACATTATGCTTATGCTGTGGATTTCCCCACCAATAAGCGGGACTGCCACACCACTGTGCATTGTGTCCTAATAAGAGTTTGTGTTCTGTTTGGCTCCATGCCATCTCATGTAATCTCTAATTTGGGAGTCAGGAAACTACGACCTCACCCCTCATCACTAATTTACTTTCTTAGTCTGGAAAGCTGGGCGTTCGCCTTGCATGCGCTGACCTGGGTTCGATTACTCCACCCCTCTCAGAGAGCCTGGCAAACTACCGAGAGTATCTCACCCGCACAGCAGAGCTTGGCGAGCTACCTGTGGCATATTTGATATGCCAGAAACAGTAACAAGTCTAACACTGGAGATGTTACTGTGGTGCCCGCTCGAGCAAATTGATGAGCAACAGGATGACAGTGACAGTGACAGTCTGGGGAGCTAAAGAGTACATGGTCTGAAAAAGCAACAGATGATGACATAAAGCCAGGGCCAATTTCTCTTTGAAAGTGTTGTTTATTCATTTTGGCATAATTCTTAAGCCAGGTTATTTGTCCTGTAAATACTCCTCAACAGCCAGAATCAAGGAAACAAACATAAAATGAACTTGGTCAGCCAGTTCACTGGTAGCCAGAGTGAACTGCACAACCCCTCAGTCAGATGCTGGGGAGACTGGCTTTGTTTTCTTCTTTCATCTAAGATCTGCATCTGATCTCTTTATTTAGCCTGCTGTCCTTTCAGCAGGGCTAGAGCATAAAGGCCAACCTCCTTCCCTCTCTGCTTATCATCTACTTTTCTGGATGAAAAGAAAAGAGGGATGGGAAAGGAGAGGATGAAGAGGGGGAAAGAGAAAGAAAAAGAAAGAGGGGGAGGAGGGGTATTACTGGCCCAATCTGCATATATGAAACCAAGAACATGGTCAACTGGCCAGAAACAGCAGTGCTGATGTTAATTAGCAAAGAAATGAGGAATGAACCAGCATTAGCCCTGACTAATCAATAAGAAAATCTCTCCAAGCAGCCACTTAATGAAGTAGTACACAGATGTTTGTTTTAAGTCCATTTTATCTGACCACTCCCCAAAATTAACTCCATTAATGAAAATAAAACCTTGCTTCAAAGAGATATATTTCAAAACCAGAGCTCAATTCTGATTTCGATGTATCTGTCCCTAATCTTATTCCTTCCAATTTATAAAGCATAAAACTTATATTTCAAATCACAGGGCACACACACACACACACACACACACACACACACACACACACACTGGTACCACCCACACCACAACTGGTTTTCTTTTCTCTTGTTTTGATTTCCAAAAGAGTGTCATTTTTTTTTCCCCCTTGAGCAGTAAAACTGCTCTAATTCTTCCCATGAGTTAGACCAGAAAAGGATTCTGTTAGGGGGCCCTCGGCCCTCCTCCTGCTTCTCCCAGGCAGGGAGATGACTTGGAAAGTTTGTGTGCTGTTTCTCACTTTTCAAAGGGGTGAGTGTCACCTGTCTCCCGTGCACCCAGAAAGCCTGTTAATGAAGCCCCATTAGTCTCAGGGGGCTGGAGGTAAAGCACCTCCTGGGGTCTCTGGAGATCAGAAATTGGAAGGCCAATTAGGGGAACAATCTCTGTTCCTGGACGTCTCGAAGATAGGGACTCAGTCTCTATGGAGAGTCTCTTTGAAAATTCCTGCCTCAGCTCTAATTGGAAGACAAATCATCCCTCTAACAGAAACAAATGTTCTCCTCCATTAGCAGGTCCCATGTAAACCAGGGGGCGTCTCCAACAAGAGAACTCCTCTTCACAAATATGGAGACAGGCTCAGAGGTGGGCTTGGTCCCTCTGATGGAGCTGTCCCCAATGTGAAGCATCTCACAACAGTCAGACAGACTTGAATTCCAGCCTAATTTGATGTGGAGCATGGGGGAAGGGAGATGGGGAGAGAAACCTTCTCCCATGCCTCTTTTTACTCCCCTCTTCCTTCTTTTTCCTCACTCGCTTGACAAGAGGCTTGATGCACTGCTGACTCCCAGGACAGAGAAACACTGGTGCTTGCAAAGCGAGGGGAGTGCAAAACAAGCTAATTAGGAGGCCTTAGGACAACTGCTTTTCTGGATTTCTTGCCATTTGGATCTTCAAAATCCTATGCAAAAAAAAAGGATGATCTATTCCTTGGACACATTCTTCTACGTTGGGTCAACATGGACATGATTTAACCCTCCTTGTCTCCGAGAGAGAAAGCAGGTAGAAAAGATGTTTTCACTAGTACATCGTGCCAAGGCTAATGAAGTCAGAAACGTTTCCTGGCAAAGGAAGTGGGAGCAAGACGGAGCTCAGAGCCCACCGAGGGAGCCTGTGCTTAGAGCCCTTAGTTGGGAAACAAGAGGGGCTCACGTTATTAAACGCATCAGTGGACACGTCACTGAGCTTGGCATTTCAGGACTATCACACTTTCCCACAACAGCTCTCAGGGGACACCGAATGTGGCAACTAGAGAAAGCACCACAGCACCCAAAACACACCACAGCAAAAGCCTACTTGTGAGTTGCAAACTCAGGGAATGAACAAGAGCACTGGGGTAGTTTCTGTGCCCAAGGAAAGAGACACAAAACCTCAAGGCCTAAGACAGGAACAGCTGCTAAAAAATTACCGCAGATTGTTTGGGGGAGCTGCAAAGGAGAGACAGGCAATGAAAAGGTTAGAAATGATAGTTAAAAAAAGACAAATGACTCCAAAGACCATATTCTTTAAATCGCTGAAGCAAAACATGTTTATTCGATTTGTTTGTATGCCTATTACAAAAATGCTACTTTGGGATTCTAGGGACCCAGTCTGTCAATTTTTCAGTTCCTGCACTTTCATGGTTGCTTAGAGCTGTTTAATGCAAATACACTTCCAATAAGAGATTTCATGCCCCTAAATTACACCCAGTTAAAAGGGAATGAAAATGTAAGGTAAATAACTATAATCAGCCATATTATCTTTCTCTCGGCACCTCTCACTTTACAGGCACGTTTAAAGACATCTCTGGGGCCCTATCCTTTTTAACAAGCTGTAGTGTATTTTCTGGAATATTACTTCAGATGCTCTGCAGCGAGCATTACACAGGTTAAAATGTTACCTAGAGACCGAGAAAGGATCGCAGCTGCTGCCGACCAATCTTTTCCTGCCACATTTCAGGATGTCTGGAAGATGAAAGGGCATTTGTGTGAGGATGAAAAGAGATGAGAAGAGTTTAAGTTTTGTCTTTCATGTATACGTTCATTGATCAGTCTTGTGAAGAAGAGCACGCTACTCTGAAAAAAAGTAACTCTGGGAAGAAATGAATGGGGGCAGGGAGAGGAAATGCACGAATGAGAAGGGTCCCTCGGCTGGCCACATAAAGGAAGTGTCTGAGAGTCAATCCACTGGGCCAGTCTGGGAGGGGCCCTTCCATGCCCCTGAGGATTCGCACTTTCTGCATCTGCACATCTCAAACATCAGGGTGTCCAAAGATCACTCTGTCCAGAGTTCAAAATGCAGAGTTTTAGGCCACCCTCAGAAATCTAGATAAAACAGACCAAAGGGTACCTCCTGGATCTACGTTTTATTTCAAGAGCACTTTTCACCAGTGTGAGGGGGGAAAAAAGACTCTACAGAATTAAGAGCACATCGCTAGGTGCAAAGGGCATGAGCAAAGTGTTCCAGTGCCTGCACACAGATTTTCCCTACAAAGCAGGTGATGAGGACTTTGCCTCGGTCTTCAGGAGGATGATTAGCCAGGGAACAAGAGGGAGCGAGGATCTGAAGAATGATAAGTGGCTCGGAAACGGTGAGGTGACCGGGCTCTTCCACGAAGGTGGTGTTCTAACTGCCAGGTCAGGGCTTGTGGGTCTCAGCTCAGTGGCAGAATGAGGAATTGCTGCACTTCTAGGTGGCCACTGTTTCTGGACAGGTGGTTATCCAAGAAAGTGAGACTGTCTCTCAGAGGCCACATCTCACAGCTGTTGGAGCCATGGGAGCAGTGCTTGGATGGGCCGGGCCTGGTATACCCTGTTCCTCCCTAGCAGCACCCTGTCTAGCAGGGTACCACCCCTGCACACGCACACAGCTGGCCTTCACCAACCACATTCCAGACGAAAGCAGATGCACGCCCTTCACCAACCACAGAAGTGCGGTTGGACCAGAAAGCTGTGTCGTGGCACAGAGCCCGGGACATGAGATATTTGGACAAAGGAAAACAGAAGAACTGTGGACAAACTCAGTACCTGTGCAACCTCAAAAGCAGGTCCACCATCACCCCAAAATCGCTCTGCTCCTGGGAGAGACATAGGGACAGAGAGGAACCTGACTTCAGGTTGGAGGATGGTCTCACAAAGGCATCAAGAGAATCATTTTCTCTGCATGGTCACCAGAGTCTAGGAACACACTCTTAGTGGCTGGTGGGTGGCACAGTGGCCACTAACATGGCTCCTGGGCTCACCCCCCAGGACACACTCATCTTTTCTGCAAACCTGAACAAAGTTTCCAGAGTCAAGTGCCACTAGCCCTAAGTGTAAGTATTAGGGGAGGGGAAGATCAGGACAGTGCTCCCACCCTGCAGAGCTTGCTGGCTTTGGAATTCCCAATTCAGCTTCTGGCATCTTCAGAGCTGGGAATCACGTTTCAGAGGAGTCCACAGGGGAAGAAAATTCCCGAGCTCCATTGACGAAAGTCACCTTGCATTTTAAGGAGCTTTCACTGCATAAAGATTTCACCCTGTGAACCAAGGCTCCTTTCACTGATTCTTACTAATGAAGCCAGGGACAGTACAGGAAGTTGGGACACTTGTCATCCCTATTGGCCAGGAAGTAGTAACAGCTTCTCTACCCTCAAAACTCTTCTTAGAATTAAATGATGGTTTGTCCCCTACAAAACAAATTTTCCCTCTCTATAAAAGCCACAACAGGGGCTAGAGTGATAGCACATCGGATAGGGCATTTGCCTTGCATGCGACCAACCTGGGTTCAATTTCCAGCATCCCAAGTGGTACCCTGAGCACTTCCAGGAGTAATTCCTGAGTGCAGAGCTAGAAGTAACCCCTGTATATCACTGGGTGTGACAAAAAAAAAGAAAAAAACACATGCAACATACATGAGACTTTGGTTTTGAAGTTACTGTACCCAAGTCTATTCAGCTCATAAATTAATGCACCTTGCTTCTGTGGGGAAACATCACCTGGACATGAGGGCATATCTCTACTGCTGTCCAGTAGATAAGGCAGTAAGACCACCTTCCTTGCTCTGCCAGGGGACAGGACCCACCACCACTCTGTGCACTTTGGTCCCATAAATTCAGATCCTGGGAAAACAGAGCTGTGGCCTGTTTTCTGGAAGGTTCCTGGCTCATAGAATAGCTAGACAGGATTACTCAGACACCCACGAAGTCAGAGAAAAAGCAGATCGGCCATCTGTACCCATGCTGCAAATTTCCTTCAAAAAGACTGGGTGACTTGAAAGATATAAATGATGATATATGTTATAACAACATGCAAGTTTCAGGGCTAAGAACCAAAGGCACGAGGAAATATACAACCTGCTTCTGGCTTCTCGCTTACGAACATGCACTTAATCATGCTCATTAATGGTATTTGCTGCACCATGTGGAATTTATTCTTTCCATAAGCATTCTGGGAGGCATGGCATCTTATGGACAGTGTTGGCAGTATTAGGTTCGTTAGTATTCTCTAGCAGAGATGTCAGGGCGTGAGTACAGTCACTTCAGCTACAAAGGTGATCCTGAGAAAAACAAAGGCTTGGCAGAAGGCTCAAAGGCACTGGGGCAGTGTGTGCTCAGAGCCACTGAAAAGGAGGGAGAGATGCAGAGGTTATGTTGCACAGTTCAAGAGAGTAAGGAGACTTTGTGACATTTCTAATGACTCAGACATTGTCACACATTCTTCGCTGATGTCCACCTAACAATGTCTTGACGCTGTGAGAAGCCAGAAGGAAAGCTTCGGAGCCTTTCTACCTCCCTCCCAGGGCCTATGAGCTCATTTTTATAAGAATGAACGTGGCACATTCAGGTGCTGTCAGAGACTCCCAGGAAATAATGAAAGACAGACGGAGGAAGACATGGAGAGTATGACCTAAGCTCAGAAAAAAAATTGGTCAAAAAATCAGCAAAAGCCCTTCTGGACCCCTCTACCATCGTGAGGAGCCTGGCGGGTGCCATGGTGGCTGCAGCACCCGCCAGGCTTCTGAGGACAGAACCAAGTGATCTGGGTCTGTGGCAAAGGCTGTAAGCACAGGTTCCCCAGTGCCAACTGCCCAGGGATGAGCATCTCCCTCTCTCTGCCTTTGCTTTTGTCAATTCAACAATTTTGTCCTCTCAACAGGATATCATAAAGCTGCCTAAGAAGCCCCAATTAGTTTTTATACCATGCAGAATCAGGAACTTTTACAACCTCTTTATAAGAGATTGAAATAATCAGACATACAGAGCCAGGAGACAGCTCAAAGGCCTGGTATGCGTGTGATGCTTGCGGGAGGCCTGGCTTTGAACTCTGGCACCCCATGATCCCTGAGCACCTGCCAGGAGTGAATCCCAAAGCAACAGGCCCTGGGCGTATCCCTCAGTACCATCAGGTTTGGTCCAAAAGCCACAACCTCAAAGCCAAATAAATCATAAAGCAAACAATACCCTAGAAATAACATTTGTGGTACTTAATCCTGAGCTCAAGTACCCCAAGCCGAAGTCTATGACAAAGCAGTCAGTACCGAACAAGGGACCAAGGCCCCCAGGCTGACAACTCACAAATGGGGAAATCTCAGAGCTTTGCCAAAGACAAATGAAATAAAGGGAAAAAAAGAAGAAACAAAAATCCAAATAATCGGGATTAATACAAATTACTGTTTCTTCAAAAGAGGGTGGAGGAACAGCCCACTCTTGTAGACACGGAAGTACCCACAGATCAAAAGAGCCTTGAGAACACTCTTGGAGGCAATTAGAGAAAGTTTGTTTGTTTGTTTGTTTGTTTGTTTGGAGGTCATATCCAGCAATCCTCAGTCCTTACTTCTGGCTCGATACTCAGGGGATCACTCTTGGCAGCCTCAGGGGACCACCAAACAGGTTCAGGCCCAGAACAGAACCAAGGTCAGCTGCATACAAGGCAAGCACCTTACCCACTATACTATCTCGCCAGCCGGGAAACTTAGACAATGGAGCAAGGAAAATTATTCCCAAGTACGAGTCTGGGAAAGACGAACATCTGTTCTGCAGTGTGTGGTCTGAAACAGGGGAGCTGTCTGCTGTGGGGAAAAACAATTTTTCTCAAGAGTCTCACTCTTAAAAACAGGCACCTTCGGAGCTCAAGTCTTCTGATGATGAGCAAACCTACTATGTTATGACTTGATCTCAAACCACCCAGGGATGATGACACTTTCACTAGTGGGCTGGGTAGCTAGTGTCCCACACTCCACACCCCAGCTGCCTGGAGTACACTTTGCAATTTATAGGAACAGATTTGATGGATGGATGAGGATTACCCTGGGATTCGTAGGTGTTCCTGACAGTGAATGTGTGTGCCTCGGGGGACAAGGAAGGAAGGAGAGAAATGCAGAATGGCAGACTTGGTGCACCAAGCCTGTGCTCTGACTCCTCAGCTGTAAGCAACGAAGGGTGTGAGTAAGAACCCAGAGGAACAGCAGGTAGAAAAGTGTGGCCCTGCTGGTTCCTAGCGCACTCTCCACTCAGGGCACAGCTGGAGACTCACTGAGAGAAGCACAGTGAGCTGCCCTGGAGAAACGCCCCTCCAAACCCTGTCAGGAAGCTCTGGCTTCATGACGTCACTCACACACCATCCATACCACCCAGCATGCCCGCAGGGTGAGAGCAAGCCCCTGGGCACTGATGGGTATTTAAATATCAGGATGTTCAGGAAGGTCCACTGCCTTCAGGGAAGGCAGCTAGAGCCCAGAGCATAAAGGAAGGATCAGGGGCTTGCAGAATTTTCTGGCTTCACCTCACCCTCAGTGCACACTATGGCACCGCTAGGTGCAGCATTTTCCTCATCCATGGGCAAGGGGAGAATTCAGGCCTGTCTTGCAGGATCACCCACATAGAAGATGGTTACAACGCAGCCCTTGGCCCACCGAAGAGGAGCAGAGGGATCTTAGGGAAAAATAAGATGTCTTTCAGCTCAAGTTGTCACCACAAATGTGACCATCCCATGCCCACTACTGATTAGGTTCAAGCCTGAATTGCTCAAGATCAAAGAGCCTTATGCCTTTTCCTCTTTCAACCCCTTTTCTTGTTTTGTTTTGTTGGCAGGGGTAGCAGGGTGTCACTGTCACTGTCATCCCGTTGCTCATCAAGTTGCTTGAGCGGGCACCAGTAATGTCTCCATTGTGAGACTTGTTACTGTTTTTAGCATATTGAATACGCCACGGGTAGCTTGCCAGGCTCTGCCGTGGGGGCGAAATACTCTCGGTAGATTGCTGGGCTCTCCGAGAGGGGCGGAGGAATCAAACTGGGTTGGTGGTGTGCAAGGCATATGCCCTACCCACTGTGCTATCGATCCCACCCATTGGGGTGTCATACCTAGCAATCTTCAAGTCTTACTCCCCATTCTTCACTCACGAAGTGGTGCTCGGGGACCCTATAGGATGTTAGGGATTAGATCCTTAGGACCTCTTTTCACTAAGACACAGGACCCCTGGGGATAGAGGATGATAGAACAGGTGTACCACTCAAACAGGGGCTAATAATGAATCATAGACAAATTGGTCTTGGAACAAATGTTTAAGGTTTTCTGTGACCCCCCCCACACATTCAGTTACTTGATTGGACTGAGGGGTGGAGGTCATGGGGGACATGACATGTTGTGACCCACCGACTGAGAAGCTTCAGTCTCTGCCAGCTCAACAACATCCCCCTTCATTGGGGCATCTTCACCCAGTAACTGCTGCTCCTCGCAGAACTCAGAAGATTCTGTGTGATGAGGCTTTGTTTCTGTTGAGACCAACAGCCTCAGCAACCCCCTGCTAAAGATAAAGCTTACGGGAGAGTTGGGACACACTGATCATGGCAGGGTGAGCTGACTGAAATGAAACCAAGCCATTAGAAATGTCCATGTAGTACCTGTTATAAACAGAAATTGGTTCTTTTCTCCTAAGATACTTCTTTTTATTCTTCTCTCTTCTCATGACGGCTGAGAACTGCTGAGTTTAACAAAAGTGCACTTAGCTTTACGTATCAGAGTGAGCCCAGAAAGTAACTCAAATATCAGCAAGGCCGGGCTCGACCAAAGATACACACAGACCCCAGCAGCCACTGCTTGACTGACAGGGATCAGACTCACCAGTGGGTCCCCTGTGTGGGACGTGGCTACAGACCCTCAGCCACTGCCTGGACACTAAGGAAGAGGTGAGCACTCCGGGGCTTGAAGCAAGTTCTGGAATATTAGCCTGAGCACAGATAGATACACAGAGAGTGCGCATACTAGTGGTGCCTTGTTCTAAACTGCTTCAGGAAAATTCCTCACTCCAAATGCGATTAAGAGCCCAGTGCAGAGAAAGGCCCATGGCATGCATTTCAATGCTGCACAGCAAGAAACGCATTTGATTTCATTCAAACTGGAATTATTTCAGAATTTCTGGTGAAAATCCAATATATGGTGGATTTTTCCTTCCTACTATGCATAAGGAGTGATTAGCCAAGCCAGTTAGAGAAGCAGGGTGTTGCAGACAATGAACTTAAATGAACCATGGGCTTCTCCTCCTCACTGCTGTAGGCAAACACACAATAACAGCTGTTCCTCACAATTGTTCTGAGTGAGAAGCATCAGACTCAGTTTACCTGCAAACCTCAAGCCCAAGTGCCTTTTGCTGGGCACGTTTCACTCCAGCCTTTTCAGCGCCAGCTCCTAGTCCTGGCTGAGCTCAGTTCAAGGGTCAGGCTTATGTCTAAGTCTTCTCCCCACTATCTAATCGTTTCCCACTAGCCCCCCTCTTTCTTCCTTCATAACACATATTGCTTTCAGAAATGCACCCTAGTTCCCTTTATATTCTTACTGAGCATTGGGCCCCCATGCCAACCCCACCCCCCACTCAGACTCAAGACCACCATCGCCCGGCTTCCTGTGTGCCCCAAAAATTTTTACATATTAAAAGAAAATAATCAACAATATTTCTTCCTATTTGTTAAAGGAGATTCCAAGATGCCAGAAACAACCCAAGGACCTGTACTGGAGAATCAAGCATATATTTCCTTAAATAATGTTATTCTTGTGCTCGAGAAAGAGGAAACATCACACTTTGATCAATTTTACAGGTTAGGCTTGTGACTGTTTCTACTGACCACTCCTCTCATTGCTCCTGCCTCCCAATTACACACGCCTCCTCATTCCACTTCACAGAGTCCAGCTGAAAGTCCAGCTGAAAAATGCCAGACTCTGGAGAAATACAGCAACTGGAGTAAAGCTTGCCATTGAGATCCAGGGTCACTGAAAGCAGTGAATATTGGCCTGAAGACACTGTCTCCAGTTTACAAAGAAAAGAGAGAGAGAGACAGAGACAGAGACAGAGCCCAGACAGGAAGTGGAATCCCTCAAATCCCTCATCTCTCGTAACTGGGATCAACTGGGGTCTCTGACAGTGCTTGGATGGTGAAGAGGTACTGCCTTCACAGACCATCCAGGGGTGACCATCACTTCCTATCTCTCCCCATCATAGCCAATTTTGTTCAACTACATCACAATCTCTAAGATATCCAACATCTAGGAAATACCAGACTGTCAGCTCCCAGGAGGAGCTGCCTGAATGCAGAAAATCATCTCAGGAACTAAGATCCAGCACCTCAAATAATCCAGAGAAATCTTGTACCCTGTTCTAGTTGTCATGTCCCAATGGCCAAAGCAGAGCTTCTCTGTCTGTCTGTTTGTCTCTCTGTCTCTGTCTCTGTCTCTCTCTCTCTCTGTGAGTGTGTAACTTTCCTTCCCTTCCTTTTGTTTCCATGGTTAGAGACAAGGAGCGTGTGTCTGAGGAGGAAAGTGAGCCAGAGTCGAACAGGGCTTCCAAAGCTGAGGTGGGACCTGCCACGCTGGGAGTGTCGCTGAGAGCCGGCACCTTCTGAGGAGGTAGCACTGGGCCTTGCAAACTGCTCGTACAGCAGGACAGAGGGAGCGGCCTGGCCACCGGCTGTTCCCGACTCCAGGAAAGTGAAAAGACAGCATGTCTGCACCTGGTTGCCTGGTGGTGAAGGGCTTCGAAGCCCTTCCGGACTGACAGAAGACAAAACCCCCAAAATCCACTTCAGCAACTCATCCCGCCGCTGGTGATTAATCTCTCACTTCCCCAGCCGGAGGCACATTAACCAGATAATTAATAATTTCTTCGGGGATTCTGGCCCGGCAACTGTTTCCTCAAGCTGCCCAGCGTGAGAGAAGAAGAGCTCCACGGCAAACCAGCTTCTGCAACCTGGGAGAGCCTGGAAAAAGACAGTCAGGCTTCTGCAGCTGTGATCGACTCTGCACACAAGCAGAGCAGGGTCACATGAGCCCTCTGACATTCCTACCACGCTGGTTTGTCACCTCCAAGGGCCAAGGAACAGCGCCTTCCTCTCCGCACCTCCGCCAGAACACTGACTGGCTCACTGCCTCAGAATGGGCACCCCCAGGGCTACAAAAACAGAAAAGCACAGACCTATAGACATTTTGGAAACACGTGTTTTTAAAGCACACACCACCTGAAACTTATATAAGGCTATTGTTTGGTTTTTCCAAAGCCCATTTAAAAGGAACTGCAAAAGAATGAACTTTACTTGGCACTTGAGCAATACAGAGGGGTCTAGCCGAGAACTCCCCAAATCAAGAGTTTCACTTGTGGGTTTGCTCACTGCTGTGTCAGCATAGTTTTGTTTTGACTCTCCTTCCCATCCACCTACGGAATGAAGAGACAAGAAACCAAGAGCACCCCATCTCTAAGTCTCTCCTCTTATGCTAAGATTTATTCGACCAGGGGAAGCCAGCTCCTCTTTGCTATATGCAGTTTATTAAGATTTTAAGATGGTGAATAAAATCCTAAAGAGTATAATAAATCATAAGGAGACTCACCACTAAAATTCCTATTTAGGTTGAGAAAAGTGCTGCTTTGAAAATATTACTCTGCTTTTTCCCCTAAGTCTGCCCAGAGTGTTACTCGGATGGACTAGAACAAGAGTTCTAGTATATGTATATGCTCCCTCATGGGAAATCATGAAAGCCTCATCACAGACAAGCTGGGAAGGTCGAATGTCTCTGAATAAGTGTGTGGTTCCTCATCTCATAACGGCTTTACCACCACCTGAATCTTGGACTAGCAAGTCTCCAGAAATAGAGTCACAACTCATTGATTTAAATAAGTGAAAGTTGTAAGTAAGTATTCACTGTTGGAGCCATCTGAACTATGCATCTTATATCAGCAGCCTGAGATGGTGTGGCAGCCACCCAAACCACTGGCAAAGGTTCCCCAACCTCTGGCTTGGGGGTCCATGGTGGAAGCTTTTAGAAACCTTCAACAAGATCATATTATGGATAAGCAAGAGGAGACCTATGCCCCTGACCTTGTAAAGCCTTCATTTACTCATCTTTAAAATGAGAGCAGTGATAAATTTTTCATCAGCTTCCATGTGAAGTGATAACACGTGGGCAGGAACATCATCATCAATAAAACACCAAGGAGCCATGAGGTTTCAACTAAGAACACAAAAGATTCATATGGATAATCACTTTGCAATTTTCCCTTAAGAAATAAAAGCCCCGTGTCAGCTGATTGTTTGAGAGATGAAACTACAGCACCATGGATAACGCCCACTCCAAAGGATTAGAAAAACATTTTGTCACACTATTCCCTGTGTGCGGATAAGGGCCTTACCAGTTTTGACTCCTAGCAACCCAGTTCAATGGTTGAACCAAGTTCAGTCTAAGCAATCAATACAGTTATTCAGGGAGTGTTAGCAGAACAACTCTTTATTACATTGAGAACTGAGAATACACATGGGATTAATCTAAGAACACTAATGGGTTTTAGAGACTTGTTTCAAGAAGAAAGCCAACTATCCCTCACATCAACCAACAGAGCAAATGAACCAGATATTTCAAAGAATACATCAAGGACCAAGGTGCTTGGCATGCAGGTGGCCCAAATTGGTTCCCCAACCACCACTGGGAGTGACCTCTGGGCTGAATGTAGCCCCTGAGTGTAGCCCAAAAGTATAATAATAATAATAATAATAATAATAATAATAATAAACAATTCCTCAAACAGAAATGTGATACAGTTTAAGAAACACTGGACTTTGAGTATCTATAGGCTTAACTTACGGATCCTTTCTAAGCTAAGAGACTATAAGAAATGAACTACATCATCCATAGCCTATTTCCTCATTAAAATAAATAGAATAATAAAATTCAATGTGGTGTTGTGAGGAATGAGTTAACATGAATAAGAGAAAAATTGGGAAATTAGAAAGCACTAAAAAACATTAGTTACTATCTATTATAGTACTATTGCATGGGAATGAGCTAGCTCAGCTGAAATACACACACACACACACACACACACACACACACACACATGCATTGTAGGTTTTTCTTTCTCTCCCAGATGGCTTGATTCCAAAGCAAACTAAACCAAAATCTTTACAAACTAGAAACAGTATTTTAAAATAACTACACGCCATCTCAGCTTCTAATTATTTTTAGGGTTTTACTCTATGCAGCTAATTGAAAATGCTTGGTCCTTTCTATTCATTAGTTTTATTACAAGCACTCCAATGAATTAAAGAAAAATCCATCATCGCCACCTTTCCTGAAACTTTTGCTGCATTGTCAAGAAGGTCTTGCCCTTACCAAGCAACTCATATTCATTCTGCACAAGACACAGGACTGGGCAAGGGATGAAAATCCAGCATTTCTCATAAACAGGATTCAATGGAGTAAGTTTGACAGAACACTACTATAGCCTCAATAGCAATACACAGCAATGGTTTCCTTGTTAGGGCAAGGAGCACTGTATATCACTCACAGCAAAGAAATCTAACTTGAAGCAAACCAAACATGTGAAGCAAAGCCCTTTTACCAGATTGTAACTTTGCTAAATACAAACACACAAACATCTCCTACACAAATTAACAGGAATGAAGCCCTGAGATAAAGATGTTAGGATCTCTACTAAGAAAGACTAAGGCCACTGGCCTGTCGCCATGAGACTACATGCTTCAATACCCTTGGACAGTTGATCATCGCTGTCTTTATTACCAGGAGTAATTAATTGTTTTTCTGTTCAAAGCATTTTACATACCTTTATTCAACATTCATAGCCCAAATATTTCACTTTATGTGGTAGCTTTTTTCATGCTTAGTTTTAAGAGTTGGGTGTGTGTTGGTGGGGTGGGGGGGGGAGTAGGAATAAGTGACATGTACAGATGCTCAGAGTCTCACAAACATCTTCCTGCAGCAGAACTAGGTCCGACTTGACTCTTCTACCAGTCAATGTTTCAGATGTTCTATACTTCTTTATATTTTGGAAATAACAGGAGGAGGAGAAGTGATATGCATCTTCATTAAAGTCAATCGCTTTATGTTTGTTTCTCCCACATTTATTTGCAATTATATTCTCATTATCAATAACACTCAACACTCTATTAAGTACCTCCACATGTTACTCAATTCCAATGTCCTGATGACTCTCAATAGCACTGTAGCACTGTCCTCCCATTGTTCATCGATTTGCTTGAGCTGGTACCAGTAATGTCGCCATTGTGACACTTACTGTTACTATTTTTTGGCATATCGAGTATGCCATGGGTAGCTTGCCAGGCTCTGCCATGCGGGTGGGGTACTCTCGATAGCTTTCAGGCCTGCCCGAGAGGGACAGAGGAATTGAACCCAGGTTGGCTGCATGCAAGGCAAACACCTTACCCACTGTGCTATCATTCCAATCCGACTCTCAATAGCTTCTGAAAAATTTCTCAACAACATATTTCTCAACAAAAATTTCTCTACTCCAGTTGGTGTTCTGGAACTCAGTACATCTGAGTGGTTTTTTGTTTTGTTTTGTTTTGTTTTGTTGTATGTTCAAGCAGTGGCTGACTGGGCCTCTCTATTGCAGAGGTCAGATCCCATTGGCAGTGGCCTCCATGGGAGATGCCCACACCGGGCCCACCTTTAAAATGGCAGTTGGATCCCTTGCCGGAGGTGGTTCATAGGCAGCTGCTCTGGGGGGTCCAGACTGCCCTCTGAGTCCAGCTCCCACATCAGGGCCTGGCCTTCTGCACGGTCAGCTTTTGGGCGTGTCCCTGCAGCCCCTCCAGGTCGGCCAGCAGGGTGGAAAGGTGCAGGCCAGGCACCTTCTCACGGTCATTCATGTGCAGAATACATGCAGCACTCAGTTACTTCTGTTTCATTCCGCATATACCTGTACTACATGTATCACGAAAGGTCTGGTTGGTGTGTCATGATTACTCTGCATAACTGGTGCACTGTGGTTTCAGAGTTGAAAGCCTGGATTCAAGCTTCGGCACGGAATCCTTTTCGATCTAAATCACTCTGCAGCCTTTGAGGAGCAATCAAGTTTACCACATCTGTTAACTCTTTCTGGAAGCATATAAAAACACCTGCCAGGAAACACAGGGCCAGTGGGGACTAACAAACCCTACAGAGCCTGAAATGAGCACCTAATAACGTCTGTAACTTTCAGATCTGCAAGCAGTGCTATGGGGGAGTAGAGTTCAAGTTCACGTTGTGGATAAATAGGATCTTCCTTTTGGTAACTTTGCAAACCCTGAGGAATTAGGAGAGAAAATGCACAATTTATTTAATTTTTAGTCCAACAAACAGCAATATGCTACTTGCAGGTAAACAACAGCAATATGGAAAACAAGAGAAAAGTTGATTTGAGTATGTCTTGGACTAGCTTGTGTAGGTTCTTAAGTTTTTTAAAATTCTATTTCAAGTTCTCAGACAAGGACACTCACTCCGCACTTCTTCTGCCTGCTTTTTACTTCCATTACCCTCTAACATACTTCTATTCGATGTACTCTGCCACATTTGGAGGGTGAAGGGGATCACTGGCAGGAGAAGCTAGAGTTCTAATCTCAACGCTGACACGGGGGATTAATAAACAAATATTTGTAATGTTTCCTGAAGAGGAAAATTCTCTGTTTTTATTAGTCTAGGCAGCATATCCATATGTGTACTTGGCGTCAGCATAGCATGGCATATTTAATAGGGATTATTTTAGGAGCTTTGTTACACAAATGAAACAAAATATTACTTAGAAAAATGCTCTGTGTCCACAATCTATAATTAAAAGGCAACTGCTGAGGTCATTTTTCTAGCTACTTGGGGTCTTGCGGTTTTCTTCAACTTCCTGCTTGCCTCAATTGGGAAGGGGCTTGGACCATGTAATCACATCTCACTGTCTGCTGAAACTACCCCAGATCCAAATGGAGCAATTTCCAGAAGGGCTCGCTTAGCCAAGCTACGCCCATGCCGTGCTTTCCTGCAGAATCTGAGATATTTCTCTCTGCTGAACCAGCTCGGAATTTCTGCTCCTGGGCTCAATGCCACAATCTTGGGGACATAGGACAGAGGCTGAGGTACCCCAACTCTTGTTCCAAAAGTGGCCTCTCGGGCTCTGACTTCCTTGGTTGCTGCTGGGTGGAAGCACAGTTAGGATTCAATAGAATAAACCTTTTCCCTCTTCAGAACACCGGGGTTCTGAGGCAGGATGTTCAAAAGACAGGGTGCATTTATTTTCAAGTACCCCAGGCCCTCAAAGAACACTGCTTCCTTCAAAGTCCTTTTGCTGTACCAGTGGCAAGGAAAAGAGAGACCTCAGCCAGTGCTTACCAAAGTGCCACCACTGGACAAGCTGCTTTGGCTTTATGAGATTTCACTTCACATCGAGTTTTCAAGAATCAGGGTGACGCCAAGTGAAGGTTGAGTGTCCTGTTTCACAGACCTTTGTTCAAAGAGCCAAACAGTGGACTGAAGACACAAGTACCAGAGTTCTCGTCACTGGTGCATGGGAAAGCTTCCCATCCCCCGTTCACCAACAAAACAAGAGAAATTCCTAAGTACCTGCTGGGTGTCTCCTGACAGAGAGCTGGAGGAGGCTGCCCTTCCTTCTGTGGGGTCAGTGGGGAGCAGCCTCTGTTTGCCAGAGTGAGGACGCTTCTGGCTCATAGGAGGACTGTGTACAGAATGGCAGGCAGTAAGAAGCACCAGGCATTCCTCTGCTCCCTTTCTGGAAGAAAGCTCAGAAGTCAGGCTGCCTTGCCCCTCTCCCCGTACTGACACAAAGAAGGCACAGGGAGAAGGGCTGGGAAGAAGCCCACCACACATTCTGCTGTCCCTGGCAGGGCTGCAGATGGTGAGGAGGGGAAAGAAGAAGGTGTGCCTCGATATACAGCTTACCCCAGTCCCCAGGGTTACCCATCTGCCGTCTAACAGCCAACATGGCTCCAGATACACGGAAAGTGTGATCTTGTTGCCAAGAAAAGTGAAGGAACGCCTGCTGCTATCCCACACCCATCCAGGGGCGAATGTCACAGAGATGCACAGGAAAGAAGCTTGAAATGGCAATTTGAGCAAATCAGGAAGGGCCCTGAGGCCCAGAAGTGGTGATCCAACGATTCCACAAATTTGACCTCTGCCAGCTCCAATGGACTGGAGCGATAGCACAGCAGGTAGGGCATTTGTCTTGCATGTGGCCGATCCAGGTTCGATTCCTCCATCCCTTTCTGAGAGCCCGGCAAGCTACTGAGAGTATCCTGCCTACATGGCAGAGCCTGGCAAGCTACCTGTGGCGTATTCAATATGCCAAAAATAGTAAGAAGTCTCACATTGGAGACATTCCTAGTGCCTGCTCAAGCAAATCGATGAACAATGGGACGACAGTGCTATAGTACAGTGCCAGCGCCAATGGATCCAGCCAGGATAGGAAGACCCCTTTGGCATCTCCCCCACAACAGGCTGCACCCCAGCTCTCGAAGGCACTGTGAACTGCTCACCAGGGGAAGACAGCTCTTTTACCTTTACAAATTGCACTTCTCAAGAACTTTGAGTCATTTGTGATTCTCTCTTTCTACTTCTATGTGTGTTTGCCCACCCCGGGGCCCACCCACACCCCTCTCTCTTTCAGCTTCCATTCAAACATTAACCTTTGATGTCCTCCCCTCTCTCCCCCTCCTCATCAGAATGGAAAGAGTGAGCTTCAGAGAAGCAATTGAGCTGCAAGAATAAAAAAGATGACATCACTTCAAACGTGGACTTGCCAGAAAATTATCCTTTCAAGTGCTCCCCTATGTCTCCAGCCGGGGACCCTCCACTCTCCCTGACCGCAGCACGCTGGCCCTTGTTCCTGCCTTTTGATCACCATGTGTTTTATGTCACTGTTCATAACATACCCCATGTGTATAGGTGGGTTTGCACTTGTGTATTTTATAAAGCTCCCGGCCGTGTTCACTTTATCAACTCCCTGCTGAAGAGAGGAATTCATTAACTCCAGTTATTAGTTTGATCATTCTATAGGAAGTCAATACAAACCAAAACCTGAAATTCACCAAGGGAGAGTGTCAGGATGCCACTTTGGGCCTTCTCCTGGCATTCTTTACGAGACTTGAAACAAGGTACACCCAGCAAGAAGGCCCTGTAGAGTGACCCCTGGTTCCTCTGCTCACGGACACAGTCTAAAATGCCTTCTTTTTCTGTTTTTCCCAATTCATTAATGTCAGAGGAAAAGCTGTATGAGAGGCATTAAATGATCCCCATCTTCCATTTCTCTCTCCCTCACCCTCAATTCTGGGCAAAACATAGGAAAAATACACACATGAGAATCTGACTGATATAGGTTCAAATCTAACCTATCCAGCCTTGGTTCTTCCCTTGCTAAGTAACTAACCACCCAGGCTCTGAGGCTAAAAGTTAGTTATTCAGTATCTCCCCAGTGTTCTCTGCTCTGGGGCTGTGCCGTGCTGGACTGCTGATCTTTACAGTGGTCACTTACAGGGATACATTCAGCTAGTTGAGGTACAGCTTAACTGGAATGTTGGCTTAAACCCCCCATCCCTCCATTTTCCCTTCCATTTTTCTCTCCCTCCCGTGTCTGTCTCTTCCTCTCTTCCTTCTCCTGTCTCTCCTTTCCTTCCTCTTCTCTTTCTATCCCTCTACTTCTCTCCCCTCCTCAAGCCTCTCTTAGAGTGTCAGCATCTTCCTCTCTGCACATCTCAGAGTCTCGTGGTCTGTCACTCCTTCCAGCAGCCACTACTTTTTGCTGCGTCTTATGGTTCTCAAGTCCACAAAGATAAGGCTGTCCGACTGCTTAAGGCTCTTGTCTGAAACAGCAACAATGCTATTTCTCATCTATCAACTTCTCATCTGCTGCATCAAGGGACTCCCGGGTCAGCCCAGATTTAAGGCGCAGAAAAACAACATGGGCACGAGTGACCACAGAAGGCCTTGGCCTTTGTTACTGTCTACCCCAGCTCACCGACTAATCCACATGACTTAAACTATTCAACTTGCACCTCTTGAGGTGTACCAGTCCCCTCATTCAGTAAAAGACAGTAACTATCAATCTCTGTATTTCGATGGTGCCAGACAATGAAACAGGGTAAGTCTGAGTAGTTAGTACAGTGGGTAGCACACAGGAAGTACTTATGACTGACATTCCTGTTGACTGTCCTTTCTGTGCACCCTTTCTCAGAACACCCAGAAATTGGTGAACCCCTTCCTCCTCACACCACAGCCACCCTTTGCATGAGAGTAGACACCATGGCCCACCTATGCTCTTAGTGGGGGTCCCAGTGCCTTGTACTGAGCCTGGCATTCAGTCATCATCCTGCAAAACGTGCTTTTCAACTGACTGTGTGGCCCACTGCACAGGTAGCTCCAAGCTGCAACCCTCCAGTGCCACAATACTTGGGCAGACTGAGACACTTCACAAAAATTTCTCATGCACCAATAGAAAGTGATCAAACTCAATGTCATGAGCAATCACGGCCGTCTGGAGTTCATCTTCACCTCTTTTTAAATATAGTATATATAGCAAATTCCCCCAAAAGAATATTTTGCCAGATTTCCACTGCCTCGATTTGAAAACTCAGGCACACTATAAGAAATATGTAATCCATATGTCTATGATTCATTTTTACCCAGTTCATCAAAATGCTGTTTTGTATTAAATGTCAAAATGCCTTTTATGTCTTTATTTATGAGGCCTTTCCCGTTGTTATTTTTAAATGATGGTAGAACATGTTTTGCCAAATTGAACATCTACAAAGGCATTTGTAATTTCATTCTCAACATCAGCTTCAGGGAGAGGTCACTCTACATGCTGGGTAAAACTCTTATCTTCAGACTTTTTTCTAGATAGTGGAAATTCTCTGAGCCTTCATCAGCAGTATACTAATTAATGAGAGCAACCACCAGATACACATGGAGAGTGTGTTAAACTAGAAGAGACCCACCATCCCTTCCAAGGAAAACCCTGCGATTATTATTCCCTTCTAGTTCTAAAATGGCTATTTGCTCCTATTTGTAATGGTAGAAGACATGCACAGGTCCTTCCCTACACTTCAGACTCCTTCACATCAAAGGCTTATTGTGTGGCTCTCTTGCCTGACATAAAACTACACACCCTCTCCTCACCTCAGGGGACTTCCTTCCTGTCTCAAAGGCTGCCTAACTTTTGCACTAGGAGATTCCCAAAAGGATTACAATCACAAAAATGTCATGGACCTCTCCAAAACTCCCAATTTTCTGCAATAAGCCAATCTCAACTAAAATGGAATAAACATATACCATTTTGCAGAAAGAGAGAACTACTTTATGAGCATCAAGGCCATGTAATTTTAAAAGCTCCATATTTTAAAAGAGAAAGTATGTAAAAGGGAAATGTGAAAGTGGGAGTAAGGCTGTTTCCTTAACCAAATCCAATTTTGAACTTTAATTTATTCATCTGTAATATGAGGACACACTACCACATCTCAGACTCATTGTATTAATAACTAATGTGACATTCTGTAAGCTACAATTTAGTGATAACAATTAAGTATCTGCTAGCAGTCATTAACGATTTGTATCCCAGAGTCCAACATAAGCTGGTGGAAACTCACTTTCTTCTGGAATATTTCCATTGCAGAGTATGAAAATTATTATCTAATTGTCTAGAAACTATGGGAAATTAGCTTGCATAGGTCCACTTCACAAGCATAAGCTCCAGGGAGCTTATCTGCTCAGGCTCATAGCCCTTCTCCCAGAGCCACAAATTTTGCTCATTCCCAGGCTCTTCCTGAGTGAGGATAATCTGTCCTTCTGAAGACACCCCCAGCCTCACTGAGACTTTTCCATCCACTTTGTCTAGAGACTCACCGAAATGGGGCAGTCTGCTGGGTTTGAACTAAGAACCAACCATCCCGTTCACAAGGTTGTGGTGAAGAGACCAATCCAAACACTAGAGCCCCTGGCCTTGGCAGGAAATGGGCTATGAAAATGATGCCACCATAGTGATAAATCTGTTGCTAGGTTAACAGTGTGTTCTAGTCAACAAAGTTTGTTTCCTTTGTAGCTAATTAAAACAGGACATTCTTCATCCTCCTTTTAGGAGCAACCAACACATCCCAACAGAGTGAGTGAAGGCAACACAGCTCATCGTGGTGGCTGTGTCCCTCCTGGAGAGGTCAAATCAGATTAAGTCGGTGCCCACAAGAAGCCAGGAAGGTCACCGGCTCCCACCACACACTGTGGACCCTGGTAGACATCTAAGTTTGAAGCAGAATCAAGCCTGTGTCTGGTCCTTCCTACCTTCCAACCTATGCTGGTATACAAAATAATTGCTTCCAATGATTTCAAAATGCCAGGCACCCCAGGCAGCCTGCCATGGAGCAGGACTCAAGCGCCTGGCTTACATTTTGTTCTAGTAAATCTTAAGGGAACCTGGCATCTAGTTAGGTGACCCAGGGATGTGGTGGCAGAGTCCCTAAAACTACAACAAATGATCCCAGAAAGAGTCTAGAAAAAACTTTAGTAGAGGAGAGATGAGGTGTGCATCACTTATTCATGGAGCTGTGATTTAGGGTGTTTTAAACACAGTCTAGGCCAAAGCTCCAAGAAGAGTCAAGGCGTCATCAGGCTGCGCTAGGACGTGAGGAGGAGGGTCTCCAGGTGGGGCCTTTCTCTTCTTCTCAGGAGGAACCAGTATAGCCCAAACAGGGCCAAGTGGGTTTGTTACTGTTGTTGATTTTAGGCCACAGGGGCAGTGCTCAGGGCTTACCCCTGACTCTGTGATCATTGCTCACTCCTGGGAGGCTATAGGGAGCATATGAAGTGCCAGAGCTTTAACCCAGGTTGGCCTTGTGCAAGGCAAACCTCTTGATATTTGTAGCAATTTTCTTGGACCTAGGGCAATGAGAAGCACCCCACAATGGAGCCAATGAGAAGCATCTGTGTCTATCCCATCATGCACTGGGAGCCAGAGTACATAATTTCATGGATATTACAAGAACCCATGGGTTTATATTGGGGGGGGGGGTGAGGGTCTCTCCCAACAGGTTCTGAGCAGCTGGGCCAGTAATTTGATCTGAGGTCTGAGGTTCTGCCTTGTTGCTTGGTCCCCACCAAGCCTGGGATTACCAGGCCCCTCTGGGGGTGTTTAGGGTGTTCTGGGGCTGCATCTGGTATCTTCCTTCCTTCCTTCCTTCCTTCCTTCCTTCCTTCCTTCCTTCCTTCCTTCCTTCCTTCCTTCCTTCCTTCCTTCCTTCCTTCCTTCCTTCCTTCCTTCCTTCCTTCCTTCCTTCCTTCCTTCCTTCCCTCCTTCCCTCCCTCCCTCCCTTCCCTCCCTGTTTCCCTCCACTTCAATGCCACCTGCTCACAGGTGCTCTTCTTCCCACCTTATTTAGGAAGCAGCACCTCTCAATGCCTCTGGTCTCTTCTACCCAGCATGTAACCATCATGCATGAGAGTTAGTATTGTGACATGGGTGTCTTAAGTCCCTCCACTGGAATAAACTCTTCAAAAGGGCAATATTTCACATCAACCCTATTCCTTACATCGTCCCACACTGTCAGGATGAATCACCTAGCGATAAGGTGCCCATGGGCAGTCCTGTAGAGTCTGGCATGCGACAAGGGCTCAGTGAGGGCTCTTGTTGGAGTTCTGTCAGGGGGCATCCACCGCTTCCTGACAGCCAATGGGCAGCAGCACGGGTATGCCTGCAGGGGATGGAAGCCCCTCTGGTTCTATCACGGGACCTCAGGGCGCCTCTTCCCTGGGCTTTGGACACACCCAGCCCTGCCGGTTACCAGAGAGGATCCTCTCCGCCACGCTGGAGGCCAGAGGCTCCGGGACAGCCCTCTGTGTCCCCCTTTGCAACATGGCGTAAACAGTGGATGACGAACAGCAGGAAAAGCCTCACATGCCACATGACCAAGCCACACCTCATACCCCGTGGCTCTTCTCGTCTGCCTGTGAGCAGCATGGTCCAGCCCAGCGGCTCTTACACACTCCACTGAGTCAGCACCAGCTGCCACCTTTCTCCTGCTTGGGGCTAAAGTCCAATAGCCCAAAGTAACACCCCAGTATTGGGGGCATAGGGAAGCCTGAGGACCCCACTGGCCTTTGGGGGAAAACCGTTCTTTTACATCAAGGTAGGGAAGCAGAGAAAGCAGAGAGCATGGGTCTCCTGTTCATTAACTGGGTAGAATTACTAAGTCAAGAAGGTTAATAATTACACCCGTAATTAACACTTCCTTGATTTTCATACTCTAATCCTACAGTTGCAGGATTTCAACTTTGGTCTCTGAGTCTGCCGGAGGATGAACACAGAATAGCAATGAAGGGCGCTGGCAGGGGCGGGTGGGGCTGCAGGAGAGAGCTCTGGGGTGCAGACCATGTCCCGGTCGCTGACAACAACAGGGACATCTCTCTTCTCTGTGTTTAAGGATCAGGAGTCTGGCAGGTACCCAGCACCCTGATCTCGCCCAACCCCCACTCCCCACTCAAGCCTGCAGCCGAGTATTAGGCATCAGTGTTTATTAAAGATAACTAATGCCCTAAGTCTTTATTTACTCCTGTTTATTGCTATTTTATCGAGAGTCACGAGAGAGCTGCTTTGCTGCTGGCCCACGCAGGTTCTTTAATCACTGTTAGTAGGTAAAATCATCTGTGACAACTAATCCAAAAAGCAGATTATATTTATTTTGGCTACAGTGGCTCGCAATTCGTTAAAATCAACAAAGCCTTTTCATTAGCCCCCTGCTGATGTCCTAAAAACAGACATTTCAAGGGTCTCAGAGCGCTGAGCTACACATACGCGCCAAGCTAATTCTGACAGACTCTCAGCGCCATTCTCCACACAGAATCTTATTAAACTAACAAACAAGAAACAGAACCCCTCTGCTTCCATACAAAGGCTTAATTAACATGCCTAAACTCCAAAATCAAAATCAGAGCCGCGAAGCTTCCTGAATGTTCCAGGAAAACAAACACAGAGATTGTGTGTCGTTAGTTCAACACGATTTACCCAAAATTGGGACTGGAAAAAAATGTGGAAAAGGATAAGAAATCAGAGCCTTGAATGCTTATTTCTTAACAGCTCTGCCCAGGTGTTGTGGCCACCCACAAGTTGGGACTGTGATGATCTCAGTTGGGGACCCAGTGGCTGAGCTACTGGGCGTGGGGACCAGGTCTTCATCTAGGAAGGCCAGAGAGAAGTGCTCACAGTCTAGTTAAGGATGGTGTGGCTCTACCATCCTTCTAATGCCTTATGCCTCTCCTGCGACCACACCGTTGTGTGGCCAGGCAAACTACTTCCCTCATCCCCCAGAGAGCGCTTCTTTAGTGCTCATCTGCATTTGAGGGTTCAGTGTGAGAAATGGGGGGCATTCCAGGAGAGACGCTCCTGATGGAGTCTGGGCCATCACGGAGCACCAGGCAGCAATCCTAATTAATGAAGGTGGCCAAAGGTCCACTCAAGAATCCAAGAGGTAGACAATGATGCATGATTACCTGGGGGGAAATTAGTGAGCTTTGCAGGAGCTTTTGGGATGTGGAAACCCAGAGATATTTAGCAACTGGAGTGGACCCTCTCCAAGCTTGGAGCAAAATGCAAGGAAGGCACAAGCAGATCCAGAAATAACAGTGCAGAAATGGGTAGGGCACCTGCGAGGAAGCTGTCTCCCCACCCCACCTCACTCTCTCTCTACCCAGTAGCTGGGGTTGCTGCCTTGGCTATGGACAGTGACTTGTCCATACTCCACCGCCCACCCCGCCCCCCCCCCCCGTCATCCCCAGCATAGTCACCCACAAGCCTCCGGCCCAGAGTGCGTTTCCACTGCTCAGAAGTGAAGCAGTGCCGAGAAGAAGGTGCCCACGGCATCTGGACTCATCAGGCTTTTGTCCCAGGACATAAAGGTCCAGTTTCACCTACTGGGGGTCTCATGTCAACAGTGCCCTCAGCTTCTCGGGATTCATGCCCTGAGCAAAGGGGCTGTGAAGGCAGATCAGAAACTCCAAGAAGACACCCCCCAACACAGCTTCTCTATGCCAGACTGTCCCCAGGGAAAAGGTGCCGCAGCAGATAGCCACATCATCCTTTGGGCCACACCGGTCATCCAAAGCACTGCAGTCAAAGGGCTGTGAAGAGGGGGCGTTCAGGGGGGCAGGTGCGGCGGTATGCAACAGCAGCTGGAGCACTGGTGGCAGCGCAGACACGTGACAGGCACCAAAAATAGGGCACCATGTCAGCAATGCCATCGGAGAGCCCAGTGGCCGCTTCCCCCCAGCCCCCTGCCCTCCTCCCTCTGCGTCTGTATACTTACACCCTGCCTCCCTCCCCAGAGCAAACACAGCTGTCTCTGTTAATCCCCCTCCATCCAAAGGACTCGGGACTCCCAGATCAGGGCCACAGGTCACACAACAGGGGGTACCATACACCTTGGGGGAAACAAAGAAGCCACAAGAGTTTGTGACCAGATGAGGTGGCAACAGGGCCTGCAATCCCTTGTGGGCACAGACCTTCAGGGGTGGAGCCCAGCCAAGGGTCTGGAAGCATTTCCACTTCCTCAGGTGCACAGGGAGGAGAGGGTGTTCCCCGCCCCTCCCTGCTCAAGGAGCCACGTGACCTCCTGGCTCTCCACATTCAATCTCTTTTCCTAGTTGTGTCCCAGTGCCTCCGCACGTCTGATTGGTCCATGTCTGTGGTCTCCTTGTCTGAGGATGGCAAGAGGGAAAGACATGTAACTCAGCTGGGAGCTTCTGGGACAGCCTGAGGGTTCACTGCCCTCTGCTTCCAAAAGCAATGACTACAGAACTGAGTGGCACAAACAACAACATGCCCTCGGCCTGGAACGACTGAACTCCCAATGCTGCCAACCCAGCACTGCAGAGGATCCCCCCGAGCCGGGAGGAGGACTAGCCACTGAGCACTGCTGGGTGTGGTCTTGACACAAAAAAATAATGGAGGGGGGAACCACCTTCCACTGACCAAGCAGTAGGGAGGAAAGGTGGGAGAAGGAGGCAGACCAGAGGTGACAGAGGGACAGAGGAAGAGTAAGAGAGTGCCGGCCACTTTGATGGGAGGGAGGGTGCAGTGACTTGCACATCCGTCAACACCATACATATTGTGCAGGAGAGCTAGAACAGCAGGTAAGGCGCTTGTCTAACACGTAGCCAGCTCCTGTTCCTGAGTCCCACCAGGTGTGATCCCCGAGCATAAAGCCAGGAGTAACTCCGAAGCCCTGAGCACTGCTGAATGTGGTTCAAAACACCACCCCGCAAAAGTTATAAGAAGGCAACACTATTGTATGTGACCTAAAATATGATTAAAAACAAAAACAAATAAACAAACAAAAAACACCACATTTCCCAAAGCCGTGATGAATGACCAGAGTTTTCCAGACCTGCTGGGTGCAAACAGGCCTTGAAGTGTGGGCTGGAGAGGCAGCTCAGCAGGCTCAGCTCAGACGTGGCGCGCAGGAGGCCCAGGTTTGAACCCCCACACTACATGGCCCCAGAATCAAGCCTGGAGGAGCTCATGAGCATTGTTGGATAAGACCCTCAAAATAAACGAACACAGGGCCGTGTCCTATGCACTGGCCTTTAAACAACATAGAAGGAACTTCTCCTTGGATGCAGCCCAGAGGGTCACAGGTCTGAAGCCCCTGATCCATGGAACCACATGGACTTGGCCTCCCAAATTCAGGAACCCTGTGCACCCTCACACCTGAGGAAAGACACTGTGTGTTCCAAAGGTCTGGAGTAGACAGAAGCTGCATGCTTGGGTCACAGCAGGCTCTGCACAGAATGGACCTCCACATTCCTTACACATTGACATCAGTGCCATGCACAAGAGTCCAAATGACAAAGGTTAGGGTTGATTGGCAGAAGAGAAGGGGAATGTTTTGTTCAGTTCCTCAGTGTATTTTTAACTCAAACTAGTAGCACTGTAGCACTGTAGCACTGTCATCCCGTTGCTCATCGATTTGCTCGAGCAGGCATCAGTAACATCTCCATTGTGACTTGATGTTACTGTTTTTGGCATATTGAAAATGCCGCGGGTAGTTTGCCAGGCTCTGCCATGCGGGTGGGATACTCTTGGTAGCTTGCCGGGCTCTCCAAGAGGGACGGAGGAATTGAACCCGAGTCGGCTGCATGCAAGGCAAACGCCCTACCTGCTGTACTATCGCTCCAACCCAACTCAAACCAGCAGGAGGGAAAATTAACCATTTTGATCTCAGGAAGACAAAGGGATAAAATTTTTTAACAAAAGTTTGTTAAACTGGGAATCTGAATCACAGCAATAGTTTGTGTAGGAGGGGGACATATACATGGTTTCATGCAAGACTGGGATAGTAGCTCAAGATGCCTGAAGAAGCTTCTAGAATCTGCCCTGAGGGCATCTGGAGGGTGTGGTGCTCTTTCATCTAGACAGGCACAGTGCCCAGGAATCTGATCTCTCAATTCGCTCACCCTGCCAGAAGTGAGGCTCAGCACCGCACCCCTCCCCCCGCCCCAGCTACGCTCGAGGTCTTGATGAGGATGTTGGGGTTCGTGTCTGCAGCAGCATCTCCTGAACGGGAAGATGCAGAGAACTCTGGCCTTGCTTCCCGGCTTCCCCCACACAGTCCAAACCAGCAGCTCTGCCCTTTGTGAAGGGAGCAGGCCATGTCCACTCCCACCAGCGCAGCGCGCCTGTCTCTTCCAGAACATGAATAGTGCATGGACACTCTTCAAAGGCTCCCTGCTTTCTTTTGTAGCCAAATGGCAGGAGCTGATGGGAGACCAGTGCCGGGGGCAATGTTCCTTTCGGGCTTAGAAGTCACTTGCTAATCACCTGCAAGGAATAACCAAGACAAGGCAGGCGGCCCCCAGCCAGCCCGGCACCCCCAGGAAGGGCAGGGGTCAAGTCGAAACAAAGCGAGGGAGGCTTTCTTGGCCGGAGGGGCCTCAGCCGAGTGACCAGGGAGAACACCCCCAGGGAGGGGTTCCAGGGGCTGAGGAGCAGCCCGGGAAGATCAGAGTGCACTTGAAATGGCCCGACGCACTGGACTTGTGATGCAGGAGGCAGGAAATAATTCTGGTGCAAAGGGAACACCATCGCAGGCTGCGCCCGCAAAGCTCCGAGAGTGCCTGGCAACATGGCTGGGTGGGGTGGGAATCAGGGTGTCCTGAGAAGCAGACAGTCTTGGGGCTGGGAAAGAATGGCTGTGATCAGGGTGCCTGGTCTGGTTCCCCTCCCAGAGCCAGTTGATCCCCAGGGTGCCACCAGGTGCCAGTCTGAGTCACCCAGCACTCTGTGGGTGGCCCAGGAGACCCCTGACACTGCAGAGTGAGGAGAGCCCTAAGGCCCTACCATGGAACTGTGGGCCCAATGATGGTTAAGAACCAACAATTGGTGGGATCCCAGGTCTCCCAAGCATCACTGAGGAGGTTCTCCCAAAACAAGGGCGATTGGAGGCACCTCCCCAAGGCTGGGGCCGTGTCAGAGCTGGGAGTGGATCAAGCTCCTATCCAGAAGGGAGCCTGGACTGTGAAGGAGAAGCTGCAGACAGGCAAGGGCCTGAGGAGGCGGCCGCTGAAGGCCTGGCTGGTGTGTGGGACCAGGGAGAATCCCCAGAGAGGGATTCCAGGAGCTGGGGGACAGCGGGGAAATCAGAGAGCACCATGCATAGCCGGCTCCTAGGGTCTGAACAGAAGCTCCAAGAACCTTCCAGAGAGACCTGGATCCATGGAAAGAGAGGCACAAGGGGAGTAGATAGGGGTGGCATGGCCAGAGCTGAGAGAACAGAGAGGCCATGATGAGGCCAAGGCACACGGAGAGGAGACCCTGGAAGGCAGTCGTGAGGGGACACTGAGCAGATCAGATCCCCGAAAGACCACCCGAGGAGACTGAGTCCCAACCCTGGGCACGGCCTCCAGGATGCTGCTCTGTCAGCCCCAGCCCGCCACCCTCCTGCCTGCCCCAGTCACTGGCCCCCATGGCCTCTCACGGTGTCTCCCCCACCTGCTATACTCCACAGACAGGCTGAAGTCCTGAGGTGATCTGCATCTCTAATCCATACCTCTCCCTCAGCTTGAATCTCTCTCCTCAGCGCTTGCTTTCTGCTCCACAGACTCTGAGGCCACCCTGTCTCCCAGCTCTGAGGTCCTGCACAGCAAGGACAGAGCAGGCCGGTAGATAGGGAAGGCCTCCCCCCTCAAGGCAATGGCAATGAATTTTCTGGGAAATAATAATATCAGTAGCCCTGAAGCTGCAAAAGCCAGCTTTGCAGAAAACAGGAACTAAAGCCTGATGAGACTTTCACCTGGCCAGCAACAGACCCAGAGAAGGCCGGACCCCACCTCTGACAGAAGCTCCAGCAGAAATAAGAGGCCTGGAAAGGAATTCCAAAGAAAATCATCACCACTCCAAACCCTACCTCCCTTGGCAACCACTCTAGCCAATGACTTTTACCTAGGTAGAAGCCACGTGGGAGCAGGTTGGAAAAACCTTATAAAAGCTACCTTGAACAAAGGAAGGGCGCACATATGCTACCTAACTCATGTGCTGCTTGTGCCCACATGGCTGAGCACATGCGGTGCCGAGCTCATGTGGCGCCTGCATCTCCCCTTTGAAATGTGAACTCTCCTGCCTAACACTGGGGTGTGTGTAGGGCTCTCTCTGCCCTTGGAGAAGCCTGCGTACTCCCTTGAGAGTTACTCTCTCGCTTTCCCTCCCTCCTCGCCTTCAAAAAAAACCTCTGAATAAAACCCATTTTACTTCACTACTTGTCTACTCCTGAAATTCTTTTCTGCAAGGTAAGGAAAGAACCCGTTAACCCTGGGTAAGACCTAGAACTGACTTTTCTTTCCTGCAAAGAGCAATTCCTCGTCCCAGCCTGAGTCCATGGCTCCCCGAGAAACCAGAGGACAGGAATCAACTCCCACGCTGAGAAGACCAAGTGGACATCAGGTGTGGCTTGATGGCCACCTGGTGGGGCTGGTGGGCCTTGGCCCTTGCCATGCAGGGGCTCATCACAGACTCTACCAATCTTAGTCTTCCCAGCTGGGTCTCTGGATGGCAGAGGCAGAAAGGAGAAAGTGACAGTCACTGTCCTCCCCACCACACATAAGCCACTGGTGGGTCCCCACCAACATCAAACCTACATTCAAGTAATTCATTCTGACTCCAGCCTGGATCTCCCCCTTCACTTGCTGGGCTCACCCCTTCTTCATTTGCAATCACCTGAACCCCCTTATCTTCCAGGAACATAAACAGCTACTGGGTCTCTCCTTAGGCCCCTCAGCCCTCCGTGTCTGTGCCTTTGCTAGCCATGAGCCTGTCTACACAAAAGCTACTCTTCCAGCCTGGTTCAGAAAGGATGGGCTCCCTCTGCTCCAACTGTGAAATTTCTGTCTCATCTGGAATATTCAGTAGCATGTCTCTATAACTTTTTGTTGTCTTCGGATGTCTTTAGATGGCACCAGCACACACTGTGACATCTGGATTTCTTGAAGTTCAAGGGGCTGGGAAGGCTTTGGGATAGAGGTGAAATTAAAGTGCTGAAGAAGCAAGTAGGAGTGTAGGAACCCAGACAGAGCACTGCCAGAGGTCCGCCACGTGTGTCATGCTGGTAGAGTAGAAGGCCTCACCAAGGGCACACTTTTGAAAGCAAAGGGTGGCAGCATAACTTATCATAGGATAGATGCAAATCCCAATATGCAAATGTCAACAAGACATCACCTGCAAGAATGGCCAGTAACACTAAAACTGGAAACAATCAGTGAGGGTGAAAGTGAGGCAAGACAGGAATCCCAGTTCACTGTTGGTGCAAATGTTCGTGAGTACAGCCTCTACAGAAAATGGTATGGAGATGCCTTAAAAAATAAAAGTGAAAATTTCATATGGAACACCAATATCATTCCTTAGTATTCCATATGATCCACCCATAGCATTCCTCAGTATTCCACAGATCTACCCATACCAATCCTCAGTGTTCCACATAATCCAATAGCATTCTTCAGTACTGGTCTAAAGAGGACTCAGCCTTGGACAGTCAGGACAAGGTTAAGATGCTAGCTTTGCATAAGGAGGTCCAAGTTCAATCCACCCAACCACACTGGTTTCCCAGGTCCTGCCCCGAGTGAGCCGTGAGCACAGTGGGGTGTGCCTCAAACTTCGTGGGCTACACTACACCCTGCCCCTCTTCCTGCTCAGGAACACCTGCATTTGCAGGGATTGTATTGGCTGGTCTTTCCCTTCCACTCATAGGCCATCCTGGGCAGCCTGGCACCTCCTGGCTTTCCCTTTCCATCCAGAAGACCAGGTTCTTGGGACACCAGTATGAGAAGTGCTAACCCAGAGAGAGGTGCATTGGTTCTTAGCACACCACTTCCCACTCCTCTTCTGAACCATGGGAATCAGATTAAGTCAAGAAACAGAGATGAAAGATTTTGAGTAAAATTAAAATTGATTTTCTTTGTGGGAGAAGAATCTAATCTAAGCCAGGCAGGAAAAGAGGTAACAATAAAATAAAAATCAACATATCTAGCTACCTTTCCTCAATGCAAGAGAATCCAAACCAAACTGTAAAGGTTAAATGAAAGAGAGGGTTTTTATTTGTTTGTTTGTTTGTGTTGGAGACACACCTAGTAGTGTGTAGTAGCTGCTAGACAGGCTACCCCTGGCCCCGTACTCAGGGATCACTCCTGGCGGTACTCAGGGCATCATACGAGAAACCAAGGATTAAACTAGAGTTGTCAGTCTGTAAGACATCATAAGAGGTACTCAGGGTATCATGAGAAACCAGGAATTGAGCCAGACTTGGCGGTATGTAAGGCCTGAACCCTTGCACTATCTCTGAGGGGCAAGAGGGAAGGTTTTTAAGTATCCTGAAGAGCAAAGGGTAATTTTTCTGAATGTCCAAGAAGCTCTGAAAAATGAAGGAGAATATAACATGTTCCAGAGAAAAAGTCAGGAGGGGTGTGAAAATGCAAATTTGCTAACAAAACACAGTGACTCATAAAAATGATGATGTTCAGCATCCTTAATGATTTTAAAATGATTCTGCACCACCTCTCCTCCCAATAATACATTTAAGGACTTAATGAATTTAATAATGAACCTAAATGTTAACTAAGAAATGGTACCAGTACAGTGTTGGTAGAAGCAATGTTACATCATTTGGAGGCTATCCCTGGACAACTAGATACTAAATTGAAAATGCAGATACATTAAGTTCATTAAATAGCCTCTATATGCATATCCTGCATCTCTAAAAACACAAGGAAAAAAACAGCTACTATCCCATTATTGAAATTAAACAAAAGAAAACAGTAGAAGGGCTCAACATGGGTCCATAAAGAGGGGTTATGATATGTGTTGGGTAGGTAAGTGCAAATATGTACTCACCTGAAAACAGATATCCCTCTCTCTCTAACACACACACACACACACACACACACACACACACAGGTAAAATGTTTATGATGTTTAGCCAGAAAATCTCAGACTTCTAAGTGCATAAGCAACTATTCAACTTAGTGTATCAATACTGCAAGGTGCAGACAAAGCATGTTACTAATCAGCATGAACAGAGACAGCCACTGGGCGTTCATGGTGTTGAATGATACTTCACGCATCTATTTTCCAGTTCTTCCCCCCAGAAGACGTTTTCTCATTTGCCAATGTCTTCCACCCCATCATCGCTTAGCCCCCACAAATACTGCTTGATGAGAAACCCTCGCCAACCACCCTAATTCCTTGGGAGTCGGCCAGTGGTGCACCCAGAATTTAGCCAGTGCTCCAGATCCTTGCTCCAGGACCTGTGTTCCAGACTAAAGCAGACAGCATGTCCTGAGGAACCCAGGGTGGGGCAGATGTGTGACAGGGTCACAACTCTGAAACTACACTGGGCTCATTGGCTCCCTTCTTTCCAACATGGTATCCCCGAGGCTGGAGCCATAGTACAGTGAGGAGGGTAGTTGTCTTGAATGCAGCTGACCTGGGTTTAACACTGGGCACCTTATATGGTCCCAAGTCCCGACAGGAATGGCCCGGAGCACAGCATCAGGAGTAAGACCAAAGAACAACTAGGTGTTGTCCAAATTCCACCCCCCAAAGTATGAAAAAGTACCAGTGGCATCTTACAAGTGTGATTCACAAGTGGGGCACTTAACTTGCTGCCAAAAATATTAAATTAAATTAAAAATCCATCCTATTTTACTCAATCCATTCTCCTTGCTGCCTGACTCTTCATTCAGATGAAAATCCTCTTTGGTAATTCCCACTTCTGTCATTTTTTTCATTCACAAAGGAACTTTCCATAACTTTCCAGTTCTAAGTCCATCCCCATCCCCTTTAATCGCAAGCCCACCACACCCTGCATCCTCAGTGTTTTCTGGACAGTGTTTAAGAACTGGTTCTCAGATTGAATAGGAACAGAAGACCCAGTTTTTATCATTGGCCAATATATGGTAATATGTTAAGAAGGTACCAGATTCTCTGGGGTGTAAACATTCCCACCTCAGCAGAGCTCAATCATCCTGACGACATTTGGGAGGAGGAGCTGGGGAGAGGTGGGCAGGAGAACCCCAGGAGCTAGTGCTCCCACCCTAAAGGAGGACAAACTGATTTTCCATGCAGAGCCCCAAACAATATCATTAGGAAAAGAAGAATTAGGAAGGGATCTGCTTGGAGCATCGATCCACAATCTTTTTAATTTCTTTTATTTTTTTCTTTTTTGATTTGGGGGCCACGCCTAGTGGGTACTTAGGCACTGTGGGCAAGAGTGCCCCCTGGTGGTGCTCAGGGATCAGAAGGGGTTGGTGAGACGCAAGGCCTTAACTTCTGCACTATCTCTCCAGCCTATTTTCTTTTAAATCAAACTGATTTATTGCAACTTTCTATCATTTAATTCCATATAAGTGGGTTCAGAATTCTTAAGAATAACCACTTACTGCTGTCCTGAAAGTGCCCTGAGAAATCTCAGGAGCATCTTTCCCTAGATGGGCATCTCCTTTCTTCTGGGAAGCCCTGTCCTGCAGGGAGACCACATCCTGCTACTCTTTGCCTTGCTCAGGACTGCAGGTGTTGGCTTGAGGACTACCACACTCTTAACAACACAGTCAACAGTCTGCATCTCGCTGAGGTCAGAGACCCACTCTGTTAGCTCCTCCCAGTATCTAGTCCCTGAGGTCAGAGACCCACTCTTTTAACTGCTCTCCAATATTCAGCTCCCCGAGGAGAGGCCCACTGTGTCAGTTTCCCTCCAATGCCCACTCCCTGAGTTTGGAGAGCCATTCAATCATTATCAAGTGCACAATGAACATCCGGTATAGGCTAAGCTCATAGTAATTGCCAGTTAATTGAAGAAATCAAATATTTCAATTAAAAAATCTAAAATTCTATTAACTAATCCAGCAATCAGCTTAAGAGCACACATTCCTTGTCAAGGTAAGCTTTTGGTTTCAGATAGCTATGGCAAAGAAGCAACAATCAGCCCTGGCAATTATACTGAAGAGTAAGAGTGAAAAACAAAGTCAACACACCCGGAAATCATTTCTTATAAAGGAAGTGAAATAAATATCATCTACTTGGAATATGAGGCCCAAGCATCACTCCACTAAGCGGATAGCATGGTTGACTTCTTTGTTAATGTATAAAAGAACTGGAAATCCCTATTATCACATACTTGGAAAATTGAGAGGCATTTGAACATAATCATACGCACACATACACACACACATACATACACACATACACACACACACACACACCATACACACACAAGTGAAAGTAAACATGGCCTTGTCAGGAACTTACTGATAAACACTGTAAACTCTGTGTGACTGTTATTAGTGAGTATGTCACTAGAAAGGAATGCATTTATGGACCAAGTATCTTACTCCGACTTACTTTGAAGTAAAAATCATAATTAACTTGTCCCTCCTAGACTTTGATTTAAAAATTAGAGATAAGTAGTTAGATACAGGAGAAACCTAAAGTCCTTCATGTTCATTCCCATGGAAACTTTGGCTTTGTGAACACAGTCAAAAGATGAGCACTTCTGGGAAAGCATAAAACTACCACCATTCCCTCCAGGACTGGCACTTCACAGCCTTTCTGGAATCAGAGGTGGGGTCACTGGTTTCAATGATACTTAGGTTCTCTGAGCCATACCCAGTGCCCAAAGTGTCCTGAGGGGCATTTGCAGGATAGACCCATTTACAGATTCAAGGACTGTAGGATCATTCACTGGTGATCCCATCTGCCCTAGCAATGGTAAATATGTTTCAGGTATTCTGGTTAGGAAAGCCAAAGCCTGACCACAGTGAGATCCCAGAAATCTTTCTGCTAATCCTCCATCATAAATAAACAGCATTGACAAAGACATTACAGAGAGAAGCAATTAAAAAAACCGTCAGGAAAGGGAGAAACAAAAGATAGTCATGATATTTTGTCTCCAATTGCAGAAAAGAAAAGAGAAATTTGAAAAAAAGGTATTAAAAAACACAAGGTGCAAAAATAGACTTGAATAGTTATTTATTTTCAGAGAGGAGGAAATGATTCCCAGACTTCCGAAGATGGGAGTCTTAAGGTTTCATTGATTAGTTGATATGTTTGCCGACGAATGATGAGTCGATTAGTCAAAAAGGTTTGAATTAGTTACCTACCAGAGCTCTGCCTTCCATGAATAAAATTCAGGCGCATTCTCTCTCCCACCCTCACTGACAGATGATATCTGTTTTCTCCTGTGAGTTTGGATTTAAGAGCTACTGAAGCTCAGCAAACAGTATATTCTGGCTCAAATGAGCTGAAAATTGCATTCAATTTGAATTTCAAAAATGGAGGGGAAGAAGGGGGGTAAACCCAAAGCTCAGCCCTCAGCCACTGTCCACACTTCTTCACCACTTCCTGCTGCTGTGTTGCCTGCTGCCAGGCTGGGGCCCCGGAACCAGCAAAAGCTGCAGGGCTGGGGGTGGGCTGGGAGCACATCGCTGGATCGCAGCCCAGTCTGAGTTTAAAAATAAACTTTTAATAGTCAGGATCAAAGCAAACCTCACTTTTACGCCCATGCATAATGCAGAGTGCAACACACTGAAGAAATAGATTTATCTCTCCCAAGCCCAGATTGGCCTGTTTGGGGTTGGATTTTCCCCCGCTTTCGTACTTTGGAGGTGATAAAGGTAAAGGTGTTTACCCTGAAAAACTTCAGCAAAGCGAATTCTTTTCTAAATTAAAATTAATTCCTCTTCAGATCATTTAAGACCCTAATTTCTTGTCGCTTGTTGTTCCCCCCGCCCCTCGCACTTCACCAGTCTCAGATTACAAAGCAAAGAAGTGTTCTTGAAAAGTTGAGTGGACATCGATTTTTGCAATCAAATCATATTTTAAATAAATTCTCTAAGAGAGTTGGTTATTTGAAGGGATCTTGTGATAAGTTATTGCATAAAGCCACACTATTTTAGTGCAAATAATCACCCTTAGTGCAGCTGTAATAGAAGTGTGAAGTTGAAGCATATCCCAATTTTATTAAATCAGGGTACACCTGCAGTTGGTAAGAGTCCCTCATTTAAGTCTCGCCAACAATTAAACTGAATGGACGGTGCATAGATGATTCCCTAGAATCATGAAGCAAGATGATTTGAGCCAGAACTCTCTTTTCTGGTAGTTTGAGCCAAAGGAGTAGCGAGAATACCAGGCTTGTTTCAATCCACTTCACACATGGACCATCTTCTCTCATTGCCTAAATTGTTCTAAATGTGCAAATGAAGCGATGTGGGTGCTATGAAAAAGGTAATTCAAGCACTGAAGTGCCATTTCCCACACTGAAACAGGAGTCAGCTAAACACTGGAAAAATCGGACTCCCGACCTTAGAGGCAGGGAGGAGAAGAGGCAGGGAGGCAGGGAGGCGGGACCATTCAGGATGGCCACAGAGAGTTCCAACTCACCTGCTCTATGCAGGACACCTGCTAGCACTGTGCTCACAGGAAAATCCCTCCACCTGCCTTGGAAGCACCAACTCTTCAGGGTGGTGGATGGTGACTTCCCCTGAGTTGGAAACCAGTGCGGGAGCTTTCTGGAAACACAGATAGTCTCATTTCAGAGACTATCTCCAGGGCTCCCCACAACTGTCCTCACTGACAGTCATTACAAGTGGATAAGACTCCAGTGGAAAGTCTAAAAGATCCACTGAGCCACAGAAAGGGAGAGACGGCATGGTTTGCCTTCCAAATCTGAGCAAAGAGGACTCAACCACCAGATACACTTCCAAGGAACACCCTCATGCACCACATGGCTGATGCACAGTTTGCATCTGGGAATTACAGCCACGGTGACATAGGAGGAGAAAGTTTCCCACCTTCCCATATAAGCCAGTGCAGAGGTAACAACACTCGACTTGTGCATCCCCAAAAGACAGGAATCAAGAAATAGCCTCACCCCAACAACCTCGACTTAATGCTCAATACAACCAATCAATAAAAACGAGCCACCCCTTTCAAACAAGGCGCATCAGGGTCAATGCAACAAGCAGTGGTAAAGTCCAATTCATCAGCGGAGCCCGCCTCTGCCCCAGACAAATAATTCTGAAAGCAGGAAGAAATGGGTCTTGCCACCTTAAGGCCAGCATGAGGAGAGCATGGACACCTCTTGATGTGCATAGCTACTGAAATATTTGCCAGGAGCACAAGAATGGTCAGAGGGGCAGGAGCATACATGAGACATTGTGGCATGCTGGCTTTACACAGATAGGAATACTTCCTGATTCTAAAGGGAGCAGCTTAAATAAATAAATAAATAAATAAATAAATAAATAAATAAATAAAGGGAGCCGCTTACCTTTCAAACTGTAATAATGTTAGCGTCGGATTTCCTCCTTATATCTTCATAATTTAATAGGAATTCATTCATTTCATTGATGATCCAGTAAATTGTCAGCTCTATTCATTTTTGTAATATGAGCAAGGATCCAACCCAAAAAAGAAAAAATGATAAGGTCAATCTCTTTGGCCACCATGTTTAATAAAATCCTTGGGCAATAGAGTCAAGCAAACATTAATGGCTACGAATTAGTCCACTCTGCCTTTAGCAAGACTTTAATTTTCCTATATATACACTGAGGGCTGGATTAGCACTCAAATTAAGGTATGGTCCTCATTTTTTATTTTAAGTTTTCTTCTTTCTCAGCCTGATCACATTTATTCTTCTTATTCTCTTCTCTAATTTATTGAAAATACCCCAGTTAAGGTTCCAAAGCATTTTCTATAATACCCATTTATAATTTTTAGGAAAAAAATACAACTTCCATCACAAGGACTAAAAGGCTTTCTGCTCCTTTTTCATTAATGTCCAAATCAGTGCATTTCTCCACATAAACAGACTTCTTTTCTTATTGCTCCGACCCCCAGAGAGAAAGGAGGGGAAGAAGTAGGGTAGAGCAGGTTTTCTATATAAAAAAGTTGAAGTTTCTATCTAAAGTGACTCCACAGGGACAAATCATCCACTTCCAAATTTGACTCTAAAAGCAGAGCAGGGCTGGAACAATAGTACAGCAGGTAGAGAATTTGCCTTGCATGTGGCTGCCCCGGGTTCAATCCCAAGCATCCCATATGGTCCCCTCAGCACTACCAGGACTAATTCCTGAGTGCAGAGCCAGGAGTAACCCCTGTGTATCACTGGGTGTGACCCCCAGGGCATAAATAAATAAATAGATAGATAGATAGATAGATAGATAGATAGATAGATAGATAGATTAATAAAAGCAGAGCAAATTAATAGGTTGAACCTCAAGAAATCACTCTTATTCTACCACAGAATAAGTCATACCCTAGGACTACCAATTCCATGTAGTTAAATTTGACACTTCTTATTATTTCTCTTTATAGCAAAAGAAATCTGAGCAACAAAGTGATCTCTGGAACATCTGGGGTTCCATGAGAAAGGTATTGGAGAAGAAAGCCATGTCCCCAAGGTCCCCAGCCATCTACGGGGTGCAGGTTTGGTGGCTCAGCCTTTTTTCAACATGCTCCTTGATGGTGAAATTATAGACTTTGGGGTAATGCATGTAGTAGGTATTGTGTGGTAGTGAGAAGGAACTCAGAGGTTGCTCACCCCTCTTTAACAAACCCAGCCTTTCTGTTACCATCCTCCTCATTCTCGTTGAAGGGTGAATTTAAACACGAGGCATTTCAACAAGGTGGAAGTTTCCATTCCAATTTTCCCTTTCCTACCCCAAAAGCAGGTGTTTTGATGTGTTTGTTTTAATGCAAAAGTGAAAATCTGTGAGTAAGATAACATAAAGGGAGAGCTTTTAGTAGAAATTTGTGCACAGAGTAAGAGTTGAAGATCCAAAACCTCCAGAAGCATGAAGATTTACAAGGCATGAGATTAAGAGAAAAGGCATCTTTCAATTGAGAGCAGAAGTGTGCCTCTTAATATGCGAGAAAGAAGGCAAGATGGTGAAAATGCAAGAGGCAATGGTACTTCACTTCTAGGACTCTGACCATGGCCTTTTAAAAACCTATAACCTGTGTAAGTGTGAAAACATTAGCAGGAAAACCACCTAACAGACACTACAGGGTGAAAAACCTTGGAAACTCAGTTAAGTGGTGAGTTTGTTTTTTCTTTTTTAAGAAAGAAAGAAAGAAAGAAAGAAAGAAAGAAAGAAAGAAAGAAAGAAAGAAAGAAAGAAAGAAAGAAAGAAAGAAAGAGAGAAGGAAGAAAGCTGAGAACTCCAGAAATACAAACGAAAATCGAAGGAGCAAAAGTCCTTCAAGTGCCGATTTCATCAGATAATGGAATCTTCCTATGGGAATGTGATTCAAAATCAACACTGAAAATGCAGCTTCTTAGCTCTTATATTGATGAAAATTTAAAATGGTGTTCATGATGCAGAGATCATTCTTAGAATAAGTTTCTTTGATTCCATTATGAGGTACAGTGGTCAACTCAGGATCTTCTTACTGGTGGCATCCCATCCATGCAGGGGGTAGCCCAGCGCAAGGGGCA